>NC_043700.1:9940443-9979694 GCF_006229205.1 Suricata suricatta | reverse complement strand
ATAAAACATTTAAAAAATTAAAAAAAGAATATATATATATATATATATATATATATACATATATATATATATATATGAATATATGTAAAGGAAAAAAACCACAAAACCCTAAAGAAAAATATAAGAGAATAGCTTTCTGACTTGAGAGCAAGGAAAGATTTCTTAGGTCACAGAAACTAACAACTGTAAAAGTGACCAATCAGACTTCATCAAAATTGCTAAAATTCTGCTCATTAAGAAACATATTTTAAAAATACAGACAAGCATTACTGTAAAACAAAATATTCATAAAATACATATCTGATAAAGGACTCCTATAGAGGATGTTTTCACATCTCCTACAAGTAAATAACAAAAGAAAAACAGATACTTTATAATAGAAGATATACTAATGACCGTTACACAGTTGGAAAGTGCTCAAATTATTCTTTGTTATGGAAATGTAAATTAAAATCACAGTGAGATGCCACAGCATACCCACCAGAATGCCTAAAAGTAAAATAGACTGACAGATCAATATTGGCAAGAATGCAAAGCAATTAGAAAACTCATAAATTGTTGGTGGAAATTTAAAATGGTACCATCACTTGAGAAACATTTTGTCAGATTTCTTATCAACGAAACATTCACTTCCCCAATTGCCATGTCATTCCTAAATATACACTTAAGAGAAATGAAAAACATATTCACAAGCCCTCTGTAATCATCAAGATGGGAAGGTAACGATACAAAAACAGACACACGGATCAGTAGAAGAGAACAGAGAACTCAGAAATGGACCCACAAACATTTGGCCAACTCATCTTTGACAAAGCAGGAAAAACTATGCAATGGAAAAAAGTATCTTCCGCAAATGGTGTTGGGAAAACTGGACAGCCACATGTAGAAGAATGAAACTGGACCACTTTCTTATATCATACACAGACACACAAAAAAACCCAAAATGGATGAAAGACCTAAATGTAAGACAGGAAGCCATTAAAATCCTAGAGGAGAAAATAGACAATGACTCCTTCGACCTCAGCCACATCATCTTATTTGACATGCCTCCAAGGCAAGGGAAATATGCAAAAATGAACTATTAGGTTCTCAAGAGTAAAAGCTTTGGGACAGTGAAGGAAACAATCAGCAAAACTAAAAGCAACTGAAAGAATGGGAGAATATAATTGCAAATGACATATCAGAGAAAAGGTTAGTATCCAAAATTAAATAACTTATATAATTCAACACCTCAGAAATCACAGAATCCAGTGAAGAAATGGGCAAAAGACACGAACAGACACTTTTTTAAAGAAGACGTCCAGATGGCTGGCTAACAAACACATGAAAAGATGCTCAGTATCAATAATCAGGGACATACAAATCAAAACCACAATGAGATAACACCTCATACCTGTCAGAATGGCTAAAATGAACAACTCAGAAAACAACAGATGTTGGTGAGGATGCAGAGAAAGAAGTTCTCTTTTGCACTGCTTTTGGGAATGCAAACTGCTGCAGCTACTCTGGAAAAGAGTATGGATGTTCCTCAAATAATTAAAAATAAAACTACTCTAGTACCCAACAATTGCACTATTATGTATTTATCCAAAGGATACAGAAGTGCTATTTTGAAAGGGTACATGCACCCCAATGTTTACAGCAGTGCTATTGATAATAGTCAAGGTATAGAAAGAGCCCTAATGTCCAACAACTGATAAATGGATAAAGAAGATGTGGTATATATATATATACACACACAATGGAATATTACTTGGTGATCAAAAAGAATGAAATCTTGCCATTTCAACAACATGGATTGGAACTAGAGTGTATTGTGCTTAACGAAATAAGGCAGTCAGATAAAGACAAATATCCTATGATTTCACTCATATGTCAAAACCGATAAAGGAAGGAAAGCAAAAATAATATAAAAATGGGGGGACACAAACCATAAGACACTCTTAAATACAGCAAACAAACTGAGGGTTGCTGGAGGGGCTTGGGTGGGGGATGGGCTAAATGTGCAAAGGGTATTAGGGAAGGTACTTGTTGGGGTGAGCACTGGGTGTTACATGTAAGTGATGAATCACTAAGTTCTATTCCTGAAATCATTATTACACTATATGCTAACTTGAATGCAAATTTAAAAAATAAAAGTAATAAGAAATAATATTAAAAGGAAAATTTATTTACTGTATTATGTTCTATATTTGTGTAATTTATTTAATTATGCATTTAGTGCACACTCATGATATATACTGTTTTGCTACATAAATAATACTGAGAAGTAGAAATTATTACAGTTAAATAATAAAGCCATAAGGATTTATTAATAATCGTTCAATAGGACAGGCAACTTCAGTATCCATCAGTGAAAAAAACTAGCATATTCAAACAATTGAAAGCTACTCAGCAGCAAACAAAATATTGATACTTGCAATATTTTTTATTAATATCAAAAATACACTTATCTAAAGAAACCTTAAAGAGTACATGCTGCACAATTCTAAGTATATAAACTCTTATGCCCACGAAACTAATCCATGTTGTAAAAACATCAGATGCTTATTGTAGGACTGGAGTGAGGGTACTGACTCAAAAAGAGCAGAAGCAAACTATCTGAGGTGATGCTATGTTTTATATCTTGACATGATATGGTTTACACGGATGTAGGCAGTTTGTAGAATTCGAAACGCAGATGTGGATATAGAAACTAGTGAATACAAAGAGGTTTTGTGCATTGCATTGAGCAAATTTACATCAGAAGTAAAAACTGCAACCAAATTATCATTATTCAAGCATCATTATCATTAACCAAATTCTCATTGATATGAATACATACATATTTAGGAGAAGGTATAGCAATTCCATTTTTCTTTGAAAGGTACCACAAATTACACAGCTTGGTGGACGGATGGAGGAAATGAACAGATGTACAGATATGTGATCATTATTGTAACATGTTCATAGCAAACTAGTTTGTAAGCCTATAAATATTTGGTATGAATATTTTTTCAAATTTACTTTATACTAGAAAACTTTAATACTACTCTGCAGGGGAAATAATTTTCTCCTAACATATTATTTTTACAATTATTAATATTTTTCCAATTACATGTTCCTACTGGCATAGCTGTACTTTTCTCAAAAAGAATAAGTTCATTTTAACTAAAAAAAACATATTTAAAACTCTAATAGCATCTAAGATAAATGTACAACTAAATAGCTTTTTTCAGATGCTATAACTAGTGTGTGGGTAGTAATATATGGTGCACAAAATAATGTACACAAATAACATACAATAACTGACACCACTGTGACAAACTTCTTTAGGGAATGGTCCAAGAATGTATCTGATACATCAGTCTGACATTGTAACACAGTTGTCAAAACTATACTAAAGATTCTGGCAGTAACATCTATCTCCATTTATCTATCTTCAAATATATGGGAAAGAAAGAAACTGCAATTTCAATAAACTCTCTCTTTGGTAGGTACATGGGCTACGAACCACACATATGACAATAAATGCAAAAATCACTGGATTAAAAAGAGAAAGTTACCACACCTGGAGAAAATCATCTTTCATTTATTAAAAAGTGGAAAATGGGGCGCATGGGTGCCTCAGAAGGTTAAGCATCCAGCTTCAGCTCAGGTCATGATCTCACATTTCTTAGATTTGAGCCCCACTTCAGGCTCTGTGCTAATAGCTCAGAACCTGGAAGCCTGCTTAAGATTTTGTGTCTCCCTCTCTCTCTGTCCCTTCCTGCTCGCAGTCTGTCTCTGTCTCTCAAAAAAAAAAAAAAGTAATAAATAATAAAATTTTTGAAAAAGGAAAAAAGTGGGGCACCTGGGTGGCTCAGTCGGTTAAGCATCTGACTTCGGCTCAGGTCATGATCTCAAGGTTCATGGGTTCAAGCCCTGCATTGGGCTCCGTGCTGACAGCTAGCTCAGAGTCTGGAGCCTGCTTCAGATTCTGTATCTCCCTCTCTCTCTGACCCTCCCCTGCTTGTGCTGTCTCTTTCTATCTTTCAAAAATAAATAAAAAACAGAAAAAAAAATTAAAAAGTGGAAAAATTAGGAGAGCCTAGCTATTGGCACTTTAGATAATTGCTTGGTATATCCCATACTACATACTTCAAAAGTAAAATTTAATAAAGAAACAGAGATTAGTTTTTATCAATAAAGTAAGTGCTGATACCAATTGTAACTTTATTTTTGACAACTTCTGAACTTTGTGCATTTCTCTGGAAAGACCCTCAAGTAAAAGGGGAAGAAATGGAGAGAATTTTTATTCTTACATGGCATGACTCAACATCATAAGGATGTGAGCTTTCCTAAGTTAAGTCATAAGTGTAAAGTACTCACCTCTACCCAGATACTAACAAGCACTTGTAAGGAGCAGGACGAGTGGAGAATGAAGTTCTAAGGGAAAACAACACAGATGCAAAAAAGTCCATAAATCATGGAAAAATAAAAGCTATGAGAAGGGATTGATATTTTAATATGTAAATTCTTTACATAAAAACAGGGTAGTAGGGGTACATAAGTAGATATTTGTAGAAATTTCATAGAGTGCCCAGAACTAGACATAGTTATAGGTGGAATTTAGTATCTGATAAAGACACTATCTAAATCCTCAGTAAAGATAGAGGATGATCATTTTAAAATCACATACTCTTTGTTTCAAATATCATAATATGCCCAAGCAGAAACTCAAAGCAAATCTGAGATTTAAATATAAACAAATAAATTTTTTAAAAGAAAGAAGGAAAGAAACCTTACAAAAACCATACGAAAACATGGATGGATTGCTTATAAGTTGAATATAAGAAAAGTTTTAAAACTATAACTGGAAATTCAGGAGAAATAAAAGATTGATGAGCTTAACCATAAGACACAGACATTTTTCTGGATAAAATCCACTATAAACATAGTCAAAAGACAACTGAAATGCTGGAAGGAAAAACTACAATATATATCACAGATAAAGGGCCAATATCCTTAACACCTAAAAGCACTCTTTAAAGTTTTATAAATAATAATAAAAAAACCCAGAAAATCCTACAGAAAAATGAGCGAAAGCATCACAAACAATTCACAATGAAAGATATAAAAATGGCTCTTAAACATAGTAAAATACATCTAGTTTTGCAATTGGTGGAAATAAAAACTACCTGACATACCATTTATCACCTAAGAGACGCCAAAATTTTTTTAAAAAAAACTACGAGGGCTACATTCTATTGGAATAGCTAGGAAATAACGTTCTCATAATTGTCTATGGGAATGGAAATCAATACAACCCTCTTGGCAAATATCTGACAGGTATATTATTTTAACCTGTATGTATTTTTTAACTTAAAATTTTTAATGTTTGTTTATGAAAGAGAGAAAGAGAGGGACAGAGCATGACTGGGGGAGGGGCAGAGAGAGTGAGAGAGAGAGAGGAAGACACAGAATTTTAAGCAGGCTGCTGTCAGTACAGAGCCCATTGCAGAGCTTGAACCTCCACAAAATGAGAGATCATGACCTGAGCTGAAATCGGATGCTTAACCAACTGAGCCATGAGGCACCCTTATATTTTCTAACTGTTTAACCAGAATTTCTCTTGGTGGTATTTACCATTAAGATATACTTTGAAGATACATATGCAGAAGCTTCTTCATTACAAGATGATGTATAATGGAGAAGTGGGGAAAACCTTAATGATGCAGGATGGCGTGGACTCCAGCACATCCGTCCGATGGAGCAGCTCGCAGCTGTGAAAAGGAGAAAGCTCTATGTGCACACATAGGTGTTTCCTCACCCTGTCTGCAGGTAGGACCCAGAAGCAGTGATACCTTGTAGCCATGAACAGACCTAGCTTCTGTAACTTAGTTTGTAAACACATTTTCTACAAAGAGGAAACAGCTACAGAGCTCCTTGAAAAAATACTAAATTCCTGGCCTATGGCTGGGGAAAAAAGTAGCATCTCTTTGTGCCAGAAAGTGAAGGACTCCTCAAGGAGTCATGGTGACATGTCAAAGGACACAGGAGTCAGCTTGGAGGGACTTAGGCGGCCCAAATCTGAAACAGTAAATCAGTATAATGGTAGTAACGGAATATCACTCATTATCAATGCTTAAGTAAATAATTAAACTGGACAGTAGAGAAATCTTCATGGTAGAATGCCAGCTAATTAATATAGGAGGCATGACAAAATTGGAAAATCACCATTTGACAAGATCATAATAATAATCATTGAAACAAAAATTATCTGGATGCTAATATAGTAGGTGAAATTATGATATGGAATGGTATATTTGTAGGATCTCGAAGTATCTCCCCTTCTGTTTTTATTAATTACAAAGGGAAAGTGGAAACTTTACAGTGATGACATTCCCTTAATCAAAAGACCAAAGTGAACCTCATCAGAGAAGGGAAAACTGGCATCATGTGACTGGGACTATAATGCATCAAAAAGATGGGCATTGATTTTGTGGCATTCCTGGGGATGTCTGGGTGGCTCAGCCAGTTAAGCCTAGAACTATGACTCACGTCATGATCTCAACGTTCATGAGTTCAAGCCCCATATTGGACTCTGTGCTGACAGCTCAGAGCCTGGAGCTGCTTTGGATTCTGTGTCTTCCTCTCTCTCTCTGCCCCTCCTCCACTCATTGTCTGTCTGTCTGTCTGTCTGTCTGTCTCTCTCTCAAAAATAAATAAAAACATTAAAAACATTTTTGTGGAATTCCTGGCAAAATGCATAATATGATCATGAGGAAACATCACAAAACCCAAATCAATGACATTCAGCAAAATTCATCTTAAAAAAAAGAAGTCAAAAATATGAAAGAAAAATTTGAGAAACGGTTCCAGTTTAAAGTGCATTAATGGCCTCTGTGCCACATGTGAGTTTGATCCTGGACCAGGAAAAAAAGTTTCGTTCCACATTTGTTACATGTATAAAAATTTGTAAGTGACACAGTTTGAACAAAGAATACAGATTAGATGATAGTATTTTTATTGTCGTTAATTCCTTGAGTTTGATCATTGTACTGTGGTTAAGTAGAACATTGTTTATATTCTCAGGAAACTCCTTGAAGTACTTAAAGGGATATCACATCAGCAACTTATTTTCACATGTTTTATAACATCTGACGAAACCTAAGTGAAGGGAAGGATATGTGAGAATCTTTCTATTCTTATGAATCTTCTATAAATCTAAAATTAATTCAAATGAGAGTCTTTAAAATATTTATAAATATATAGCAGTATAAAATATATAACATGCCTTTATATACATATAAATATATAATACATATAAAAATATATTTTATGTATATATTACATATATTATTTGTATAAATATTATATTCAGTCACCTTTAGATACTAGTCTGGAAAACAGTAAAATTAAAGAATTGCTAAATGCCGATTTAAAATAAGATATATCCTATGCACCCTAAAATATTCTTAGCTACAAATTGAAGGAGTCACAGATTGTACATGCCTTCATTTATTTATTATTTTTTAATATCTCGCCTGTGTCATCAGCCCTCTGGAAATACTAGAATAATTAAATTCTCACCAGTTAAATGTGTAGAATAATTAAAGTTGTCAAAACCTCCAATGTGCACAGATCCTGAGGCTATTCATATAAACAAAGCCAAGCAACATCGATGGAGTCACTTTAAGGTCATTTTCAGCATTTTTGAGTTAAAAAAGAATGACACATAAAACAGCATAAACTATCTAATAGGGAACTTATGAAAGCTTATCAGGAATTTTATATTTAGAACAGAAATATAACAAATAACAGGTTAATAGGTTAATAACTATAGGATTTTTTCCCCTGAATGTCAATCTTAAATATCCAGCCTTAACCATTCCATTCTTTTTGCAGAAGAAAGAACTGACAGAGACAGGGCAACGGGGTGGCTCAATCAGGTAAACTTCTGACTTCAACTCTGGTCATGATCTCAGGGTTCATGTAGTGAAGCCCCCAGAGTGCTCTGAGCTGTCAGCACAGAGCCTGCTTTGGATTCTCTGTTCCTGCCCCCTCAAATACATAACCTTTTTTCTTTTTTAAGATAAATACATATTTGGTAGTAGAAAAAGTTATGCGTAGTAAGAAACCAACTTAGTGGGCATCCTTCACAAAAAGTGAGGCTCTTCAAAATAAAGGCATGGGGTCTGAAGCATTGCGGAAAGCTTCCGAAGAAATTATTGTGACTTCTCTGTGAGGAGCAAGGACAAAGCTAGTACTGTCATCATCTCCTATGAAAACTTTATGCTAAGTTAAACACATCTGGGTGGCACGCAGATTTCTGTCTCTGCTTCAAAATACAGCAATGGTGAATGGAATAAAAATATGCACTCAACATATAAAATCATATATGGGCAAGACACGGAACAGATGCAAACAAATAGAAAATAAGCCAAACTAGAACTGTAGGCTTGCTCTGAGAATAGAAGCAAGTGGAGGTGGACTGGAGTTTCATCTCCTGGAAAACAATGAATACTTCAGTCAACCATTGTGACCTGTAGAACTGAAGCCAGGTACACTTCCTGCAAAAAATAAATACAGTGGAATCCCCATGCACTTAAAAGGAGGCTGAAAAATGCACAGCTGAGCCCCACCTGCCACTAAGGGCTTCAGGAAGCCTATTTATGTAGGAATCCAGTTGTGAGTGGCCTCCATGTCATGGCGCCTTCTGGTTCCACAATATCGCCACTGTTAATAGAAGGACCACAGATATAATTCAGGATTGGGGACACTGGGGAGTCACGAGGGAATAAGAAACAAATAAGAAACAAAGTTATTAACGTAAAGAGAGAAAGCTCATTCCACACAAGTTTGCAAACCAAAATTCCAAAGTGTTGGAGAACAGCTTTAAAAGTTAGCTGACAAAATATTAGATGAAATCCTTAAAATTGAAGGAAAAATAGGAAAGCAATCTAAAAATGACAGTAAAACATTATGCTCAAGATTTTCAAAATATAAGTGAAAAGAGTGTTTGTAAAAAAGAAAAATTAAAAAACTCCATGGAAATGCAACAAGGAAGAGTGGATATATAAATAATGAGTGAGAGCCCAACATGTACAAAGTTTGGGTTACATGAGCTAAATAAATTCCATAGATCTGCTGCCAGTGGGAGAGCCTGTGTTGCTTTAGTGGGTATCTCACTCCTTGGATTCCCCAGGAGATTTACCTGCATTGGACTAAAAGCAGCCAGAAGGGAAATAGCAAGCACAAAGCAGTTGATCAGAGCAGAGGGACACTCTCAAAATGGGAAACCAGGCAGGTTCCTCAGGTGGAAGTGGCCTGTGCCTTGTTTTGGGATCAGATATTATTGGGTCTTTCTGGTCTGGAAGGACCTGAGAGAACAGTGGGGTGGTCTCTATTGGAGGGCTGCCTCTGATCCACTGTGGGACTCCTCCCACAGGTTTGGGAGTGGGGGTTCTGACCCTACAAGTTTCATAAAACAAACTTCAAGGCAGCCTTTCTCTAAGGGGAGCAGGGGGGCAGTGGGGAGCAGTACCTACAATGCAAATAAATTATGAGTCTAGGATTCCCTTGGGGTGAGAGTGGATGAAGAAAGCCTAGGCTTGCCTGTGGGTCCCAGTCTGTCAGCCCCAAGGTCTTAGAGGCTACAAATCAGTAAGCTCTGTTCCTGCCTCCGTATCACCAGAGCTAGGTATCACCCAGCTCTGTCTGTCACACCCTTTCAAGGACTTGGGACTCTGCCCGTGGGGGACGGGGTGTCCTTCCTTTGCTCCCACCTAGCCTCTATATAACAGATACGCTCTACAACATTGCATTTTTGGTAACAATACTGTACTCTCAAAAATTTAAGAGAAGAGAACTCATATTATGTGCTCTTACCAAACTAAAATAATAAATTTAAAATGCTTGAAATGAAAAACATACCATGAAATTTGTTAAGTGACCCAGAAAGAGAATGCACACAAAGAGAGAAAGAAAATTGGAGGTTTCTTTCAGAAATTTCCCCCAGAACACAGAGAATTCCCCCACAGAACAGAAAGATACTTTTTAAAAAGCATGTACGCAAGGAATTCTAGTTGGTCCAGCATGGATTTAGTTGATCCTTGAATTGATAATCCATAATCATCCTGCTTCAGAGCAAGCAAATACCTTCAACAGAAATGATGAAATGCTTTTTAATACATTTTTTGCTATGGAATGATTGTTATCAATTAATTTATATTTCATGAGAAAGAAAAAAGTGTTACATGTGGGTAAACAAACGGTGATTTAGGAGCTAAAATACATTGTTGAACACTCAGTGGAACATAGAACATATATTTGGGGCACAGAAAAGGGAAGGAAATGTACATTTTGAATGTGTTCCTGCAAAGAGCATGCCACTTAGGCACTGCATTTATTAACCTAGAGCTGGGGAAGATTTGGGGCTTGATATGCAAATAGAGTAGCCGAGTAGTGGAGTTCCAGGGCTGTATTGAAAGCCTGGGGACCAGGTGAAACAGCTCAGGAGGACTTGCAGAAAAGAGGATAGTAGGTCCAGATTGGAGTGCAAAGCTCTCATATATTTCAAGTTCAAGGACAAAAGCATGGTTAAGCAAAGGAATCCTCCAGGAGCAGGCCAGTGAATTGTAGACAAACCAGAAATGCCCTTCATCCTAAAAGGGGACACAAAGATTATTTTAGCATTGAAGTGGGGCGCTGGGGCAGGGCGTGGAGTGTGAGCGATCCCTGTAGAACAAGAAAGGGAAATGGTCTTTAGATTTGGAAACTTGAAGGTGATGCAGAGTGACTGGCATTCAGGCAGTTTAAATCTGTTGTGATAATTGAACTTACAGGCTGAATAAAGTATAGCTCGCCAGACAAAAGTGTAGGGAAAAGATAGTTATTGTGATGGCTTCCTCACTGCAAGGGTGGAGCGAGAGGAGGAAAGGCTTAAACTTTCCACACTCAACAGTGACCACCTACCTCCTTTCTCTCATGTCACACTTTCTACGCAGCTCAGAATACTGTAAAACCTTGGTTTGAGAGCCTAAATCATTCCTGAAACATGCTTGTAATCCAAAGCACTTGAATATGAAAGTAAACTATCCCAAAATAAGAAAACTCAGATGATTCATTTCACAACCCCAAAAAATTTTTAGAAAAAGGACTACAATACTGTAACATAAAAGGAAGTAATAAAGAAAATACAAAATATAAAGAAAAATAAATGAACTTGCCCTTCCTTTGGAAAACCTTTGTGTCTGCTGTGAGGGAGATGAGAGAGGAGGGTTACTGTGTAGGACAACTTTCACTACCACTCACGGAATCACAGATACCTGTTGGCTCAAAGGAAATTTTTCTGCATGGCGACAATTGTATATGCTCGCACGGATGCTGACCACAGTTCAATATTAATAAACTCTTGCCATATACTGTATTTAATGTAAGTGGCAATAAGGCAGCAAAGGGCCTCTATCTGCAGGCAGCTTGACCTAGAATGAAGCAAAGCATTCCTAAGCTTACTCTTGTATAGAAAAGCAAAGGACTGTCCACAGATGCTTTGAAGTGACAAAAAATACACTAATGCCAGTTGTGGGCACCTTCCAATGTGTTGAAAACCTAGTGATTGTTACAAACCCTGCAGCCTGAGACTGAGCATTCGAGCATGGGAGACACTCACCCACAATTCCACAGTGAGAGAGAGAGAGAGAGAGAGAGAGAGAGAGAGAGAGAGAGAGAGAGGGAGGGAGGAGGAGAGAGAGAGAGAGTGCACAAGCACATACAAGCAGGGGAGGGGCAGAAAGAGAGAGAGAATACCAAGCAGGCTCCATACTGTCAGCACAGAGCCTGATGCGGGGCTCAAACTGATGAACCTCGAGATTAGGACCTGAGCAGAAAACAAGTCAAGAGCTTACCCGACTGAGCCACCCAGGTGCCCCTCAAGTTCACATTTTTTAGAAATGTTTGCTCATCTTGCACAACTCTTGCATAACAAGTTACTCACAATACAAGGCTCTACTCTAATTACTTCTTAGCTCTCATCAACCACCCAAAGGCTTTCTGAGGCTTTAGTCTTTCAGTTCCCTCCCCCCACTGCACAGAATGACATCTTTATTATGTCATAGGTGAAAATGAACCAACTTATATGTAAAATTCAAATTTAGGATCTTGGTGTTGCTAATGTACTACTCTCAGGAAGAAGATCAAAGCAATTTTTTTTCTCTTTAGGTAGCTAGACTAACAGTTATAACAATTACAACAGTTACAACAATTATAATTCCCAAATTGTTCTCATATATAAAATTCATATAAACCCCCATGTTGGGTCTACCTGGGCCACCATAACAAAATATAACAGACTGAGGAGCTTATAAAAGAAAAAAAGAATAAAAAACCAAGATGCTCATTTTTCACGGTCGCCGAGGCTGAAAATCTAAGACCAATCACCAGCAGCTTGGGTATCTGGTAAGGATCCCACCTCTTGGTTTATAATAGACAGCAATCTTCTCACTGTGCCCTCACCTGGATGAAGGGGCAAGGACACTCTGGGGTCCCTTTCAGAAGGACCCTAATCTCATTTATGAGGGCAGAACTCCCAAAAATCCCACCTCCAAATACCACCGCATTGAAGATTAGGCTTCAACGTGTACATCTAGAGGGGGGGCATGAACATTCAGTCTATGTACAGTATCCCATAAAATGCTGGGCAGAATTCAACAGGAAAGTAACATCTAGAGAAGCATCCAAAGAGCAAAGTGTTGTATGTTGCTTTTTAAAAACTATTAGTCAACTTTCAAACCCGCACCACGAAAGCACTGAATGACTTACCCTGAGCAAGGAGTGCAGTGGTGAAGTGATCTTCCAGGCACCAGGCTAAACTGTGGTGTCTGGTCTGCCCTACTGGGACAGACCCGGAGCAGACCAAGAGAAAATGCCTGTCAAAGCCTATTTCATGTGACAAATCACAAACTTTGTGAAAAGGAGGACATTTGCCTTTGAGTAGGAGACACTCTTGATATTCAGGCTGAAGCTTAATGTGGAAACATAAAGCAGTCCAAGTAGGATGTTCAACATGGCATTGCAGCACCTCCTCGCCTAATTTCTGTAGGCGCCACCCCAACAGACCATGAGTAGGGCACAAGTGGTTACCCTCCTCCTAACCAGTGATCGTCTTTAAGGGGACAACCTTGTATTGCAAATTCAGACTTCTGGTGCTAGAAGTGATAAATAATGACATTTCATTTTCCTGCATCTCTCATTATTTTGGCATTAAATATTCTTATTTTCTTTTGCTGAGAGATAAATTTAAACCTCTTCAACTGGTATAAAATCATGACATACTTAATGCATACATTACAAAATTTAAATGAATATTGTCTATCTTTTATAGCTTTTTAATGGAGAGCAATAAACGTATAACAGGAAGGTGCTCAAAACTGTAGTACACAGTTGAACAAAATTATTTCACAGCGAACATCCATAAAACACCACTGAGAAGTCTTCCTCATCTCTCCATCCAATCACCAATAACTGTCCACTCTTTGCTCCTCGAGGATTTTCATCACAATCACTTACTTTTATCATTTCACCAACTATACAGTCATCCCTAAGCACTAGAGTTGAGTTTGTCTTGTTTCGAACTTTGTATAAACAGACTCATCTATCTTTTATGTTAACTACTTATGCTCAAAATTATTCTTGTTACTCCTGTACTGTTGTTTGCAGAATGGTTGGTGTGTTTTCATTGTTGGCTTGTAGTCAGTTATCTGAATATACCAGAATTTATTGAAACATTTTTTGGATGATGGATATCTACACTGTTTAAAACTTTCAGTTATTATGATTTACATGTTAGAAGAAATACATAAACATGCATTTCAGTTGTGTATATATATATATATTAAATTTTGGTCATAATATATGTGCACCTTCAACTTGGCCAGATAATGCAAAACTGACTTTTTCCAAGAGACACTATCAGTTTACAATCAAAAGTACTGTATTACGAGAGTGCTTATTATTCCCTATTCTCTCAATACTTGCTTATATCAATCTTTTAATTATAACCCATTTGGTAGACATAGATATCCAATGGAAGTTTTACTTTACATTTACCTGATCATTAAGGAAATTGCATACAGTATGATCAGAGAATTAACTTGTGGCTAGCCTATGATAACTCTAGGCTTTTCTCTAGGGATGTCTATGGCAGTGATCTTGGCCAAAGACCAGGGTAAAGCATGCTTCGCTTGTGATTTGTGGCACACAATTTAAAGTCAGAACCTGCTTGGAAGCACTCAACACCAAATGTGGATACAATGTTCATTAAAAGGGTGTAGATGGATGTTTTGTGCCTTGTTTATCTGGTTACACTGCCTGAATTCAGCTGTTACCCATAGCATATATAGATAGACCGTTGGTAAACTTGTTAACTCGATGGCTAACAATTAGAAGCTGTTCCACCAGGGAGTTTGTGAAAGGCCCCTGAGTGCTGGGCCTGAAGGTCTCAGACATTTGTTGCTATTTGCTGGTGTTTTCTTCATCTATTTCTTTCCTATAGTCAAAGTATTGTGTGGGTACACCCTGTGAGTACTTTCTACTGTTCGATTCTACCTAAAAACTGCAAACAATTGCTTATGTTTTAACGGCCACTTGAGTAAACTCTATCATAAAAAGACTATTTAAGCCTTTTCAGTTCACCATCGTTTTCTATGAGTTTTGCCCTGCAAACTCCCATTGATTTCTAAAAGCTCCTCATAACTTCTGAATATAAGCTCTTTATGGTTCTATATACTGCACAAACCTTCTCCTTCACTTGATTTCCCTTCCTCTTCACAGTACCTTTTAATGAACGGAAGTGCTAATTTAGATATGGTGGGCTGAATTCCGCCTGTGTGTGTAATCGCCAGGGCTGGGAGCTGTGAGTGCTGACCACTAGCAGGCTAACAGTATCTCAGTAGTGCCACCAAAACAAAGTGAAACCCACCACAACCCTAGGGCCTCAGATGCACATTCTAAGCTCTTGAAGAGAACTCAGACCACCAGACACCCTAATGTTAAGTTTGTGAGACCTTCAACAGAGACTCTGTTGTGGTAGCCCTGAATTTCTGACCTACAGAACTATGAGCTAATAAATGAGTGTTGTTTTCAGCTACTAAGCTTGTGGTAATTTGTTAGGCAGCAATAGAAAACTAATCAATAGTTTGATGGATCAATTATTTCATTTGCCATTTTTACTTTGTGTGTTCTGTTAAAAAGATCACCATAAGTCAAAATCATAAGGATAACATTCTATATTTTTCTTGGCATTCTATCAACTTGTTATCATGTTTCTACCTACCATCAAAATTACTCTCAGGGACTCTGGTTTCCTAGGTAGAAATTTCAAATGATTCTATAGATAATTTTTGTAAGTAATAAATGATTTTAGTGAGGGCACTAGGGATGCTATTTAGAACAGGATCAAAAAACCTAATACTTTACAAATACATATAACAAAAGATATACAAGTTCTTTATACAGAAAAATGTAAGTCATTATTGAGAAAAATGAATCAGAACAAATTACAGAGGGGGGTAGTTCATGTAACATGATTAGAATAAATTATTAACATAAAGTTGTCAATTAAATCCAAAATGCTCTTTCAATTCTTTGCAATGCCAGTGTAAAATTGCATTAGATTTGTTGTTGGCAGTGGTAGTTAAAGCTGTTTGTTTATATTGTTTTTTAATTAATTATAAATTTACATGGAATTAGAAATTATTGAATTTAGACAAGTCACCTTGAAGGACAAATTCTGGAGAACAGGTGCTAACAGATAAAATAATTAGAGAGAGACATAATATACTGGGTTGGGGGCAGGGAGCATGATGACAGAAATTTACTTTGGGTTCAGACAACAAAGGGGTAAACTGTCCATACAGGTGTGTGTGTGTGTGTGTGTGTGTGTGTGTGTGTGTGTGTTTATTTTGAGAGAGAGAGAGAGAGAGACACCAAGAGAGCAAGTGAGGGAGAGACAAAGAGAGAGAGCAGGAGAGAGAGAGAATCCCAAGCAGGCTCCATGCTGTCAGCTTGGAGCCCGATGCTGGGTTTGAACTGAAGAACCATGAGACCATTACCTGAGCCAAAATCAAGAGTCAGACGCTCAACCAACTGAGCTATGCTGCATCACTGACTATACAGATTTTAAATTTTATTTTTAAAAAGTGACCAGATTTTTAAAAATTATTATGAACATGAACTGGAAATACTAAATAATATCAGTGATAAAGTATTTCTACCTATCAAGATGATCACTGCCAGGATTCCCCTCTTGGCACGCATCTGGGTTTATTAAAAAGTAAAGTCATTGAGGCCGTAAGGTAGGCCAATACCCAATAGGATCAAACAGAAGCCCAGAACAGAAATAATGAACCATAACATCGGCTTTATGACAGAGATTGTTCTGGGTAGTAGTAGTAAAGAATGATCTTTGCAATGAGTGTTACACTATGGAAAAAAAAGTAAGTACACTATGGCAAAAAATTAAGCTTTGACCTTTATACCAAACAAAAAACAACTGTAGGTAGACTGTATATCAAATCTGTTACCTATATATTTATATTAAGTGGTTGGTTTTCCAACATAACCTTTTTTAAACTTAAAACAAATTTTAAACATATGTTACTGCCCACAGTGCATCATAAATCTTATGTTGAAAATGCCTTTTCCACTCAAATCTTTCTGCTCTTTGGGTTTTAGATCTATAAACCACAGATATATTACCAATTTGGAAAACTTGCAGGTCTTGACCATTCTAACTGCATGATATTCTGTAATTTGAGAATTGAGTAGTTATTAACACCGAGAAACTGAGCAGATGGATAAGACCATAGGTCAAATAAATGACAAGAAACATTAAAGGCAGAACATTTAAGTGAAAATCTCTTTGCTTGCATGGTAATAGAATGACCCTTTTGGGTGTGATTGTAAAGTATACGCTTTTACATTTCTGTGTCAGGCCACCTCTTAAAATAATTTCTTTCTGACTTATCACAAATTCCTGTGTGTTAATGTTAGGCTAAGAAATATTTTGGGTCTGACATTTAAGTCTCCATTCTTAAAAATTAAAGCTTTGCAGAATCAAGAAAAATTTATTTGGAAACACCAGATGTTCACTATTATTTAAACTCAGCATCTGGATAATTGGGATATTTTTTTCTCTTCATCCAAATGATCTGATGTCATGTGGGCACGGGCATGGTCTTCCATAAGAGTAGAAGAAATATATTTAACAATGGGTAAAACCATCTTGATAAACTAATGTCCCTTTCAAGACAATAAAAATGAAGTATAACTATTTTAAAGTCTCTTTAACACAGGGGGCAGAAATTGGCAACGTATTTAAATTTCCTTTTGACCTTAAAAATATTTTGAAGCGTTTCATAAATGAATTACCTTAACATTGAGCATATTAGCAGGACTTGCCAATGAAAAATGACTGATTAATTCCTTATAGATCACGTAGCATTATTTAAATACTTGATACTAAATCAATTAATAAATGTTCAATAAACATTTGCTGAAGGAAGTCAGAACTAAATGTGACAGGAGGCCTTATATGGTGGAGTCACAGTTATAGAGAGTTTCATGAACACAAGATTCACGTACAATTCTATCTTACTTCTCCAAGTAAGACTTAATCACCAGTGACACTTAAAGACACAAAGACCGGTATCTCCTTCTATTTTCTTCCTGTTTGATAAGAAATGATATTGAGTTACTCAGTCTCAAGATCTCAGTTCTTCCATGTTCTAGGAAGAGATCAAAACAGAGACTCTACTCTTTTCTAAGTTCTTTTTTCTTTGATGCTGTTAACCAGATTGAAAACTGATTTGGTGTACTCTGATGGACTGTTAGCCAGGGCCTCTGTGACTAATTTCTTCCCTAAAATCAATGTACTAGTGCTAGAGACTTGAGCCCCAATCTGATGCTCTCAGTGTCACAAGCCTAGACACTCTCTTCTCTTCCTGGTAGGACTAGTGCCTCTTGTGACTCTTGATTTCCTTCCCTTACTGTGAGCCTCCAGACAAATTTTCCAAACTCTGAATTCCTTGAGCAGATTCACTTCTAGAAAAAATAAGTTTTTCTCCCAGGGATTCCAACAAAAGATCTACTAATTCTAAATAATAGATTTTGTAAAGAAGTGCTTTAGTCTTATTAAATTTATAGTCATTCAAAACAAGCAAAAACCTATTGTGCTCACTTGTGATGGGTACTGAATAATCAACAGAATTGTTGAGTCACTAAACTGTATACCTGAAACCAATATAAAACCCTGTGTGTTAACTATACTCGCATTAAACATCTTTAAAATTTTAAATAAACCACTACTGTCCTATGTCCTATGTCTCTTAACATTTTCAAGAAAATGTCACCAATATTTACAATGAAAGGAAAATTTCACTAGTATATTTTTGTCTTTTGTCCATTCTACACTAAATAAATAATGCAGTTGGCCAAGTGGTCAAGGATTATGAGGAAACTGAGGCTGTTTAGAATGTTTTCAGTTGCAAATAATGACAACTGAAATGACCGCATTTGCTTTTTCATGAATCACCTTCATTTCATTTTGTCTTCAACAACAAAATTAAATGGAAGACTAAAGTAATGATATTCATGTATCAAGAAAAAAAGGTGTAAAACTTTAGATATTGCTATAAGGGTCTAAAATAGATTTAATGAAGGAATTACCCCTATTATTAGAATTTTAATAGAATTGATCTTATATTAATCAAAACATAAAAACATGAATTCTCTGCCTCTGGTAAACTACAGAATTGTAACAATTCTGTATTTCCAGGGTATAATGGCTGCTTTCTAAGGTATACAGAATGCTTAGAATTCCAATGGCAAGAGGTACTATTTTACATATAAATTAAGACATAAACAGACACTTCTCCAAAGAGGACATCAGATGGCCTACAGGCACATGAAACAATGCTCAACATCACTCATCATCAGGGAAACATAAATCAAAACCACACTGAGATACCACCTCACACCAGTCAGAGTGGCTAAAATGAACAAATCAAGAGACTATAGATGCTGGTGAGGGTGTGGAGAGATGGGCACCCTCCTACACTGTTGGTGGGAACGTAAACTGGTACAGCCACTCTGGAAAACAGGGTGGAGGCTCCTCAAAAAACTACTGATAGAACTCCTCCCCTATGACCCAGCAATAGCACTGCTAGGTATTTACCCAAGGGATACAGAAGTGCTGACATACAGGAGCATATGTACCCCAATGTTCATAACAGCACTGTCAACAATAGCCAAATCATGGAAAGAACCTAAATGTCCATCACCTGATGAGTGGATCAAGAAGATGTGGTGTGGAGTATTCCATGGCAATGAGAAAGAATGAAATCTGGCCATTTGTAGGAAAGTGGATGGACCTCGAGAGTGTCATGCTAAGCGAAATAAGTCAGGCAGAGAAGGACAGATACCATATGTTTGCACTCATAGGTCTAACAGAGAACAGGAGAAACCTAATGGAGGACCAGGGGGACAGGAAGAGGGAAAGAGAGTTGGGGAGAGAGAAGGATGCAAAACTTGAGAGACTATTGAATACTGAAAACGAACTGAGGGTTGAAGGGGGAGGGGGGAAAGAGGTGGTGGTGATGGAGGAGGGCACTTGTGGGGAAGAGCACTGGGTGTTGTATGGAAACTAATTTGACAATAAACTACTTAAAAAAAAGAATGCTTTTAATTTCATTTCTCTCTTCATATCCAAAGTAAAAGCATAATTTATTTTCCTTTTGTGTGCATCATTTATTCATTTATCTTTTTCCCTGAGTTAGGTGGATTATGCATATAGAAAATGAAGAGAGAAATGGAAAATAAGACAATATACTGAAAAGGAATTAATTTGATGTATAACACACACACCACATTTCCTTCTGTTAAGATCATATAATCCTCAATATTTAATATACTCTTTGAAGGCTAAGCTAAAAATGCCCCTATAATTGAGGTGGCATTCATTTTAAGGATTTGTTTATAAAGAAATATAGAATATGAGGTTTATTCTCTTATTGTTACATGACTATGACATTAATAGTTTGAGGATTGTGAAGTCAGATAGGAGACTAAATTATATCATTAATGTACTACAATCATCACTTTTCTTCTGTTCTTATAATTGCTTTTTGAAAAAACTGGGAATATGTGAAACTTTCAATAAATTAATTTACACATGACAAATACTGTATTGGGTATTAAAATATGTCACACTCCTATAAAAGTATAGGAATTTTCCACTGGCCCAATATTGACAGGTAGTTGTTAATTTCTTACAAATTAAAAAAAACCAGAAATAACCAAAAGCAATCCTAAAACTACTAAATACTCTGAATCAAATAGATGACACCCCACAAGGATGGTTTTTATAATTTTTTAAACTAAATTACAAAAATAAATTTTTTTTGTTTTACTCACTTGTCATTGAAATGAAATTGAATTAATTGTCTAACCAGTCTGTTTAAATGGTATCTTAATGTATACAGATACCCATTCCTTCATTTAGTTGCATACTAGGTGAAAATGAAAATGAACTGACTTAACTGGTGTAGTTAAATGGCTGATCAAATCTTTCAAATTTTTGTCAAATTGTTTACCAGGAATCAAATTTAAAAAATAATTATTTAAAAAATATTTTTTTCTGCACAGCTGCTTTTCTAGCCCCATAAACAAGTAGAATAAGACAAAACCTACCTACTAATCTTAAATATGAAATGAACATGTTCCAATTCTCTTCATAACCTTGCTAATTTCATAGAAAAGGATACTGTCTTTGGAAACTTTTGATCATTTTTCTCAATGAGTCTTCATACAAAACAAATTCTAAATTCAAAATGCTTCACTCTGTACCTTTGTATAACGTGTACTGTAAACCTTTGCTTCACTTCTCATTTTGATAAGTGGAAATTCTTTTTCCTTTATCTTCTGGAAAAAATGTACCCTATTTTGCATTTCTAGAATTTCATTAGAGCATTCCAAAAGACTTGTTAAAATGTGTTTTCCAGGCCTTATTAACTAGTGCATTTTGGATAAATCTAAAACACTACTCAGTTTACCTTTATCAAAATTTAAAAGCATGTTCGGGGGCACCTGGGTGGCTCAGTCAGTTAAGCCTACAACTTCGGCTCAGGTCAGATCTCACGTTTGTGGGTTCGAGCACCACGTCGGGCTCTGTGCTGACAGGTAGCTCAGAGCCTGGAGCCTGCTTCCAGTTCTGTGTCTCCTTCTCTCTCTGCCCCTCCCCCTCTCATGCTCTGTCTCTCTCTGTATCAAAAATAAATAAAACATTTAAAAAAAAAAGCCTGTTTTTAAAAGCATGTTCGTATTACTGCCATCATTTTTCAGGGTTGTTACTAACAAACACATGTATGCCTCTGGAATCACTTTAAGTTATAACAAAGGTAATCTCAACAATTTTGTTTCCAATCATTTTTATCAGTTTCATGGAAATTGGGAGTATTTTAATGCTTAGAAAGCAATTACCTTTTAGGAAAGGAAAGAATGGAATATGATACGATTAAAGTAGAGGTTAAGGCAAAAAGAAGAAAAAGAAAAAGATAATTAATGGTTGCCTTACAAGAGTTTCAAGATAGTGTGTATTCTAAGGAATCTTTGGATAAAATAACAATTATAACAAAAATGCAGACTAGACATGATTTATTCCCTCTATTTCCTTAGGAAACCTCTAAAATTTTGGCACTGTTTTATTGGATCATTAAAAAACGTCAAGTTTAAGGTTGAACATGTCTTCCCATAAACATGGAAGGTACCGCTGAGTTTTCCTGTGTGCATATTCACAAGTGCTCAGAAGAAACCGAGTACTGCCCAGGACAACATAATGGCTCCTGGCTGAGAGATGGTATCTACACAGATGTGTATTTGGCTCTGAAATTCTAACTGGAGAGAAAGCAATGACATCATGCTAACATCCATCTGTATCACAATAGCAGCTTCTAATCAAAATGAGGCAGAATTCCACAGTTATCTCAAAACAAAGAAACAACTATGTTTTATAAGAAGTAAGGGATGTTCCTGGTGACTGGGTGGCTCAGTTGGTTAAGAATCTGACTTCAGCTCAGGTCATGATCTCATGGTGTGTGGGTTCAAGCCCTGCATCAGACTCTGTGCTGACAGCTCAGAGCCTGGAGCTTGTCTTAGGCTTCTGTGTCTCCCTCTCTCTCTGCCCCTCCCCTACTCATGCTCTGTTTCTCTATCAATAATAAACAAACATTAAAAAATTAAAAAAAAAGAGATGTTCCTATCTTCTCTCTCTAATCAGTTTTATGCCATACTATTTAAGTTGACTAAAGAGCTACAAATACTTACACTTTATAAGTTATACTAGTTTATAAGATGGGTTTATCTGAGTTTCAAGTGTATAGAAATATACCTTAAGTGCATTTATTTCTATATTTTGACCTGAAAACTCAAAGATAGAATAATGTGAAATGTGAATTTCAAGGCATTTTTAAATTTTTGGTTGCAGTCTTTAAGAATGAAAGGTATTTTCTACCAAGATACCTCTTGGAAATTCTATCATAATAATTATCAACAGGAATGATTGTTCTAATGGATTTTCTACTGTATCAGGTAAAATATGGATTCTTCTATAGCTTTGAGGGACTTCTTTTAAATCATTAAAAATATGTATAATTGAGTTTGTGTCTACTGGATGCCAATGTAAGTACTCATTGTTATCAATCATTTAACGCAGTTTAATAAAAGCCAAAGATTTATCTACAAATGACTCAGATATAAAATGTGCACATTTTTTAAAATTAGAAATTTTATCTCTAGGAATGCAGTGAAAATTATACTTTCAAGAATGAAATGGTAACCATGAAGTATAAATATGTGTATGAAATCCTTAATAGTTTACTTATTAGAAAACAGAAAATACTTATCATGGGGAAAATATATATATATACTAAGAAAGACTTTAGATGGCTCTTTAATTAAACAGAAAAGGACACCTCCACTTCCAATGAGTATGGCAAATGTTAGATTTTTCAAATGTGTGTGCTTCATCATTGCTGGTGGGCTCTGTGGAGTCAGGAGAAGCTCGCTGCCCTTGGGCTTCAAGCTGGATGCTGGGGGCTAAATGAGGTGCCCCCCAACTCACTTGTCAAAGCCTATCTCCTGTGTGGCGGCATTTGGAAACAGAGCCATCGGGAGAGAACTGGGTTCAGAAGAAACCACGAGGGTGGGGACCGATGGGAGGATTATCACCCTTTTAAGAAACCTAAGAAATCTTGCTGGGTGTCTCCGCCACCAGAGGAAACGGAGAGGGTCCCCATACAAGAGCTCACAAGACCAAATGACCAAGCTGGCACCTTGATCTTAGACTTTCAGTCTCTAGACCTGTGAAAAATCTCAGGTCTCTCTTTGTAAGAAAACAAAATGCTATTTTTTAAGCCATTTAGTCTGGGGACTTTTGTTACTGCAGCTTGAGCTAAACCGTGGGGTCTGGCTGATGCGGGAAATGGAGACGAGAAAATAAGGGCAGACAGAGGGGAGGCTCCCATTTCCCCCTGGGCACCCTGCCTGTGTTGGGCAGGGGCTGTGCTCTTCCAGCAAACTAGCACATCTTTCTGGAAGCCACTTTCCAGGGCTGAGACCAGGGCTGTCTGCCTGACTTCTAACAGCTTCTTCCTTTGAGCTCCCCAGGGCTGGGGAAGCCCGTCTTTACTTGCTACACTTTTCACCCTCCCTCTTAGTTCCTGAATCCTGCCCCAACTCTGAAAATGCTCCACTAATTAACCTTTCTCCAGTCATCCTTTGTTTGCCATCTGTTTCTTCAGGGCAGTGATAAACTGTCGAAGCTCCAAATTAGACTCCCAATGACACAATGAAATGCCTACTACAGTGTTCTATACAACATTATTATGTATTTATTTATGGAATACTCACAGAAGCCCATTGCATTTGTATGAGCATGCTCACTGATTTTCCAAAATGTAGTGTTTCTTTAAAAAAATTTAATGTTTAGTTTTGAGAGAGACAGAGCACAGCAGGAAAGGGACAGGGAGAGAGGAAGACACAGGATCTGAAGCAGGATCCAGGCTCTGAGCTGTAAGCACAGAGCCCAATGCGGGGCTCGGACTCATACACAAATGGCCACCTGAGATCATGACCTGAGCTGAGGTTGGAGACTTAACTAACCTTGCATCCCAGGTGCCCCCAAAATGCAGTTTTACATCACATTCTACACTACCTGTTTTAAAGAAGGGTATACTCCACCCCCAATTCAGAAATATAGAGTTTTCTTTTTTTTTCTTTCGCAAACTGAAGAACACAATATTTTATTTAAAAAAAAGAGGAAGACAGCTAGTTTGCACATCCCTGCTGTGTCACTTACTGTCTATGGGATTTGCAAATTCTTTATCAACTTTCTGCATCAAAGGATGTTATAATAACATGTAACCTTATGGGCTGGTAGCATGGATTAAGTAAACAGGTTAATACAAATCATTTAATGTGTACTAGTATCAATATATGATTTTTTATTTCCCACAGTCATGAAAATCCAATGTTCTTTTAAGCAAATATATGTAGAACTGTCAGTTGTATTAATGTGTGTTATCCAATGACCATAAATAATAAAATATTTTTTACATACAGGGATTCTGTGTCAAATTTAAATGTAAATCTGGCTCCAGTGTTATTTTTTCTTTATGGAAAAAGGATGATTTTCAAGGCATGAAATAAATAGCAAATTCATTTATTAGTTGGTGACATAACTTAAATGGATTTTAAAAGGTTTTTTTTCTTTTTTTTTGGTTAGTTCTGGGTGGCTTGATTAGTTCGGTTTATAGTAATTTTTCTCCATTTTACTTCTTAATTTGTGTTCCCTCAATTAATTCAAACTATAGTTCTCTCATATCTGTTACTTATATGGGTGCATGTGTATAATGTAATATTGTACATTGTATACAATTATTATTTGCACATTATACACAGGCATATACATACATACAACGTAACTCATTGTCCCTACACTGGGACATGCCGAAGACTAAACCCTCCAATAAAGACTACAGATGTGTTTTATTTTGTTAGGACAACATTTTTATTCCTTTTATTTCCTCACTCTTAAACTAAATCCAATTCACACACCATATGCTGGTTTTCTACGGGCATTTGAAATTTGGCATTTATTTTAGATCACTATTAAAAGCTTACCTGAATGTAATACACAGAGTACTATTAAAGCAGCCAGTGGGACCATTTGTGGAATTCCATAAATTAGATTATATTTTATATTACTTATAAATGAACTAGCTTAAAACTCAGAACACTACTTGGTCTTCTTTATAATATTGAAAATATAACCACAGTTTTTTGAGGAGTTTCAATTTAATTAAAAGAAAATATACATTATTTTTCTTGATCATATATATTTTTAAATAATGCTGTGCCTAATTCCCTCTTCCTTTTCCTTAATGATATAATTCATAGATCAGACAGCTCTGAGTCTTTTTTGGGCCAGTCAGGTTCAGTAAATTCCAGGTAAAAGTTCTATGCAAATCAAGGCTCTACACTTCCCTTGTCCAGTTTGCTGCTGGGAACAGAGACAGGACTGTGTGCTGTAGGATGTATTTACTTTCTCTAAATGTTCTACACATCAATTTTCAAGGACTGGATGGAAGTAGGTCCAAGAGGCAAGAGAGACAGCAAAAAAATCACCAAATATGCTTGATCTAGAAGTATTCCTATATTCCTTTGTCTGGGAAGCACATTTTGGGTACATTATACAGCATTGTTGGGACAACATACATTTTCATTCCACATTTTCCGTGGCTGAAGACTTCCTCAGTGACAGAGGTCTCCCTCATTCCTGTCAATGATCCTCACCCCAGCCCCTTCCGAGGCTGTGGTGCGGTGGGGAGACATGTCATATGGAGAGGCCATTGTAGGCACTATGGTTGTTAAAGCTAAATCAGCTTTTAATTCATCCCGCCTCAATTGCCATACATATTAATTAAGGAGCTCCCACGTGACCCTAGCCCCCAACCTTTGAGCCTCTGTCAGGAATTCTACATATCAGTTGTTTTGTTATGTCCTGGCTGAATTCCTAATCTCAGATTTATGAGCATAAGAAAATTCTAATAGCTGCTAGAATGGGTATTATCAAAAAACGAAGTATCTCAACAAGGTAGATTTAGAGGGAAGATACCTTAACAAAATAAAGGCCACATATGAAAAACCCACAGCTAACATCATATTCAAGGATGAAGAACTGAGAACTTTTAGTCTAAGATCAAAAACAAATCTCAGGGCACCTGGGGGGTAGGGGTGGGGCTCAGCTGGTTAAGCATCTGACTTTGGCTCCGGTCATGATCTCATAGTTCGTGAGTTCAAGCCCCGCATTGGGCTCTGTGCTGACAGCTCAGAGCCTGGAGGCTGCTTTGGATTCTGTGTCTCCCTCTCTCTCTGCCCCTCCCTCACTCGCAGTCAGTCTATCTCTCTCTCAAAAATAAACATTAAAAAGAGAACAAAACCCTTACCATGTTTATTCAACATAGGACTGTAAGTCCTAGCCATAGCAATTGGACAGGAAATAAAATGTATGCAAGCTGGTAGGGAAAAAGTAAAATTTTCACTATTTGCAGATGACATATAAGGAAAACCCTCAAGACTACACTGAAAACATATTGGAACTGATACATAAGTGTAGCAAAGTCACAGTATACAAAATCATCATACAGAAATCTGTTGCATTTCTATACACCAATAATTAAGTAACAGAAAGAGAAATTAAGAAAACAATTTCATTTACTGTTGCACCAAAAAGAATACAATAACTAGGAATAAACTTAACCGAGGAGGTGAAAGATCTGTACTCTGAAAACTATAAAACACTGAAAGAAATTAAAGATGACACAAACAATTGAAAAGATATTCCATGCTCATGAATTCAAAGAGTCAATATTATTAAAATGCCCATACTACCCAAGCAATCACCAGATTTAATGCCATCATTATCAAAATACCAATAGTATTTTTCACAGAACTAGACAAATAATCCTAAAATATGTACAGAACCACAAAGACCCTGAATAGCTAAAGCAATTTGGAAAAAAGAAAAAGCAAATAATAATAATAATAATAATAATAATCCCAAATTCCAAGATCTACTACTACACAGCTCTAGTGATCAAAACAGTGTGGTACTGGCACAAAGACAGACACGTACATCCATGGAACAGAACAGGGAGCCTGGAAATAGACCCCCAGTCATCTGGGTCAATTAGTCTACAACAAAGGAGAGAAAACTATACCAGAGGGAAAAGACAGTCTTTACAACAAGTGGTGCTGGGAAACGGGATGGCTACAGGAGCAAGAACGGATCACCTTCTTATCCCACACACAAGAAGGACTAAAGACCCAAATGTGAGAACTGAAACAATACAACTGCTCAAAGAAAATATAGGCAGCTATGCCTTTGACATTGCCTACCACAGCATTTTTCTAAATAAGTCTTCTGAGGTAAAGGACTTAAAGCTAAAATAAGCAAATGGGACCATAGCAAAATAGAAAGCTTTGGTGTGGTCAGGGAAACCGTCAATGAAGTGAAAAGGCAAAGTACTGAATGGGAGGAGGTATTTGCAAAAGATATGCTGATGAAGATTTAATATCAAAATACATAAAGAGCTTATACAACTCAACACACACAAGTGTACAGGCATGCCTACACACATGCACACACACACACACACACACACACACACACACCAAATGGAATATTATTCAGACAGTGGAAAATATGTATTCATTACAACACAGCAAGAAAACAAAAGCAAGTTCTTAGGTACATAGAACAGAAGTGGTTGCCAGAGGCATAAGGTATAGGGCATAAGACATAAGTAACGAGGATCAAAAGGTACAAACTTCCAATTATAAAATAGATGTCACAGAAATATAATGTATAGCATAGTGACTCTAGTTAAAACAATACACTGTCTATTTGAAAGCTGCCAAGACATTAATTTTTAGAAGTCTTCAAATAAGAAAAAATGTGTAAGAGTGCATAGGTATGGATACTAACTATACTTATCCTGCTGATCAGTTTGCAATATGTACAAACATCCAATCACAATGCTTTACACCTGCAACTGATGCAACGTTATATTCCACTTCAGATTTTAGAACGTATTTGCTTTGTGTCAATATATTTATGACGACTTCATCCACAGAAATATAACTGAAAATAGTCACATTAGTACCAAAATTCTAAAAAAAAAGTATACAATTTCTCTAGAAAAACCTACCCTGTGATGTTTTGAGCATTGCCTGTTGCTGAGTAGTGTGTAGGACCAGGACCCCACAACATCCGGCAAACAACTGACAACAAATTGTCAGGTTTTGAGATGATGATCAATCTTTATGAATAATTCTCTTGCACACCTCCTATTACAATCACGCCAAACTTTGGGGATGGTATGGGTGCTCGTTCAATATAATTAAGTCAGCAAAACCTCCCTTAGAAAGCCCTACAATGAGGTATGACTTTGTAGATGGCTCATTGTAGCTGTTTTGAAAATGGGGTGAAACTTAATTTCAGTTGTTTTCATCTCTGGGTCTCATCTCCAAATCCATGGCCATAGAAAAAGATCCTGTTACAATACTCTTTAGGTCTTTAGATATGGTGTGTGTGTGTGTGTGTGTGTGTGTGTGTGTGTGTGTGTATGTGTCTGTATATATATATATATCCCAAATACATATTTATGTATCACAATATATATGATATATATAATATACTTTGTAAAATGTATTTAGTATATATTTTTACCAAATATATTTAAAATATATTTCAAAAATATATTTCATCACATTTATTATAATATATATGTAAAGACATTATATATATTAAAATATAATCTCTATATAACTTATATACAGTATATCTAAGTATATAGTATACATATAATTTCTACAAGATATATTAAAATATATCAATTATATTTTATATATGATATATACAATTGCATACATCAATTATAAAAGTATTCATCAAACAAAAACATTTTCCAATATTAAACCAGAAGTATTTGGTTAATTTACACAAAACAGTCAATGCTAAAGGAATATACTGAGAGCATACATGGTAATCTCATGTCCTCTGTCAAGTTCTTAATAGTTTCTTAATCAGATGATAATTTATATAATAGTTTAAATTAAAAGACATAAGGACCTCGAGGATGTTATGCTGAGCGAAATAAGTCAGGCGGAGAAGGACAGATACCATACGTTTACACTCATAGGTCTCACAGGAGAACAGGAGAGACCTAATGGAGGACCAGGGGGAGGGGAAGAGGGAAAGAGAGTTGGGGAGAGAGAGGGATGCAAAACTTGAGAGACTATTGAATGCTGAAAATGAACTGAGGGTTGAAGGGGAAGGCGGAGGGGGGAAAAGAGGTGGTGGTGATGGAGGAGGGCACTTGTGGGGAAGAGCACTGGTTGTTGTATGGAAACCAATTTGACAATAAACTATTAAAAAAAATAAATTAAAAGACATAAGAAATTTTAACAACAAGATGTCCTATGTCCTACTTTGGCATATGAGACTCCTTTATTTCATATAATATTTGAAATAGCTTTGTTAATCAGGGAATATTCAGAAACACTGAAAGACATGTAGATACATACCTAATTTGCAATATGTTATTAAGCAGATATTCATTGAGCAACTGAAATGAGTTCCTGCTATTTTAACTATTTGGCCTAGAGCATGAGCAAAATAGAATTAAAAACAAACCTTGCTTTCATGGGCCTTAAATCTGAGTGAGGAATACAGAAAATAAAAGACAGAGTGGTTATTTGCTGGTAGGTGCTAAAGATAACTTCAAATCAGGAAGGAGGGATGGGTGGTTTTGGTGAAAACACTTGAAAATTTAAATTGTTTGTTCAAGGAACCCCCCCCCTCCCCAAGGTGACTTCATCAAAGACTCTAAGGGCGTGAGAAAGAAAGCCATTTGGCTATTAAGACAAGTAAGTTTAGGCTGAGGGAAGAGCAAAGACAAAGTCCCAGAGCTAAGAGTTCACCTGATGGCCACTATAAAGGTAGAGGGACTCTGAGAACATTTTGATTACATGAGCATTTACTGTGAGACAGGAAACCATTCAAAAGTTGGGAGCAAAGAAATGGTTTAGGTTTTCAAAGGTACTGTGGCTTGTTTTAAAAAATAATCTACGTGGTCAAGAGTGGAAGTAGGCAAACCACCTAGGAGACCATTCATATAAATTGGATGAGAGGGGTTGACATTTAGAAAGGGTCAGAAGGTGGAGTTGGTTACAAATGGTTATAAATCATGCATTCCACTAAGGGTTTGGGGTCTAAGAAACTACAGGAAGGAGGGGCACCTGGGTGGCTCAGTCGGTCAAGCATCTGGCTTCTGCTCAGGTCATGATCTCAAGGTTCATGGGTTTGAGCCCCGCACCGGGGCTAGCTCAGAGACTAGAGACTGCTTCGGATTCTGTATCTCCCTCTCTCTCTGACTCTCCCTCATGCTATCTCTCTCTGTTTCTCAGAAATAAATTAAAAAAACATTTAAAAAAAAACTACAGGAAGGAAATGGCATTTACTAAGACAGGGAAGACTGAGTGAGGAAAAAGTTCCTAAGAAAGAGGAATAATTTGGATGGGGGGCATGCTAAATTTGCTTAATACTTGCATACAGACAGATGTGCACCTGGCAGTTGCATATAACAATGTTTAGTCCTGAGATCACTAAGACATGTGGAAATAATTTACAAATTATTTAAAGATAAGGCATTAGGTGAGTTTACTCAAGTAAATGAATATAAAACAAACAATTTCAAGGACACCCTGTACATTCCTACATAACAACCTAGAAATGAGTAGCAAGCAGCAAGAAGGAAGGAAGAAAGGAAGGAAGGAAGGAAGGAAGGAATAACAAAGAAGCAGGAGCTATCCATAAGAAAGAAGGAAAACCATGGGAATATGGTTTCCTGGACAACAAAGTGTCTTCTCTGGGCGAGGCTTTAGAAGAGATGTCCAGGCAGCTCTTGCACGGCAGCGTAAGAGTTCTGGCACAGGACCCACCAATGTCAAATGCATCAGTGTTGAAATAAGGTGCAGACTGTGAAGTGACCATTTGCTTTAGCAACATGAAGTTTTAGCAATTGGTGATTATGGCAACCGAAGTTTTGGGTAAGTACATAGAAATTGGGTATAAGCCTTTTTGAAGGAAGTTGGTAAACAGAGAATTTCAAAACACTGAGTCTATATAATCCTTTCAAGGAATTCTGTTGTAAAAGCAGGAAGACAAATAGACTGGTAGTCTGAGGGATCTATCCAGTAGAGAAAAACTCATCTATATAAATTATTGGAAAAATCACTTACAGAGGGGGGAGTTAGTACAGGCTGGAGGATGAATTCTCAGATGGAAAAAAAAAATTGAAAAGCGTTGAGGTTGTATTTAGTTATGAAGATGGGTGATCTGACAGGAGGCTCAGGACCCAAGGAGAGCCAGTTTTTTGGTTTGAGTTCAAAGACAGGAAAAGCCTAATGTCTCAGCTCACATAGTCTGGTAGGAGGAATTCCCTCTTTCTCAGCCTTTCTGTACTATTCAGATTCTCGACTGAATGGAAGAGGCCCAGAAACATTAGGGAGGGCAATGTGTTTCACTCAGTCTCCTAATTCAAAAGTTAAGCTCACCCAGAGACACCCTCACTGACACCCAGAATAATGTTTGGCCAAATGCCTAGGAATCCCATGGCCCAGCCAAGTTGACATGTAAAAATCAACCAACCCATGTAGATAGATATAATAAAGTAGCTTATATTTATTTGAAAGAGAGACAAAGAAAGCACAAGTGGGGGGAGGGTAGAGAGAGGGAGAGACAGAACCCCAAGCAGGCTCCATGGCATCAATGCAGAGCCTGATGCAGGGCTTAAACTCATAAACTGTGAGCTCATTACCTGAGCTGAGAGAGAGTCAGCACTTAACTGACTGAGCCACCCAGGGGCCTCTCGAGCATCCTTTAGAAGTTCTTCATGATTGCTTCCATTTTATATACAACATAGATCATCAACAGACTGATGATGCTGGCATTGTTTAAAATTTGAGAAGGGAACATGTGAAAAAAATCATCTACAGGAGAAAGAGTATATTGTTTAGGGAACCGTAGAATCACCACTACCCATTATTAAAGTCATACTGATGTCTGTCGCTGGGAATTTATATTAAGCTCAGTCAGAAAAATTGTCATTTTTACCAGAGCAGATAGCCTCACTGTGGCAAGCCCAGAGTATGTGGTGACTTGGATTCATTCAGGATAGGAACTATGCTAGAAGAGCATGGAAAGAGAAAGAGGGGCAAGAGAATTCAAGAATGGTACAAGAGGTACAGAATAGTGATGTCCCATAAAATCCAACACCTTAGGTGGGAAATAAATGATAATATACAGTGAAATGGTTGGGAGATCCATGGAATTCTTTTGCAGGTTGAAGGACATTCGGAATCAGTGAATTAACTGGAAAATAAGGGTAAGGGGCTGAAAATTGGGATGCCTGAAGTTGATATAATAAGAGGGGTTGTGATGATCGGTGATAAGGGGAGACATGGTCATGGAGTGAAAAGCTGAGGAGAGTGGAGAGCAAAGTTATTAATAGACATGAGCCCAAAAAGTGTGAAGCCATGATATTGGACAAACATAGGCACAAAAATCATTGTGCTTTAGGAAAGAATTATAAAGTTAATGATAACAATCTTGGAGTTAGAATCGTTTACGAATGAATGGGGATAAATGTAGTTTTGCAGGTAAGTGCAGCAAGGAGATGCAGTAAGATATATAATGGTTTGGATGGATTTGAAGATCTGGGACAAACAATGAAAACTGTAAGGACATCAAAAACTTTACCTATAGATAGGCCCAGCAGTATGCAGGGTATGGGAAATAAAACACACATTATTTAGGGTTGCTGCAGCAAAGTGGACCTTGGGGAGAGAAGTTTCTGGTAGAGAAGGAAAATGAAGGAAAGGGTAGATAAAGGAGTTTGAAATTGGGGGGCATTTGCTGATGACTGGTTCTGAGTTTCAGGGACCTAATGAAGAATTCTGGAATTTGGGAAGGATTCGAAGTAATATAAGAAAAGGAAAAGAGAATTTTGCCTTGATGTGTGTCCCAGAACTAAAAGATTGTCAGGTGTACTTGACTTGTACTGAACTCACACAAAATAGGACAAAAACATAATCTCATAAATTCTGAAGGTTTCAAGGTACATGGTGGCATCTAGGATTTAAATATGCGCTGTCACCAGAGTGGTGGCTGTATTCTCAAAATCATGTAAACATCTTAGACTCAGTATTCAGTCCTCAAGTGTTAATATGGATGCTGTGTGAAGACAAATCCCTCACTCCTCAGAACTCTATGAAAAGTCTATGACTTTTCACTTCTGTTGACAGTTGAGTAGAAACTAAGGGAAATGATTGCCTTACCTGGTACACATGCAATTCTGTGGCTCCCTCTTTATCCTATTCTGAGTTCTGAGGTCAAAAACCTGAGTTATATCTGAATAGTTGATAATTAATCAGGCACAGATCAATCTGATGGACTAGGGTCTTCTAAAAAGGATTCATTTTGGAAGGAGACAAATAGAATTATGAAACAAAGTTATCATGGATTAAAATTTATGTCAGCACAAGACGAACAACATCAGTCCAGGATACTGCTCAGAGGCCACATGAGCAATGTGAACCTATCTTTAAGCACACTTTGACTTCCAAATCTAAAGTCTTTCCCCACCATTTTCTGACCCTTTTTTGGAGAAGAGAAAGGTTTTTTTCTAAGAGAATAACTGTGGTACTTAGTGTCAGTCTATAAACTCTACTTTGAAGAGACATTCTTCAAGGTGTATCAAGGTGTATTAAACATTTTCCTATTGCCTATAAAAGTAAAGAAAAGCACTGGGCACGATTAGTCTTCCTGAGGTGGGCATCAGCCGCAAGAGCTATCCATGAATATATTGAAGAATGAAATTTTGGAAAATATCAGCAATGTGATAGGTAGGGCAGAGTTGGGTCCAGTGGTGATGATACTGACCATCCAGTGCCAAGTGGTTGGCAGCTGGTTGAAAAACTAAATAGAAGAATCCTTTGAGCTGGGAAGCCTGGGTGCCTCAGTAGATGGGGCGTCTAACTTCAGCTCAGTTTATCTTGCAGTTCATGAGTTCGAGTCCCATGCCAGGCTCTGCACTGACAGCTTAGAGTCTAGAGCCTGATTCAGATTTTGTGTCTCCCTCACTCTCTGCCCCTGCCCCTGCCCCTCTCATGCTCTGTCTCTCAAAAATAAACACTAAAAAAAAGTTCTCACCAAAAGATTCCTGTAAGAAGATGGTATCATTTAAGTGGGTGGGAGCGCAAGCTTTTATTTTTAATATTTTAAAAAATATTTATGTTGAAATAGAGAGAGTGCATGTACTTGCACATGAGAGAGGTAGACAGAGAATCCCAAGCTGGCTCTGCACTTTCAGCATGGAGCCTGATATGGGGCTCAATCCCACTAACCTGGAGATGATGACCTGAACCAAAAGCAAAAGTCAGACACGTAACCGACTGAGCCACCTCAACATCCCGGAACTCCAAAGTTTTAGCTGTGTGAACTGTTGCAGATGTGACACACACACTCACCTAAATAACTAATCAAAGAAGGTATTTCCATAAAGAGACAGACACACAGATAGATTAGCTTTCCTTGACTGCAGTCTAATTAAAGACTTTAAAGTCTAACATATTAGTGAGAACTAATGAGCTGGTGACTTATAATGGCACACACATTAAAGTACATCTAATATTGAATTAGCTAGATTATCTCATCATTAGACATTGTTACTAACTAATGTTTTAGAAAATCAGAAAATTGGTTAGGAGAAGCTACCTTTTCAGAATCCCCCTTTTATGTTAATACTACCTTCCTCTTTTCAATTTTCCCGAGACTTTGTATTGTTGGGGCACACCACATGCTTCCCCACTTTATCTCATTGAAGGCTGGTCTTCTCATAGTGAATCTGAGCCTTCTGGTCTCAGTACGATAAATAGCATAAAATCTGCTTCTTTCAGTAAACAATGCAACTTTCTTTCAATTGACCTGAACCTCGATTCACTTGCTTCCTTTGCCTTCTACCCAGCCAGCACTTTCTGGATTTTGAGTATAGGGTGCTAATTAATTCAACATCTCTTAGAAAGGGAAAGAGTGTCATTGTGTATGTCTTAGCACTTGAACACCACAGAAATTTATCTCTTGCTTCTAAAACAATTCTAGGAGATTGTTCATGTTCAGGGGGCTGTTCTTCTTTATTTTTCAATGACCCGGACCTTCCTTTATATAAACCCATCATCTATGAGTGCCTCGTTATCGAATGCTTTCAAGAGGCAAAGTGGCAAAGAGCTTGGACAGGCATTCTTGCATCTCAAAATTGAAAAGCTACATTAGTTCTGAAGAAACGGGTCATATCACCACACTTAACCACAAAACGTAGGAGGTGTGCTAGTTCTCACGTGGGAAGATGCTTCCCAGCAGCTGTTCTCTGTAATACAAAGGGTGAAAATAAAATTTGGTGGACTAGATAAATAGAGTCCATCCCTCCGCCCCACAGAAATCTGTATCCACTCCTATTTCCACACAAAGAGCACTCTTGCTTCTTTGGGGATATAGTACAAAGTTTTTCCAAATCACTTCATACACGGTCAAGTCCAGGATCTCAGGGTGATGCACAGACTTTTCCATTGAACCCAGAAATGGCTCTTTATGGTGTTGCCACTTGAAAAGTAAAAAGAAAAGTTCCCTGACAATGCACCCAGTATGCCTGCTGGCATGTTGATGGAGATAAACTGACTGGAGCAGGACACATCCTGGGTATTCAGGTCTCCTGTTACACACTGCATCATGACTGGGCGCTCAGGGACCCAGCAGGGAGGGACATCAGTGCCCGGGGAGAGAGGAGGAACTCTTAAATTAAGAGATTGAGGAAGAACCAGACCGGGCCCTGGAAGTTCTGAGGCCTGGGACTGAGCAGCACTGGAATGGAGCAGATGCTGGTCTCCAGTGCCCAGTGGGGCCAGCTTGCCATTCACGGGAGGAGAGCATCATCCCATCAGCTGGAGTGATTGACTCCTGTGCTCACAGATGTGTCAGAAGACAGGTCAGGGTCTCAGCAGCATCCCTATGATGTGGGGAGTACCCCCCTCCCATGGTGGCCAAGCCTTGTGTGGGCAGCACAGAGCCCCTGGGCTCACAGGCGACTTGTGTACGGCTTCCGGACTCTATCAGAACTAAGGGTGTGAAGTACCTGGCCGGACCCATGTTCACGCTTTGCAGGAGACCACTGTGCAATCTGTTATTCCTTCCTTCTCAAATATGTAGATTAGGGAGTCATTAGATTACACAGCACCACATGATTGCCTATAGAACACACGAAGAGACTTGCAGAACAAGTGTATGTAGGACAGCAAGAGTTATTTTATCATAAGCCTTTGTTTTGGTTTTGAACTTCTGACAGATCTGTCCCTTAAAGACATTGATGAGAACTATATTTAATATGAGTAAAATAATTCTCCAGAAGGATGTATAGACTCAAGGACATTTTTTATAGGTGGAAAAGTCACAGTATTAAATCTTAAAGTAGCTAAATGCAAATAAAACTTTTCAAAACACAGTAGTTTTAGGATAAGAACAAGGGAGAAGTTTTTGTTGTTGATAAAAAGCGCAACGTCTATGTTTTTATATAATGTAGGGCATTAAGTTATTAAGTGCTTCAGCTAGCTTTTAATACTTTTTACACTATGCTGAGTTGTTCCTGACCAAATGGAAAAAAATATACCTAAAGGTATGATTATAAATTATGTTAAGGTTTAACCTTTTGTGTTTACAATCAGCTATTCTGTATATATATATATATGTATGTATACATACATTTACATTTCTAAAATACATATTTGTGGGTTTTAGGTCTTTTTAAATATTTGATACTAACTGAAGTTTGTGGGAACATACCTGAAAGGAGATGGAGTGAGAATTCTAACCGTGTGATGATATGCTATTTAGGATATGAACTAGAGGTGAATTTCTTATCTCATTCAGATCAGAGATAAGTATATTTTCCATATAGCAAACTTATCTTTTATAAATAATGGACTAGTGCCAGAGTAAGAACAAGTTGCTATATAATTATATATGTGCAAATCAGATAGTTTTATGAATAAAAAGAGTAAAATTATAAAGTTATATTTCTGGTTATATGCACACAGGTATAGATTTAATATAAACATAATCTTTAAAAATTTTGTTTATGTGTAATAAAATGGAAATTCTTTCAAATGAGTTAGGAAAAGATCATTTTATATGTTGTTACTAAGAAGTTCAGGCACGCCCAGGCGGCTCAGTGGGTTAAGCGTCTGACTCCTGATTTTGGTTTAGGTCATGATCCCACAGTTCATGAAATCTAGCCCCATGTTTGGCTCAGCACTGACAGTGTGGAGCCTGTTTGGGATTTTCTATCTTGCTGTCTCTCTGCCCTTCCCCCCACACCCTCTCTCAAAATAAATAAACTTAAAAAAAAAAAAAAGGAAAATCAGAATCTTTTATCTTCTTTATTTGGATGACTTCTACCCTATTTTTAAAAAGACACATAGAATATTTTAAATATATATTCTACCATGTAACTTAAAAAGTTTCAACAATACCATTTTTAAAAATTCAGAGGCAGTGGATGGCTTGATGTCACTGTTAAATTATAGATTTGATCAAATTATTAGTTTGATAAGCAGAGTGCCAAAAGCCTGAGCTATTTTAACATGGTTTAAAAAATATCAATTGGACGAAATCTAGAGCAGACCAATAGAATTTTAATTTTAGTTATTATATTAATAGTATTAATCCAGTTGTATCAATCACATTTTATTATGTAATTAGTAAAATTTCATTAAACTCTAAATTTGTGTTTAATGCTATTTATCCTTATTTTAATTTTCTATATAGTAGTGATGGATTTTCTTTATCATTATTTCACTGATTATATTGATTAGATATATTTTCCTCATCATAGGAGATGTGATGATAAAAGCAAAATGAGCTGTAGGTTTGAGAAATAAACCCAAAGTCACCTGAGGGATGTGACACACAGTTGGAGTTCACGGTGTTCTTGGCCTTTAATTTTTATGAGATTGCCTTTGTTTGAGGTTAAGTCTCTAGGATCTGGCACTGAAGAAGATTGGTGAGTTATTAAACACAAAAGATCTCACAGGGGAAGAAAAACATCAGCTTCAGCTTTAGAAATATTTAAAATATAAGTTATTTCTGAGGAATTTAATGAACATGGATTCTGATTGTTTCCGATTTGATAATCATAAACTAGTTAAAATTTAGTTTTCATGTTTTTATTAAATTCTAAGTTACGTCACAAGCACATTTGAGATTTTTATCAGTTTTTGTTTATTTGAATAGCTAAGGACGTCAGTCATGAAATGTTCTCTCCACAGTTAATTAAGTTCTCACGGAAGTATGAAAAAGCCACATAGTGAACACCTTAGAATTTATTGTACTAATAGTTGTCTTTAAGGTAGATATGGACTCTGATCAACTGTTACTTTTAATTAATTCTGAATCCTTCACTCCCCTTTCCCAGAAGCTTCTTAAGTCTTCCCTGTTTTTCGTACTATCATTTACATGTTTAAGTGTTTTAAGACATGCAGGTAGAAATATCAAGGATAGAACTGATTAGAATTGACCTCAGTCATGCAGGGGGGTTGCCAGCAAGAGTGAGTTTTAAATTCTTCGATAATACCCACATTCGAGCCTGGAGAAAGCTTTGCCTAGAATTAGTTCATCTAGGCTTATTTTGCTAAATGGATATAAAGAAAAGACAAGAGAGTAGGAAGGCTAGGTTATTGGCAAAACATTTGCTAAAGTAGGATAATGTAATCTCGGCTGGATAAGAGGGAGTGGAAAATTAAAAGAAGTTTAATAAAAGGAAAATATTTAGAAGTGAAAAGACTAAAGCTTCTATTGAAATGAGTACCGACTCACTGTGGGTCTAGCATGGGTAATATGATTTGCTTTTGAATGGAGAAGACATAAAATCGCACAGGAGGAGGGGGGGATGCGTTCAGATGTGAGTAAGTTTATATGTTTCATGGGGAAAGTGATACAGGACACTGATCAGAGTGTCAGGGAGAGGTTCTCAATTTTCCAAAGATACAACCATTTCTTTCTTTCT
>NC_043700.1:9930945-9940343 GCF_006229205.1 Suricata suricatta | reverse complement strand
GCCATAGAAGCAAGGGGAGGAGTTACGGGGTTACTGCAAGAATCTGACCAGATGCCAATGGTGATGTGCACCTTAGCAGTGGAGACGGAGAGAAGCCTTCAGAGACCAGATATATTTGGAGGAAGAATTCAGGCATGGAGTACAAGATAAAATGATATGAGACCACCTGAGGGAGAGGCAGCTGCAGGGATGAAGATCCGAAAGTCACTTCTTTGTTGCTGTAGTGACAGCGAATATTCCTTTAGGTTATTCAATATGTATTTCAAAAGGTACTTGAGAAAAAGTACCTTTTACTCACTTTATTTGGCTCTTCTAAGAACTACAGAGATATAATATGAAATGTTTTCAATAAATGCTTAACAGGAATAGAATTTACTTTTGTTGGGTCTAAGCAGAATGATTGGTTGATGGTAAATAAAAAAGATTGGTCTTGTTATTTTCAAAGTGGTATTTAACAGTATGACAATAATTCAGAGCATAAATAATTACCATGGCGGCACAGTTTGGATAATGAGCAGCAAGCAAAACATGAATGAGATGAGGCACGATCATGCTGATGCTGATTTATTTCTTTAAAGCTTTTAATTCTGCGTGCATCCATAATTCAAATATTATTCTCTAAGACCTGTACTTTATTTAAAAGTGATCAAGTGTATTTTACCTCTACCAGGTCTTTGAAAGTGGTTGAGCTAAATGCTATTTGGAAAAGTTATCAGAGTTTTAAGAAAATATAATGACATGCATTCAAATATTTAAAAGTATCCATAAATTGCCAAAGTCTTTGTTTGTACAATGAAATTAGCTACTATCTGTTCTGTATTTTAAATATATAAAACCTTTCCTAAATGGAAATGGTTTACATCAACTAGACTTACAAAATATAAGTTCTATTCTTCTTCTTACGTTCTGTGAACTTAACTTATTCTTCCATCAAGCCAATCAAAAATAGGATCTGAAGAAATGAAGTTCAGGATTCAGTGATGCTAAGATAGTATTTTGGATTGCTGGTTTCTCCTTTATATATCCTCCTTCAAAAATACTCTGTTTTTTGAATAGTAAAAATATTTTCACATCATAATCACTTCTATCATATGTATAATTTATCTAATATAAAGAATAATGATTCCAGGGTCAAGGATAATGTCAATTTCACAGCCCATAACTTTTAAAGCACTTTTATCACCTTTATCAGGTTGTAACAGACAACAATTGTAATTTTATATATAGAGAGAAAGAATTACTTAAAATAGGAAACTCTGTAAAAGAACTGTAGATGTGATCTACACCCTGTTGATGAGCTAGCAAAGAGATTAGTACTTGCTCATAGGGAGGCAGTTTAGGATAAGTTAATAGACCCTCCATGAAACCTTAAAGATTCATTGTTCTTAGATGGTCTAGTTGTCTGAGACCTTCCAGAAAAAGAAATCTATCTATTTAGGTGTAGGTATATATCCATCTACATATTTATAAAATCCATAAATTTATAGATCTATCTAGAGATAGACATTCAATGACATTCATGACATTCAATAATTGTCCACTATATGCTAGATTCTAGGTTTAAAACAAAGTCATGGTTATCCGGTCAACTAATCTGAGCAGCTACATGCAAAGGAATAAAGTTGCACCACTTTCTCATACACAAAAATAAACTCAAAATGGATTAAAGGCCTAAATGTGAGACCTGAAACCATAAACTCCTAGAAGAGAGCACAGGCAGTAATTTCTCTGACATTGACCATAGCAACATTTTTCTAGATATGTCTCCTGAGGCAATAGAAACAAAAGCAAAAATAAACTATTGGGCTATACCAAAATAAAAAGCTTTTACCCAGTCAAGGAAACCATCCACAAAACAAAAAGACATCCTACTGAATGGGACAAGCTGTTAACCAAGGATATCTAACACGAGTTTAATATCCAAAACATATAAATAGCTTATAATGCTCAACACCAAAAAACCGCAAATAATCTGATTAAAAATGGGCAGAGGACCTGAACAGACATTTTTTCCAAAGAAGACCTACAGATGACAACAGACACACAAAAAGATGCCCAGCGTCCCTCATCATCAGAGAAATGTGAACTAAAACCTCAGTGAGATAGCACTGCACACCTGTCAGAATGACTAAGATAAAAAATACAAGAAACAACAAGTGTTGGTGAAGATGTGGATACAAAGGAACCCTCATGCACTGGTGATGCAAATGTAAACTGATGCAGCCACTGTGGAAAATAGCATGGAAGTTCCTTAAAGAATTAAAAATAGAAATGCCATACAATCTAGTAATTCCACTACTGAGTAAACTCCACTACCCTTCAAAAAACCTCCACTACCTAATGGAAACAAAAATACTAATTTGAAAAGCACCCCTCTTTTATGCACAACATAATTTACCATTGATAAATTATGATATGGAAGCAACCTAAATGACTATGAATAGAAGAATGGATTAAGAAAAATGTGGTTATATATGTGTGTATATATGTATGTATCTATGTGTATCTATGTGCATATATACACATACCTACACACAATGGAATATTACTCAGTTATAAAAAATAATGAGTCTTGCCATTTGCAACATGGGTGGACCTAGAGGGTATTATGCTAAGTGAAATAAGTCAGATTAAGACAAACATCATATAGTTTCATTTTATGTGGTATCTAAAACACAAAACAAATGAAAAAGAAATAAAGAAACTCAGAAACAGACCCATAAATCCAGAGGACAAACTGGTGGTTTCCAGAGCTAAGAGAGAAGTGGAGGAATGGGCAAGATGGGTGGAGGGGGTGGCAGACACAGGCGTCCAGAGAGGGCATCATCAAGGAAAGGTACTGCACAGGGCATCTAGTCTATGGTATGTAGTGTAGCTACCCTTGTGGTGAACCTAGCATAATGTACAGAGTTGTAGAACCACTCTGTTGTATCCCTGAAACTAATGTAGCATGGTGTCGAATATACTTCAATAAAATAATGACGATATGGGGTAGAAGTCATTTCAACTTGACATTGAAATGTAGCATTATCTTGTAACACTATACATACACACACACACATATATACTCACATATATATGTGTGTGTGTATATATATATATACATTCATACACACATAACACTAAACCATGCATTTAGTAAGAATACATAAATCTACCATATAATCCAGTAATATCACCTCTAGGTTTTTATGCAGAAGAGATGAATACAGGATCATGATAAGATATATTATGCATCATCAGTATTTATTGAAGCATTACTCACATTAGCCAAGATATGGAAACAACCCAAATGTCCATCAACAGATGAGTGGGTAAAAAAGATTTGGTACATACACAATGGAATATTACTCAGCCATTGTGAAGGAAGATAGCTTTCCATTTGCCAAAGCAAGAATGTAATTTGAGCACATTATGCTGAGTGAGGTAAGTCAGACAGGGGAAGGTAAGTATGCTGTGATTACTTATATGTGGCATCTAAAAAAGTTAAACCTGTAAAAAACAGGTATTAAATTGACAGTTACCAGGGGTTGGAGGGGGTAACAAGAGTGATAGTGTTTAAAGGTACAGACTTGTACTAAGTAGTAAATAAACCATCGAGGTCTAATGGCCAATATAATGAATATAGACAACAATATTATACTATGATCATATAATGTGATAAATCCTGCCACACCAGCAATCATATTATGGTATACCCATATGCCAAAGCAAGATGCTATGCAGCTTAAATGGTCACATTTATAAATTTAAAAAAAGTAAGAAAATATCCACCAGTATTGTGTCTTTCTCATGAGTGTGTGTTTCCCATCCTTCAGTGGCCCTGCAGGATCTCTGTGCCTAACTAAAAATATTAATCAAGGTCATCAATAATTCCTGGAGGAAGAAACTCAGAATCATTTCCTCTAAGCTCACCACCCAGTTTGGACTTTTCTTGGTGCAGGGGAAACAATAAACCCCCCCACCAAATAATCCTAGTCTTTCCCCTGTATTTTTCAGACTGCTTGTGGTTAAGCAAACACCCCTGATTCAGGTGTGTGACAAATTCTGGCCAACGGGCCATGGACCAATCTGATGCATGTCAGAGCCAGGTCAAAACCTCACAGAATGGGTCTGAGTTCTCGGTATCAGCTTACCCTCTTTCAAGTTCAGGCTGGGGAGTCAGATCTTGGAAATGACCATGAATGCTGAATAAAGGAGAGATGCCCTGGAAAACCAAACCTCCAGTGGACTCTGCTTTGAGGAGAAAAATCACATTTGTTGTATTCAGGTCCTAGTTTTTCCCTTTAATCCTGTCAGTATCAGCCCAGCCTAACCTGCCTGATTTACTTCCCCTTCGGTTTTTAAGGTTATAACAGAGAATTAATTGTGAAGTATTTCACTTCTCATCTTTGGCAGGTTCTGTATCAAATTATAATTTTTTCCTCATGACTATTTGCCAGGACATTTTTTTTTTCCTTTCCAAGTTTTTTTAAATTTAAATTCCAGTTATTTAACATACAGTGCAATATTAGTTTCAGGTTTAGAATTTGGTGATTCAGCACTTCCGTACATGACCTGGTGGTCATCACAACTTCTACACGTCTAAATCCCCATCACCAGTTACCCCCATTTCCTCCTGCCCGGGAGCCAACAGTGTATTCTCTGTAATTAAGAGTTCATTTGTTGGCTTGCCTCTCTGTTTCCCCCTATGTTCATTTATTTTATTTCTTAAATTATCAGGACTTATATTTAAACCAGTTTATACTGCGTAATTCCACTTGCTTAATAGATTTAAGTATATTCAGGATTTATAGTCTTCTTAGCAAAACACTTAAGAGTTTATTTTCTGAGGATGATGTCAGTATCTGTTTTTATTTTACTTTTTACCAAATGATGTATTAGCAATTTTTATTATTACAGATTTAATAGGTAGCATCTACACCTTCTACAGATAGGATTCCACAATGCACTGGTTTATATCTCTGATTTGTCATTCCTTTGTAGGAAATTGTCTTTTGACTGTAGGGGTTTTATTTTTTTAATGGTTTTTAATGTTTATTCATTTTTGAGAGAGAGAGAGAGAGAGAGACAGACAGACAGACAGACAGACAATGAGTGGGGGAAGGACAGAAAGGGAGGGAGACTGAATCAGAAGCAGGCTCCAGGCTCCAAGTTGTCAGCACAGAGCCTGATGAGGGGCTCTAACCCACCAGCCACAAGATCATGTCCTGAGTCCAAGTTGGAGGCTTAACTTACTGAGCCACTCAGGTGCCCCAAGTGTGGCTATTTTTATAATATTCTCCTTGACTTTTATTCTGTAGGTTTAATATCATATACCTCCTTGAAATCTCTTTTGATTTGTGACATTTTTCTGTATTTCCAAAATTTGAAGGTTAATTTTTAAAATTGTTTCTGATAAAAGCATTAAATGTTATTAAATATAGTTTCGTGTCTGGTATTTCTCTCTGGTCCTTTGTAAAGTAAATTCATATGTAGATTCTATATTTTTATTTTTTTAATTGTTTTTGAGTAGGCACCATGCCCAACCTAAGATTTGAACTCATTACCCTGAGATCAAGAGTCTCATGCTCTACAGACTAAGCCAGCCAGGCACCCCATTCTATATTTTTATTCTATTTGGATTCCTCTAACCTTTCCATGATATTAAGCTTTTGTCCCTTTTTCTGGGTTGAATTCTGTGAAATGTATATTTCACTAAGTCTCTATTTGGCAGGTTTGAATCAAGAGTTCAATCCATCTTTAACAATTTTAATTTTAACATTTTTTCATGTTTAATAGGGCTCTATTTTATTTTTTCATATCTGCTTAGTTTTTACGATAGTACATTTAGTCCTTTAAATGCCTTAAAGTAATTATTTTATACTCTTTAGCTTAGTTTCCAAAATAGAAGTATTTGGAGATCTCCTGCTCTTCTTTAATCCTAATGTCTGCCGTTTGTATTGGCTTGTATTCCCTATGCTTGGGAACTTGGTCAGTAAGCTCAAATTCTATAAGGTTTTCTTTACAGGGGATACAAGGGCCCAGGATTGAAGAGGTGTTCCCCTGGAGAGAATTTGCTTTTGCTTTTGTAAAGTAACCTGTGAACCCTTTTAAATTATTTTTGTGATTGTGGTTCACACAATCATATCGGTAATAAAAATCAAGCCCTTAACACCAATGTGGAAGGACTGTGGAAATATAGTCCCCACCTACAGCACAGGCTCTAAGAGACAACATCTATGTAATAGTGTATATAGACAATATCCACATAGGTCCCTTAGTTCTTCCTTCTGTTTAACATCTGTAGGGCTTAGCTTTGCTGGGGCGAATCTTAGTCGCCAATCGGCTCCAGGTTGCTGAAATTGGCTGATGGTCAAGTATCACTAGAGGCTCAGAGTTTGGGTTGCTATTCTCTACTTTGGAAACCAGCTACTTTACAATTTTGGTTTCTATGATGTTATCTTATTTCATGAGGGTTAGTTATTAATGTCAAGAATGACTATAATTTTATTCATCATTACTAGGTGATTTTAACTATAAGATTTCTAAACATTAAGGTCTGAAAGGAACACTCGCTGTATGATAACTATGCCACAAGCACTATTCTCCTCATTAATCTGTTTGTCTAAATTATAGCCAATAGCTCCTTTCCATATATTTCTTGTCACTCTGAAGCCTTAAGTCTTTCTGCCATTCTAGAGGTTTCCTTAGAGGAAAGCTATTTTTTTTTTTGTACCTGCACACTTAGCTAGTAATCACGGTCTCTCAGAAGCTTGCTTTGACTTCTATAGCCCTTCCTGTTCCCAAGTTCAGCCATAAGCATGCAAACCATCAATCCCTCCAAAGTGTACCATAGCATGCTCAAGGTTGGCCTCCTATACACATTCCATCCAACTAGACTAATGGCTTAAGTACTGGTAATGTTGGATCCAGATCTTGCATCCTACTCTTTAAGACAGGGAAGTCTTTAAATCTCTGACTAGTCCTTGCCTCTTTAGTGGATCTCACTCTTAATTCTGTCTCAGACCTAATTTCCTTTTGTAGCCAGAGCTGCAAATACAATTAACTTTTATTTCCCTTCTACATATTAACATGTTCTCCCAAAATGTAAACATATGTGAGTTTGCTTCCTACTATTTGTATATGGAATATGGACTATGTTTGGAATAATATAAATATTTGGAGGTCTCTAGGCATTTAGATCACATCGCTGGCCAGAGGTCTGATCTTAATTCTAGAACACAGAAAAGCAAAGCATTAATTTCTATTGCCTCGGGTTTAGAGAGATCCTGATTATCTCAGCCCTTAAACTGACATCCAGTCTAGAAGCTCAGTTGGACATATTCTTGGACCCAGCTCTATTCATAGCTGTGATTTCTTCTTAAACACTTATGTAATATTAAGGTGATCAAGACCTTCAAGTTTCCCACCAAGGCTTTCAGTTTTAGAGCTGAAACCTATTTGTCCCAATATACTCCCCTGTCCCTGACAAACCAAACTATGTAGTAAACTTTATATTATATATATATATATATTTATAATCTAATGACATATTAATATTCTCAGGTTACATGCTTGACTTTATCATAAGAAGTAGGTGATTTTTATATTGATAACTAAGCACAAAATAACAAAATTCTACAACGTTTTTAGCTATTTTTCAAAAGGACAGGGGAGCTTGGGTGGCTTAGTTGGTTAAGCATCAAACTTCCACTCAGGTCATGATCTCATGGTCCATGGGTTTGAGCCCCGTGTCGGGCTCTATGCTAACAGCTTAGAGCCTGGAGCCTGCTTTCGATTCTGTGTCTCCCTCTCTCTCTGGACCTCCACCACTTGTGCTCTCTCTCTTTCAAAAATAAATAAATGTTAATTATTTTTTAAAAAATGGACAAATATGAAAACTATTTGACATATACAGTAAGATGATCTAAAGACAGTTTTTTCCTCTGGGAATTCTGAAGTTAACAAGTAAAACATATACTTCCAACATCAATGAGGTAGAGCAACTTGTTTTTCAAAAGTTCCATTACACATGCATCAAAAGAGAATTTAGACATGGTTATTTCCACTACGTAGGTTTAACTTGGTGACCTTCTTGTACATAGAAGAAACAGACACTGAGTAATGGATGATTTTGTTCTTCCTTATATTTATATTTGTTATTATAAATCAGGTCAAGTGGTTTTATGAAGGTATATGTAATGTTAATCAATTCTTCAAAAATTAGTATTTTTGGCTCATCCTGAGAATGAAGAAGTGACCCCAAATTATTTCAATCACTTCAGATTTCCAGGGTCTAAGGACAATTCTAAGACTCTGGTCTTAGACTATTACTGTCCAAGATGATCTCTGTAAGGAATTCTTCAAACTTCAGGTAAAGTAAGACCTAGTCATGGTAAGAAAAGGCAGAACTTTATCTTAATAGGGAAAATGGGTTATAGTAAGCACTTAGACTCCTGCAATCCCTTGAAATGGAACTTCCTCTAAAATTATAACTCTTGTCTCTTCTCTTCTCTTCTCCATCTATACTCCCTATTACCAGCTAGTCCTCTGCAAGCACAACCTGCCTTACCTAGGACTTCCAAACATCACCTCCACGTTCCTTTGCCTTCTGACCTCTAAAATTGCCAGGGGTGTTCAGCTGGATTCTCCAACAGTGGATAGAAAATATGAAACAATGTATACCTCTTTCCTAGAAATGTGTGCTTTCTACTCAGTTCTTCCCGATATCAAGCAAGACAATTGACCAAAAGCATCCTGCCTTCTAGATTAGCACCAATGGTCATCTAGGCCATTTCTTTCACTCAATTCAAAATATTTATTTTCTTACAAAAGTCTGTCTATGTTCACTTCCTCTTGAGTATCTTGCATATTTTTATTTTTTATGCCACAATTCAATACATTAGTAACTTGTGTCTAAATAACCACAACTCATAATTGGCAACTATATTTTGTGTCTATGTGTGTGTATATATATATATGTGTATATATATGTGTGTGTGTGTGTGTGTATATGTATATATATGTATGTATATATATATGTATATATATATATATATATGTATGTATGTATTGACAGAACAGCCAAACAAATAAAAAAAATAACTATGCCAAAAATTAGAGACATCAAACAACCACTATTTTATCCTGCCACTTTGTGGGTCAGGGATTTGGGCCATTCGGTCAATATGGCTTCATCTGGGACAACTTGCACTAGTTACTGATTTGTTCTGGAGAGTCCAAGATTGCTTCATTCATATGCCTGACATTTGGGACAGCTGGCTGGATGGGCTTATCTGGGCCACTCTCCCTCTTAAGGTCTTGTCAGGGACTCTATATGTGCTCTCACTGGGAGAGGGGACTTCTAATGTGGCAACCTAAAAGCCTCCAAGGGAGCAAGGAGGAAGCTGCCAAGC
>NC_043700.1:9848197-9930845 GCF_006229205.1 Suricata suricatta | reverse complement strand
TTTGTGGTTTTCAGGTATCTGGAGATTTCTGTCCCCAGAAAAATTGACAAGACTTTGTAGTTTTCAATTCCATCTTGAAGAAGTGCTTTTTCCAGCTTTGCAAAGTTTGTGTAACTAGGCTGTGTCCTTTTCCAGAGGGTCCGCCTAGAAAAGACCACATGGTTCTTTTTGAAGCATTCATAATGATGACCTTGGGGGTCTTAAAAAAAGATGGATGCCACAAATGGGCCCAAACTATCCAATACAGTGAAGCAAAGACAGAAGCACTTCCTGTTGAATTATTCTGAAATTATGCAATCTTTTTTCCCCACAAAATATTTATACCCAAATATACTAAGAATGTCCTAGTTTTAAAAGGCCACTGACCATCAACATGCCAGACAAGAATAGTATCTATTGTGTTGTGTGGGCTTTTCAGGGATTTCTTTAATCACTATTTTCTCATGACTCTGATTAGAAGATATCACGCCTGTGGGAAGAATACATTTTGGTCTCATCAGTTGAGGCATTGATGCCACTGGATGTTCACATAGAAAGCCATGAATCATAAAGTCATTTGGATTTGACCCTTCGTACACATAATTAGATGTGATATACACCACCACATGTCTTCCATCTGATCTCAAAGTGAGAAGACTTTTCTTCCAGGTAAAGTTCTACTTAGAAGAGAAATGATTCATGGCTTTGAACATATCGATTGCTTTTCTTTTTTAATTTTTTAGAGCGAGTGGGGGAGGGACAGTGAGAGACTCTTAAAGAAGCTGCATGTTCGGTGCAGAGACCACTGGCTCCATCTCACAACTCCGCGATCATGAATCATGAGCTGAGACAAAATCAAGAGTCGAATGCTGATGACTGAGCCACGCAGGCGCCCCTCAACTGCCTTTCTCATTTCTGAAAGAGCATCGCAAAATAGAAATTCCTCTAGGATACTCAAAATGTCCTTAGCTGGAGGCTTATAAGTTGGGTTACTGAGAAGTTCCAATACTTTTGTGCAGCTACATGCTGAGAGGAGCTAGCACAGCTGAGCAATCTACCAAGATCTACTTCAACATCTAAAGCAAGATCATTCAGAAGATGACATCATCTGGTAGAGATGTGGTTCCATGTCCTCCTTCTGCTTGAATAGCAAAGGCATCCCCAAGAAACATCAATTTACCATGTTCTCTCCAATCTCAAGTGACTTCTTTCAATTTAGCATCCAACCACCTACTATGAAGGGTGCTTCACAGGAAAGCTTTTAGCGGAAAGTCTAACCTTTGCAAATAGGGCCATTTTCTTCTGGAAATGTTGCACATCTTCTTATGGCTTCGCCGGCTTCACGTATGGCACTCAAGTAGCACTGTGGCTTGTTGTTTTAAATAAATACAGAAAGGAGTAAAAGTGGTTTCTGGTGCTTATGTCTATAATATTTTCCAAGACATATGCTGTGTTCAGTATACACAACTACTTATGCCATGATCATGCACCTAATCAAAATGTACATTTTTTCAAATTTTATTAAGTGTACATTTATAGATATTATGACAAAAATTATGACTGTTCTGGCAATTATAAACTGTATCAAAGTTTATCCTACAGTTTTGGAGTGAAATGAAATATTGACTCTATTATGTATATACTTTAAAATCAGTTTTCAGAGGAACCAGAGAAGAAACTGGACAGAGAAAACAAATAGCTGCCAGTTCATGGACCCTGGGAACCACATGCCTAGACTCCACAAGAATATTTAAAGTTGGGTTTATTACTCAGTAATAGCTGAGTAATAATTATGTCCACTTGGCCAAGTCACTTAACTTTCCCAAACCAGTTTCCTCAAATATAGAATAATCGTGATTATGGCTATCTCATTTTTATAAAAATGAAAGGACCTAATATCCAAAGTGCTTGGTTAGTATCTGGCATACAGGTACACTTAAAAAAAAAAAAACATTTTTCTCTTTCTTTCCTTATGCACCATCTTACATTTTCCTCTGCATTTCTGTTATTGGAAGGCAAGTCTATAAAATGTGGTATAGCTCAGAGTTTGAGTATTTTACGTGCTGAGATACTTTCTGCAGTCATGTGGTCACAACCCCGTTAATAGCCTTGTGTTTAGTGACAACTTTCATCCATCTGGCAGATTTATCACTGGTCCATGATCTTCCATTCCATGTTTGATCATCAACTTCTGTTTACTCATTCAATCCTCGAAAAGTATTTTTTTTTTTTCCTTTGGCTTTTACTGGTCAGTTCTCAATTCTTCATGCTTTGGGTGAAGCTATGATACATTCCAGACTTCAGACTCAGTATTCAGGGCCCTGGGTTCTAGTCCCTGGCCTCTTTCTATTCACAGCTCGATCTAAGCCTTTCTCAGGAAAAGCATCAAATGATGTTCTAGTAAGTACAAACATTTCTATAGGATCCAATTATTGAGAGCATAGGGCTTCTTTTATCTTGTTCCCAAACTTTTTCAATATTTTACTGTACAATTTAAAAAATTTCAAAACCCTATCACTAAGAGTGTGAATTATCCCATAAGTATTTATTCTGCCTTTTGTTTTATTCCACCAGTTTATTTCTAATGAATGCCAACTTTCATCTACTCATCAGAATTGATCCATGTTTACCACTGTATCTGTCCAAATAGCTGGATTCAAACTGGAAAGAAAAAAGAATTGTATCTGCTAGTCTATGGAAAAGGAGCACCAGTATGTTCTCTCTTGCATCACATCTCTCTTTGCTGCCAAGATTTCAGTGGCTACTGCCCATCTCCTTGGTTCCATCCACTCCTAATTTTGGGCAAACACCCTCCTTCCTGTAACAGGAGACATGTGACTAACTCAACACCTCTTTAGTTGCTATGTACTTTGCTTTATGAAAACTGCACAAATAAGATTAATAACAGGAACTGAAAATAAGGGGGAAGTGAGACCAAAAGCACACACTGGTGGGATGAGTTCTATGTGTTGGTGCTATCAGGGCACCAGCAATGCTGTGAGATGGAAGATGAAGCATTAGGATTGAACAAATCCAAGTTTCTTTCTTTTCTAATATTTATTTACTTATTGAGAGAGAGAGAGAGAGAGAGAGAGAGCGAGCGAGCGAGCGCGCACAAGCAGAGGAGGGGAAGAGAGAGGGAAGGAGATGGACAATGCCAAGCAAGCTCTGTGCTATCAGTGCAGACCCCAACACAGGGCTCGATCTCTCAAACCCTGAGATCATGACCTCAGCCCAAAACAAGAGTCAGACACTCAGCTGAGTGAGCCACCCAGGTGCGCCAAACAAATCCAAATTTCACTGAACAAGCAATTCCCAACCTCTGAGTTCCACACATTCAAGAACAAAGGATCCTATGAAATTCAGATACATAGGGATGCTGTGGTGTTCTACCCTAACACCTTTTCCCTCCACCTTCCAGAAATGAAGCTTGCATTTCTCCAGATGCGGGGACAGTGGGACAGTTGTGCCACACTGTTGTCCCTTCTGGTGACTGTCCACTGCTGAAGAGATTTGCTGGTCTAAGATGACATTCCCTTTTCAGTGGTCATCTGTGTTCCACGGAGGGATGCTGTGGAGTATAAAGATCCAGCTACCATGATTTAACTAGGGACAATTTTGTAAGCCATCCTAGATCTACAACCCCCTAAGGGATCAATGGAGGCTTTTGCTGTGACTGAACTAAAGCCACCCTATCCAATCCTGCTTTCTTCCCCCCCCCCCCCCCCCCCCCCCCCCCCCCCCCCCCCCCGCCGAGGAGTTGATCCTAAGAGCACTCTTCAATAAACTTCCAACACACAAATCTCCATCCCAGAGTCTGTTTTGCAGGGAACCTGACCTGCAACAGTGTGTGCATGACATTTTATAGAAGTCAAATAAAATATTTTGGCATTGTTGTATCATATGAAGGTTTTCTGGTGTTTCCTGGGCTTATATTGGATAAATGAACAGCCAGGTTTACTCTGATGCCAAAAAAATCACAATCAAAGTACATGGTAGAAAATTAAAGTAAGACGTGAATAAAGAGATAATATTTCATTATTCTTCTGTTTACAGGTCCCTAATAGGAGATAGACAATATATCAAAATTAGATAATAAGTTAATGATGTGATTCCACAGAACCAAGCAACATTTCATTCTTGGAAATTGTGTGATACTCTCTGTTTCATGAAAAGACAATTACATTTGAAGAGAGGATAAAATCAAGTGATAAAAGGAAAGTCGTAGACATAAAAGAAACAGACTTTTAGGGCTCTTCAAGGGTACTTTTGAGTCAATAGCACACTGTTGTGATGGGTCCTCTTACCAGAAGCTCAACAAATATTTACTCCACTAGAAGAAAGCAGGGCCTCTTATCTGTGTCATTCTAACCTTGGCTAGAATTCTGGTTTTACTTTTTTTATTTGGATTTTGGGAAAACACTCTTTTGTTTAACAAGATACTATTTTCTGCTGTGCATGATTGCCAGTGGACCCTTGGACAAATACAGACTTATGTCTGGATGCTTATTCCAGCAATCTAAGCTCTGGTGAGCGTGAGCAATCAGAACGTGTGACTGTCACCCTCCTGGCCAAAGGTCCTGCTGCAGAGAGAAGGGTCCTGGCAGTGTGGGTTTCAGTGCTGATTTGCCATGATCTCCTGTAAGATCATAAACTAGGACTAAGAACACCTCCATCCCCATTACACCCAATTAAGGTTCCTATTTGATGAAGTACAATTTGTATAATAAATAGAGAGACTGTAAATTAGAGCAAAATAGGTAATCATTAAAAATCAGATGCAATAAGAAAGTCAAGTATGTGAGGGAAATTATCTTAAGGAAAAATGAACTGATATTTCAAGTTTTTAAAAAGCCAATTACACTGGACACAAAATACCTTGATGAATTTAACATTTCTTCTGGGTTGGATATATTTTTATAAGGAATAAAAATCCCATGCCTGGAAATATGTTCAAGTGATACTTCAATTTTGATTCACGATAGACATCAGTATGCTTTAAGAAGCATATGGAAAAAGTAACTCTACTTCAAAGAGAAGAAATCTAAGTCTAATTTGCACTTGAGAGGAGGCGCATGAAGGACTTCAGTCAATATAGAGGAGCTCATTGTATTTTTGTGTTAAGTATTTGATATACTCTCTTGGCAGTACAGTCACATACTTAATTTGCATGAAGAGTTTTTCTTAAAATGTCAGAAGTGAGATATGACAATAAGTAGTCTCTTTGATTACCATGTTCAAAATTTTGCTTGACCTTAAATGAAGATATGCAATAATAACTCGCTTCAAAAAGGTGAATTTGGTCTTTATAAATTGAAACAAAAACTCCATCCCTACAGTCAAGATCAGAGTGTCTTACCTTGTACATATAGATACAGTGCTAAAATATATATTTTGCCATGTTTGAGCCGTTTTCTGACTGCCATTACTGAGATTCATTATTCAAAGTAGATTATCACCTTTTTAAAAATGGCTTTGCACTTGAATGAATTCATGAGCTATCTTTTCTAAATAAGATAAAATGTAACAGACAATCTTCTGGTAGTAATACAATTTAAATAATAATATTTACTTTAGAGAAGCCATTACATATGAAGCTTTCTTAGAAGTGTAACAAAATGCCATATGCCTATTGACACATATATGCATATGTGTGTTTTGTGTGTGTATATATATTCATATATACATACATATATATATGATACTGTACTATAAATATTGACAGCCCCTATGGTTTTGAGTGGAGGAGGTCATTATATTGAAAGATTTTGCTCATATTTAGATACTTGATAAGAATTCCTGGGGCACCTGGGCTGCTCAGTTGGTTAAGCATCTGATTTCAGCTCAGATCATGATCTCACAGCTGGTGAGTTCGAGCTCCACATTGGGCTCTGTGATGACAGCTCAGAGTCTGAAGCCAGCTACAGGTTCTTTGTCTCTCTCCCTCTCTCTCTGCCTGTCCCCTGCCAACATGCACTCTCTCTCTCTCTCAAAAAAAGAAAAACATAAAAAATTAAAAAACAATTTCTCAGAGCACTGTCATACCACATAATATATGTTGGTAATATGGAAAGTAATCCTCACTATTATAGAATGTCTAGTGACTCAATTTTAATATTCTTATACCCAGAAAATATAAATATAAACCAATCTGGAGATGGGTAAATATATTCAATCTGATTTTCAATTTGTTTGGCAACTGTAAATACATATTTATGTTTCGTTATTCATAGCTGGAGTCCTATCCTTGAATTCAAGCCCTATCACCTCGAGTTTCCTATCTGCCCCATCAGTTTAAGAGAATTGGCAATTTACCTGTTAGTTATTATCTAGTCACATCAAAAAGACCGTTTTCTGGTCACCTGTATTTGGGACACAGTCACTGACTATTCCTGGGAGCAGCTGAAGAAGTGAGGAGAGGGGAAGAAAATGCTGATCATCACTCCCCCGAATTCTGTCTCTATTGACTGAGCTCTGAATTGAATCCATTGCAAGTATTAGCAAGAAGAGCCACAGAGCCCTAGGAAAGAACTACGTACAAGTGTCATTCTTTGTTTCCAGTTGTTATTGGGATCAGCCTTCGCAGCTGAATCATAAAGTCTATCTCCCTTGCCATTCATTCTGCCTCAAGTAAAAAATGATGTGTTTCCTTGAGTCTCTCTAGTTTTCTTAATGGTAGGTTAATTAAGTTCAGTGATTCTTTAGCTCATTAAAAATGACTTTAAGTCCCACTGGGAATGCAGTAACTCTTTAAAAACAGTGAAGAAAGTAAAAATACTATTTTAATTAATAGGAAGGCAGATGTTATTTAATCTATGGGTATGTGCTCTCTTCTTTCCACCTCAACAATATCATTACCCGAATTAACCGCTGTGTAGCATCCTCCTTCTCCTGAGGTAATTTGTTATCTGTTTCCTCCTTGTGAAATTACTACTCTTTTGAGGTAATTTCTTATCTACTTCCTTCTCATGAAATTACTACTCACTTCTTTTTTCCCCAAATACCACTTTCTTTGCTTAATTTTTCATCCATGCAGTACTGTCACCTCAAATTTTGCTATCTCTGTACATCTCTATTTAAAGCATGAGCAGAGGAAGTGTAGGGTAAAAAGAAGAATATGGATAAGATTAGAATTAGAGGTGTACAGTGTCACAAGCAAAAAGGGAAAGATAAGTTAAGAAGCATGGAAAGGCACAGAGCTGTTGAACAAGACCAGAGTTAGTGCCGGGGAGCAGTAAGCCTCTGATTTCCCACTTTAGCGATAAATAGAATAGTGACACTTCTATCAGTTTTAAGTCACAGATTCCATAAAAGACTCCTATGAAGAAAGGTCCTCTTCAATTAAAACAAAAGTTTATAAAACAATCACATAGTAAAAGCACACTGTAAAAGTAGTCGTTAAACGGGAGCTGCTATACTGCGCCCATTTCATTAACTTGCTATTTAATTTTGTGCTTCAACCGTATAATGAGGAGCTTCAAACAGACTAGCCTTTATTTGTTTTAAAGTTTATGTATTTTGAGAGAGCGAACGAGCAGGGGAGGGGCAAAGAGAGAGGGAGGGAGAGAATCCAAAGCAGTCTCTACGTAGTCAGTCCAAGAGCCTGATGCAGGTCTTGATCTCACAAACCGTGAGAGAGTAACCTCAACAGAAATGAAAAGCCAGATGCTTAACTAACTGAGCAACCCAAGTGCCCCTAGACTAGCTTTTAAAGGTCTTCCATTCATAATTCAATTTTGATGACATGAAGTGAGCCCTACTATATGAACTTTGGTGATAGTCTCTCTGGATAAACATCTCCGTTTTAAAATGTTACCGGCCATGTAACCGGGGGAACTACTTCACCTTTCTGTGTCTCAGTTTCCTCATCAGTAAAATGCTCATGATAAAAGGACCCAACTTACAGACTTATTGTGAAAGTTAAGTGAATACAGAAAAAGATCTGGAATATTCCGACACAGATGTATAAATATTTGCTGTTAATCATAGCCATGTGATTTTAAAATTCATTATCAATTGAAAAGCAGCATAAACTCCAGGATCAAGGATATGGCAGCACAAGGGGTTTGTTACTAGGACTGTAAATCCCACCCCACTGTAGATCATTGTGAAAACCTCCTATCTAAACTGGATGATAGAACTTCAGAGTTGGAAGGAATCTAGCGAATCTAGTATGAATTGGGTCAGTCAGATTGCCTACAATAATCCCGACATACAGGTGCACGTTTGAGAAAGGAACAGTGAGAATTAAAATTTCCTAAGGACTTGAATGAAATACGTTTGCAAATAGTTCCTGAACTAACTAAACCATGAAAGGGGAAATCATGCACTAGTTCTGCTTTTCCTCCAGTCATTCTTCTTAAGCCTACAGCACTGGCTTTCTTGTCTCTGGTGTAGAAGAAAATATGAGACAGGAGGTAAAGCTTCCGGTCACTCTCAATCACAGCCTCAGAAATTTACAACCTCACACGATGTAGTGAAATATGAATCACTACTCCAATTAAAAGTCTCCTATCCCTCCAAGCTCACTAACAAATCAGTGCTCAGAAATCTGCAACAGAACAAGTTATAATTTCCTCCTCCTTTGTTGTTCCACCTCAGTCCACATCCTCCATCCAAGGTCCGGGCAGCATAATTTGGGGCAAGATTATCAACATGTATGCTTGAACATTGCCTACCAGGCCTGTTTGGTTGAAATCCAAATACTGACCCCTCCTTCCCTGAGATGCTCTCTTGATTCTTCAGAGGTGCCTCCTTGTGTAATAAAGAATTCGGCTCGCACCTGTCCCAGGTTCCTGGGAGGTAACCTCACAATCTCTGGAATTCTCCCCACTGTCTTTCCCTGTGATTAGAAGTTTTCCAGTGACTCATGGCCCCACAGATCACAATTGAGAGTTTATGCTAATGAGGTGACCCATAGGTGAGCCCCCGGATAGTTTATGCAAAGAAAATGATTTAGGCTAAAGGCTAGCCATGCAAAGAAAGACCAACTACGTGATAAGAGGGTGGGGGCTATGCGCCAGGTAAGACCAGCTCAACCTCTGGGGAGGGAAGGAGGGCTGGGAGACTTAGTTTAACCACAAAGCCTATAACTCAGTCAGTCATAATTCTACAAGGCAGCCTCAATAAAACTTTGACACTTAAGTCTGAGTGAGCTTCCTTGTTTGGCCATAGTCTTCTTGAGTATTATTCTACTTCAAGGCATTCCCAAGCATGACAGAAGCTTTACGTTTGGAACCCTCCCAGACCTCACCTTACGAGTCTCTCTGACTGATTTCCATTTGTATCCTTTTGCTATATTAAAACTGTCATCATAGGGTGCTTTCCTGAGTCCTTTAAGCCACTCCAACAAAGTATTAATCCTGAGGGTGGTCACGCAGCCCCAGATTTGTAGCCTGTTAGAAGCAACAGTGGTCCTGGACCTCTGAATTTGTAGCTGGTGTCTGAAGCGTGGTGAGTCTCATAAAGGGGTGTGGCCCGGACTTGTGAAATTTGGCAAACTCCTCTGTAGCCACCCCCTATTGTCATCGTTCCTGGTATAAATCATGGGTGCCTAGGGACCCTGCAGAGTCACCGTCCTTTGGGAGTCAGTGTTTGACTTTCCCACCTGTCTTTTTACAACATTAATTCTGGACTCCCCAAGATACCATTTCCAGCCTCCAAGCCCTTGAAATGAGGCCGCCACTACTTGAGTCCACTTCCTTCCTCTATGCGCGCCAGGTAAGCTCCAGTCAGAATTTCACTTTAACCTTTTTCATGGGAGACACATCCACTCTCTGCATCTTCTGAACTTAGGGGTCTTATGTCAAGTTCCACCAGTTTCATGAAATGCTAGTCTGACAAAGAGCATTCCTTTCCACCAGGTGTGACAGCAAGCGATATGCCCAGAACTCTGATAATTATTTCTACGAAAATAATTATACATCCATATTTTTTCTAATTTTGCAATATATTGGCCAATGGGTTTGATGGGCTTGGGTCTCGAGAGTGCCTTAAGCAGCAATCTAGCACAGTTCTTGAGGAAATGAGAATACCTAGCCCCTGGCATTCTTAGATTCTGGATCAGCAAATAGGGAGACAAAACTGTTTCATTTCATTTCCGGATGCACATGTGTACAGGTCCAACTGTGAGAAATAAAAGAGGACCTGAAATTTGTTGCATGTCTGTAGATGTTTTACAAAGTATTGTAGCACACTCTAATTTTGTGTGATGTTCAGAGTTGTTACCTAAGTACAAAAACATCTTGTGGTCTCATAACCTCGTGAAGTTCCGGCTTAGACCGGTCCATATTGTCAGGACCTCGCAGATTCTTTAGTATACAATTAAGTTGAAAATTTCTAGCAGTGTTTGAAATTCTAAGTGTTCTAAAATTACTGGACTATGAAGACTTTTTAAAACTGTTTTCAGATGGGACAGTTCCATGTATACCTGACTGAAAAACACAGATTAACATCTCTTTATTTTCATCTTTTTTTTTTTTTTTTTACAAGATTTTTTGATCATGCCAGTTTTGTTTATTTGAGTTTCTCAATGCTTCAACTGACTGAAAATATCAATTCTGCCCATTCTTACCTATTTTGTTTGGTCCATTTCCCATTTGAAATATTTTGAGTGACACTTTTTTTTTCTTAAATAAATAACAGGTATTATAATATTTAGGTGGGCTATGGCCAGTACAGGTTACTGTGATATTATCAAGTCTTTAGTTCTATATAGTTTTATTACATGTATAATTTATTTTAATAACAAATTATTTAATTATAATTTTAAAACTACTATTTTTTAAGTGGGGGTAATCCCTTTACCTGACTACACTCATTCCTCTTACAGCCTCTGTTGACATATAGTACTTCTGTCAAGAGCATGGATTTGGCAACTGTTTTATACGCATGAAAAAGGCAGAGTCACACTCATTTTTAGATGAAAAAAAGTCAAGGAAAAAAAAGTAAAGGACAAAATTTTAGGTGTCCAAGCCCAATTAACACATCCTGCCTGGGCGAGTCGTATGGTATTTCATCAGTCTAGCTTTTCATGTTAAGCACATTTACATCTCTTGAGATCTAAAAGAACTGTATTTTTTTACATCACAATTTTAAAGGTGATAGTAATTGCCAAATTCACATTTTCTGGATCAAGGAACAAATGAGAAACTCTTTTACCTCAAAATACATTGACCACTTACTAAATGCAAATGACAAATGGTCCTTTTGAAAATCAAAATAAGCAGTTGTCCACATCTCTAATTCAAGTTTATGCTCTAAATAACTAAGTAGAGGGAGAATGTAAACCTAAGTCTTCACAGGCTGCTTAACGTATCATTTTCCTGTTCAAATATAGATGCAGATGAACAGCATTACTTTTAAGGCCCTGGGGCTTCAAACTATCTACTATGTCAATCAGTGGTGTGCCTAATTCTCAGTATTTGCACATACAGTGGTTGTACAAGTTCAATTATTTGTAGCAGGTAAAACAACACTTAATATGCTTGGTAACATCAGGATTAATAATAGATAGGTTCTTTTAATCTGTTTGGAGGGTATGCTCTGCTTTATAATAACACCTTTACTACATTCTGCAAGTTATTTCTGTTTGGGGTATACGCAAAGGATGGAAGACAACATATATTTAATTTTTATGTGCATGTGGAATCTAAAAAGGGCAATGTTAATCCTTGTTAACAAAAGTCTCAGAATTGTAATGAGTCGTGTGTGTTAGCAAATGAAAAAGAAAATGGAACCATATTTATGGTTTTGTTCCTGTCTTTCTGACTTAGTATTTTATAAATTTTGACCAACAGGACTAATTTTTTATCATTATCATCATCAAATAGAGTGAGGTATGTGTTTGTAAAGTAGCATGGTCCTTTTTGATTTCTATATTAAAGATAATTTTCAAAAAATGAAGTATTGGAGGTTAAAGGTAAACTTTCACTGCAATCTACTTAGAATAGTTTCCCCTCTGGATAGAAACCTTGTCAATATTTATTTACTTTATTTAGTTCCTTAGTGGCTCCATCATTTTCCATAAGGTGGGGCTGATTCTATTTTATAAAAATATCTTCAGTGGAACAAGTAAAATCTTTAGAACCATATGATTCATCAGAAATTAAAATCTCTACCCTGAGGTTTTAGCCTTCCAACATGGCAGGATAGATCCATTACAGGTGAGTTTTCCCACTAACTCCATCTAAAAACTATAAAATGAAAATAAGCAATTATCTAAGAAGACTGAAAATAAATAGAAGTGGGTAGATAGTGGAAAGGAGACAAAAATCAGAAGTGACCCCCAGAAGGCTTTAGTTTTAGTAATGAAATAAGTCCAAATGACATTGTAAATATCTGGGTGGATAGAATAGACTTTTTTTTTTTTTTAAGTTTTTTTATTTATTTTGAGAGCAACAGAGAGAGGAAGAGAGAGCCTGAATGGGGAAGGGACAGAGGGAGACAGAGGAGGTGGTGGATAGAGACCAAGACAGAGACACAGAGAGAGAGAGAGAGAGAGAGAGAGAGAGAGAGAGAGAGAGAGAGAGAGAATATCCTGAGCAGGTTCCTTACTGTCAGCTCAGTGCTCAACTTGGGGTTTGATCTCAGGAACTCATGACTTAAGCCAAGATCATGAGTTGGTCACTTAACTCAGTGAACCTCTCAGGCACCCCAATAAACTATTTTTGAAGGCAAAAAATATGACAATATACAGTGGCATTTTCAATATATGCAGGTGACAGCATGATCACTACAAAAGATAATCTATATTTAAATAGGGAAATCTTCACGTTAAGAATACTGTGCAAAGTTGTGTGTGTACTATCAAAAGTAACCACTAAGAAAATACACAGCGATATAACAAAAAACTATAGTTTTATCATTTACTTAAAATGAACTCAACATTTCAACACTACAAAAGAAGGTATAAAAAGGTAATCATAAAAATGAAAAACAGAAAAACAAAAAGTTACACTTCTAAATCTGACCATTTAAACATTTACACATATAATACATGAATTAAAAGAGATTACTTTTGACCTTCACTCCTGGCAAGACAGAGTAGACAGAATTTTCCCTATTTCACTCATTAAGTACTAATAATAACCACAGGTGTATAAAACAATCCCAACAGGACTCAGAGGTGGCAAGCAGGGATATTTGGGACTCAAAAAGCGCCACAGTGGTGAATTCCCTGGACTTTCCTTTATTTTCACAGATCTTAAATTTGGAAGGGAGAAGCCAGAAAACCAGAGAATGGACAAATTTTTAAAAAGAGGAGAAAAAGAAAAAGACAAAGGACTCAACTAAAGCCTGCTTCCCTCTAGACAAAGAGTCAAGAAAGGGGCTTCCTAGGTACATACATCCAAGAGCTCCCTACTCCGGACAAACAAGGGAGAGGAAAACTAGTGGCTACAGCACTGACTGAAGAGCCTCAACTTCCGGCCTCCCCAGGCTGGAATGAGGCAGACCCACGGACTAGACTAGCGTGATACTCTTCCTATTTCTCAGTACTTTGTAATAAGCCACCTAAAATTTAATATATCAAAGTAACTAATATCCTATATTTTATCTTATAATTTTGTCCATCGGGAATTCTGGTTGGGCTCAGCTGACTCTCCATCATGTGATCTTGACCAGGATCACCTGGCATTTGGCCGATGCCTTGTTTGCAGGATCTGAGACAGCATCTCTCATACGTTGACCCCTTTGGGTGTAGCTGGAAGGCTAGATTCATCTGGGCCTAGGCATGTAAACCCTTTAGCAAGGCTGTTCAGACAATGTAACATCGGGGGGTGGGGGGCACCCCGAGAGAATAGCAAAGATTTGCTCTGACTTGTTCTCAGAGGACAGACTCTGAGCCTGCTTACATGCAGGGAACAGAATGGATGAAAACAGGCCTTCCACAGTGTGTGATGTGTCAAAGTAGTGACAGGCCAGTCTGGGTTTGGAGAGAAATGGAATAGATCCTACCTACTGAAACCAGTGTCAAGAAAACTACAGCCTCTTAATCCATCATCAGATTGCTGCTAAAAAGTTGGTATTTGCCTCTAAAGTCAGAAAATAATCCAGAAAAGGTGGGAAATATTGAATGAAAATGAATATGTAGACAAGGAAATATAGTATTTTGTTATCATATTAAAAATTACTCACCACTCCATCCTAACAGCAAGTAAAAAGCTAAACAAATAGAAAAATTAATCACTCTTCTTAGATCCACCAGACAAATAAGGTCATAGGGAAAAACCACTGCCACTCCAGAAACTGATAGGCATAAACAGAGAATCACAACTTATTGGAGAAGAAATTCATGAACAGAAACCCACCTGGAAAGCAGGGCTGAGGTAGGTGAACTTGAACCACAGTTGACAAACTACTGGCGGCTCAGGGAGGACAAATCCAAGAGATAAACACTTCAGGGGCACCATCATCAGTAACCCACATGTAAAGTGTACTTCCAGGAGCTCTAGCAGATCTTTAGGGAGAATATTTAATAAAACTCCCCTCATGATTCTGGAAGGGAGACCGGTAGAGGAACCATTTTGAAATACTCCGGAAAACTCTCCTTCTTAACAAGATCTTCCCACAGGAGAAACTACGTTAGCAGAGCCTAATATGCTTGGGGGAAGGAATTTGCGCACCTGCAGCCCATGCTAGCCATGCTTTGTAACTTAAGGTGTGGTGAAAGGACCAACCAGCATTTGTGATGGTCACAGTCCAAGGACACAGGCTCACCAGAAGACTGGGACCTAATCACAGGACTACGGAGGATTTCCCCTCCCCCTCCATCACCACCACATCACTAAATGCTGATTTACTGCAGTACCTTATACTCAGTACATCATGTCCACCTCTCCACAAAACAGTGACAAGGCATCCTGACAGGCAAGAAGCACAGTTTGAAGAGACTAAACCTCAGAATCAAGTAAGGCAGAAATATTAGTATTATCAGACAAGACATTAAAAAAATAAACAATAGCAACAACAAACTAATGCTGAAGATCAAAAACACTGTAACAGAAATGAAGGATGCCTTTAATGGGTTCATGAATAGACTGGAAACAGCTGAAGAAAGAACCACTGGGTTTAGGAATAGGACAATAGAAACTTCCAAACTTGTGAAACCAACAAATACAGAACAATCTGAAAACATAATAAGCCAAAACCATGGAGCAACTACAAAACTGTAAAGTGTGTAATGGGGACCAGAAGAGGAAAGGAACAGAAGCAGTATCTGCAGTACAAATCCCTACAAATTTTCTCAAATAAAAGCCAGAGTCTAAACCAGAGATCCAGGAAACTCAGAGAACACCAAAGAGGAAAAAATGCAACAAACAAACAAAACCCCAAAACCTACACTTAGGCATATCAAACCTAAACTCAAAAAAAAAAAAAAAAAATTAAAGAAATCTTGAAAGAAGCCAGAAGGTAGAAAAAGAAAAAAAAAACTTATAAAGGAGCTAAGGATTACGTCCACCTTCCCAGGAACCATGCAGCAAGAAGAGAGAGGAGTGAAAAAGTAAAAGCTTTGAAAGGAAAAACCCTGCCAACCTAGAAATCTGTACCCTGTGAAATTACCCTCAAAAATGAAGGAGAAATAAAGGCTTTATCAGACAAACAAAAGTGGAGGGATTAGTTGCCCGTTGACCCACCTTGCAATGTTACAAGAAGCCCCGTCAGACGGTAGGTAAATGATAGAGGTAGGAAACTGGGCTCTCTGTAAAGGAAGGAAGATCATAGGAGGATGGCTAAGTGAAGATAACATAAATTTAACAACTAAAAGAAAGAAAAAGCCCTTATAAGGTTTTCAGCAGGGTTGTGACAAGATTATATTCTTTTGAATGGCTTACCTGGGGATTCTGGAGCTGAGATTTTGAGAGGTATGATTTAGGAGACTCTTAAGCAGCTATTTTAGTTGGCCCGGTGAAACAAACGATGGCTGAATTGAAGACCAGAGAGAGAGCGGAAAAGAGAGAAGGAGGTTGGGGCATTGCTACTTTTTAAAAAGCTTCTCAGCTGATCCTAATATGCATCAAAGATTGAAATTCACCGTGCGTGAAATTGATAGCGGCAGGTGAGGACTCCTGGAGAAGCTCAGGGAAGTCCGGGCAAAGCCGAAATATCAAAGCACCTGCCACTGAAACCAGGGAAGGTCACGGACAGAGGCACACGTGTGACGGCTTTTGTGGACCACTTTCACTGAAAGCTGCAATTCTCATGCCAGCTGACGTTTAGAGCAAGGAAGATGCTGATGAGAGCCTCCTAGGAGTTTGGGGTGGGGCGCCTTCCGTCCCTGGAAGCCATCAGCTTCATAACTGCTGGGCTTCCAGTGATAACCTGGAGACACACAGTTGTCAGTACAAGGTTCCTGAGATTTCACTGAAGCTCCTTTGTATAAAACAAGGAAGCAAACTTCACTTGATCTCTGAAAATCTATCAAATATTTCTCATCTCTCCTTCACTACCAAGCTGTTTTTTTCCCAGTTATTTTATTTATTTTTAGAGATAGAGTGTGTGTGAGCAGGGGAGGGGCAGAGAGAGAGAGAGAGAGAGAGAGAGAGAGAGAGAGAGAGAGAGAGAGCGCATCCCAAGTATTCTCTGCACCGTCAGTGGAGAACCTGATGGGAGGCTTGATCCCATAAACCTGAGATCATGACCTAAGGGGAAAACAAGATTCAGTTACTCAACTGACTGAGCCACTCAGGAGACCCCCCACCCCCACCCCAAATGTCTTAGAGGGAGCATGGACACTGACTATTTCCATTATTTCATCAACATGCACTTTTCAGTCTGCAGATAAAGACCCAGCACCCAACTGACAGTAATGCTCTATCCTTTGAGCAAGTGAACCTCGTACATTTGAACTACAAACAGAGGTGAGTCCCTGTCCTTTACCTCTTGTCCTGGCCCCTTCCTGAGAGTGCCACATGTGTTCAACTGTGCACCAAACTTCTCCTGCTGTGAATTCTGTTGGCATTTAAAATTCCATAATGTTCTTTTGAATTAATCAGGTGCACTGTGGTTATCTCAAATCTGCTTTCTTCCTGTGTCCTCTCATCTGTGTGAATGGGACCGATTCACTGGAGCTAAATACGTGGCGTTACTTCTCACTTCTCCCTCCATCCCCAGTTTTTACCTCCTACATGTCAATACAGGATTTCTGAATTAATGAACAAAAAATATATGACTGGCAAATAATTAACATCAAAAATTAAGAGGTAATGGGAAGTGAACACTGGATTTTTAAAACTTTTATACTCTCTATTATTATTAAATTAACATAGAAAAGCAATTCTCTATTATTTTACAAAAAAAAAAAAAACAATTCATGGGGTGCCTGGGTGGCTCAGTCGGTTAAGCGTCCGGCTTCGGCTCAGGTCATGATCTCACGGTTCGTGGGTTCGAGCCCCATGTCGGATTCTGTGCTGACAGCTAACTCAAAGCCTGGATCTTGCTTCAGATTCTGTGTCTCCCTCCCTCTCTGAGCCTCCCCTGCCTGCACTGTTTCTCTCTGTCTCTCAAAAATAAATTAAAAACATAAAATAAATTTTAAAATATTTCATGATATATGTTAATTTGGAGGTACTCAAATTGAGGCTAATTCTGTAAAATAATTTAAAAATGTTATGAGGGGTGCCAGGGTGGCTCATTTGGTAGAGCATGTGACTCTCGATCTCCAGGTTGTGAGTTCAAGCCTCACATTGAGAGTAGACATTATTTTAAAAGATGTGGGGGCGCCTGGGTGGCTGAGTCCGTTGAGTGTCTAACTCTTGATTTCGGCTCAGGTCACAATCTCATGGTTGTGAGATTTAGAACTGCATTGGGCAAGGATCCAACTTGGGATTCTCTCTCTCCGTCTCCCTCGGCCCCTCCCCTACTCTCTCTCTCTCTCTCTCTCTCTCTCTCAAAAAAAAAAAAAAAGTTATGACTTTTGTGACATCCTGGATGTTCCAAATCCTGTCAAAGAGTACTGTATAAGATGCTGTGGGAATGACCAAATTTGTCCTTTACTTGGTTTTGGCACTGGGTTCAGATAAGTGAGTTTGTATGTTTCTTTTTAAAATAGTTTACTTTTTTTTTCTTCACAGTGAAATGAAAACAATTCTACTCCTGTCTTCTTAACCTGTCTTATAGGACAAAACTTGCTGCCAGTCTTTGCTGATGAGTCCATAAGTTTTAAGGGGTGGAGGTGGGGGACAAAACTGAAAATAAACTTTGCTAAAACACAAGTCCGTGTTTTTTTCAAGCGGCCTATATCCTTATCCGGAGTCATGTCATGAATGTGGCATCGGGAGAACTGAATCCTGTGGGGACTCTGAGTGATGTGTTCCGAGATTAAGGATAGCAGCTTCTAGGAGCATTAATGGGACTATGGCCGCCCGTTTGTGGGGTGGCTTGCTGAACACCGACTGCTCTGCGCCTGCAGCTCTGCCCTTTCCATACAAAGTAGAGGCAAATGAAGAGCTGCTGCTCCATCAAGCTTAATATCCAAGTGAGGCAATCACAGGTCTGTTTCAGACTCAACGCCCAAGGTGATCCCCGGGAATTGTTGCTGAGCCACTGTGATATGTTGTCCATCATTTTTATTAATAAGGGAGAAGTCGTGTCTGGGACATCAGTCGTTCTAAGTTGTAAGTTGCTTTAAAACAGTATGTTGTGTAATAATCATAAAAGCTCAGTTACGTGTTTGTCCAAATGGCTTTCTGAAATGCGGCTGTTCCTCTCATTATCTACCAACCGTTTCAAGAATTTTGATGTGTCTTCTCATTTTTCTTTCAAAATGGTGAACTTAAATCAGAAAGAGTAACAATACTTTGTCTTTCTTGAATCTGTCAAAGCATTCGTGGTGATAACTGAATTTTCACTAAGGCTTTTGTTTGAGCTAAAATTATTTTATGGACACAGTTGAGAAAAACATAAATTTGTTCTTTTCTCCTAAATAATATAAGGTCCTTAATATATGGCTCTAAAATATGCAAATATAGTGTCTTTTCATATAGAATCCTCTTTGATTTATTCATTGAGGTCATGTGCCAGGCAGTTTTAGGTCCTAGGCATACAAAATCACTGCACCCATTGAACTTACATCCTCCGATGGGGAAAGTGAAAAAATAAACAGACAATCTATATCAGGTAGGGATAATTACTATAGAAAAAAAATTGTATGGTGAGAGAAAAGGGTAATGATTATGTAGCCCTCTCTGAGGGGATGATCTATGCAAAAGGGCAGAAGAAAGTGAAAAAAAATCCATGGAAAGATCTCATTTATGAGCTCTGCAGAGAACAAACAGCCATTACAAAGGCTAGAGAGAGATGTGAGTCATGACTTCCAGGAAGGCCACTGAGACTAGGGAAAAAGGAGATTGATGGCCATTGGTAGGAAATGAGCTTGGACAGGTGCTCAGGTGTATCGGTTAGGATCTGCTTCATAACAAGTCACTCTAAAATTTTAGTAGGCTAAAATGAGCATCGTTTATCAGTTCACAGGAGTCTATGAGCCTAGGTCAGTCAGTCTCTGTTGAGCCTGATTATGCCTCTGCTGTCACCTGCTAAGTCATGTCTTCATTAGTCAAAATAGGAACCTTGCACCAGGATGGCCCCTCTACTCCATGTGTGGTGGGCCAACTCAGGCTTGTGCTCCTAACAGAGGTAGGGATCCATGGGCAAGCAAAACTTGCAAGACCTGTTGTGTTCTAGGCATGAAATCATCATGCCCTCACTTCTGCTGCCTCTTACTGGGTAAAGTAAATCACAAGGCGAACCTAGGGGTGCCTGGGTGGCTCGGTCAGTTGAGCATCTGACTCTTGATCTTTGGCTCAGATTATGATCTCAGGGTTGTGAGACTGAGTCCCTCATTGGGCTCTGCACTGAGAATGGAGTCTGCTTAAGATGATCTCTCTCCCTCTGCCCCTCTGGCCCCTTCCTCCCCCCCCTCAAAGAAGGCAAACGTAGGTTTATGGAATTAGGAAATAGATGATTAGATGATCACAGTTTGGGAGTATTTTCAAAATTTACCACAAAAGGAGAAATAAGGTATTAGTGTTATTTTCATAACCAATCATCCACGGCAGGAACCAATTCATTAAGATCTCATAGACCTGAGATTGAAATGGTTTGTTTCATATATATGAGAAATTACTAGGGTTCTGAATAAGCAAAGGAATGATTTTATTTATGGTTCAGTCCCATTCTCTATTTTTGTTGAGTGGAGGAGAGTGGAGAAATAATTTTACCTGAGGTGGGGAGTGCAGAAAAAGATAAGACATGAGGCTTTTTTGGGTAGTCTAGTTGAAAAATGAGAGTAGCATAGACTCTGCTGTAGCAGATAGTGAAACTGTTTCAATTTGGGTTGTATATTGAAATCAGGTCTGCCATGATTTGTTGAATGATTATGAGGAAATTAGGAGTGAAAATTGTATCCTAGGTTTTTGAATTGAGAATTCTTAAAAGCAATCTTTTTTTTTCATTTTGCGTAGTTTATTTTTATTTGTTTTAAACTAATTTTACTAAACCTTGGCAGGCAATATTATATTAGTTTTAGGTATACGACATATTGATTTGGCATTTATATACATTACAAAATGTTATCAACTATCCCCTATGGTGTGTATTATTTCCCCATGATTTATTTTATTTTACTTTTTAAAATATTTTTTAATGTTTATTCTTTAGAGAGAGAGAAACAGAGTGAGAGTGGGAAAGTGGCAGAGAGAGAGAGACACAGAATCTGAAGCAGGCTCCAGGCTCTGAGCTGTCAGCACAGAGCCAGAGATGAGGCTCCAACACACAAACCTACAAGGTCATGACCTGCGCCAGTCAGATGCTCAGTTGGCTGAGCCACCCAGGTGCCCCTCCAAGATTTGTTTAATAATTGTAAGTCTGTCTTAGATCCTCGTTCACCTAGCTCACCCATCCCCCACCTCCTGTCCTCTGGGGACCATTAGTCTGTTTTCTGTACCTATGAGTCTGGTTTCGTTTTGCTCATTTTGATTTCAGGTTCCACATATAAGTGAAATTATATCATATTTGTCTTTCTCTGATTTATTTCACTTAGTATTATACCCTCTAGATCCAACTATGTTGTCAAAAATGGCAAGGCTTAATTTTGTTTTATGGCCAAGTTGTATTCCATTATATATAGTCTATCTATTATCTATCATATCTATAGATACAGATATATGTATCTATATATGTATTTACATTTTTCTTCATCTATTCATCCATTAACAGACTCTTAGTTTGCTTCCAATCTTGGATACTGCAGACAATGCTGCAATGAACATGGGGTTCCATATAACTTTTGGCATTAGTGTTTTCATTTTTATTTGGCTACATTCTCTGAAGTACAATCACAGGACCCTATGGAAGTTCTAGTTTTAATTTTGGGGGGACCTCCAAGCTGTTTTCCATAGTGACTGCACCAATTTATATTCCCATCAGCAGTGAATGAGGGTTCCCTTTTTTCCACATCCTTACTAGCATGTATTATTTCCTGTGTTTGTTTGTTTGTTTTTGTAATGGCATCTCTGACAAGTAGGAGTTGATAATCTCATTGTGGTTTTGATTTCCATTACCCTGATTAGTGATATTTGGCATCTTTCCATGTGTTGGTTGGCCATCTGTATGCCTTCATTGGAAAAATGTCTATTCGGATCTTCTGCCCATTCATTTTTTTGTTGTTGCTACTGGGTTATATGAACTTTTTATATATATTTTGGATACTACCTCCCGATCAGATATATGACTTGCAAGTATTTTCTCCCATTGAGTAGCTCATCTTTTTGTTTGGTTGATAGATTCCTTTACTGTGCAATAGCTTTTGTAGTATGTACTCTCTTTTTGTTTTTTGTTGCTCATTCTGATTAGTGAGCTGATTCTAATTGAGTTGTTTATGCTTTCTGAAGGATGAACACCTCCATTTTTAGAAAAGTTTCTTCTATAACAATACACACACACACACATACACACACATACACATGTACCCATATATTATAGCTGTATAATTTTGGAGTAGTAACTCAATTTAGTGAACTAAACATATTGAGGATGATACTTAGTATCTTTTACATTGATTTTGAGATAAAGAAATAAAATATTTTAAAAAATTGTCCTGGAAGAGCTCTAGAGCTTTTTTTTTTTTTTTTTAATCTCAAGATCCTGTATTTTCTGACATATGTTTGGGAACACCAAAGGTCTTTTGTTCATGTGGATTATATCTATCAACATTTATCTTAATAGATATTGATACTGAGGATCTTTAAACTGTTTAATTCAAAGTAAGAAACATATTAACATAAATAGCACTCACTGATGGAAACAGCTGCAATTTCTCTATTTCTAAAGATGTAGTAAGAAATATGGTGGTATAGTACATCTTTGCAAATCTCTGCAATGTCTGCATTAATAGGAGATAGCTAGATTCTTGAGTGTCATTCCAGAATCTGTTGCAAAAGTTGTTTGCTTTAAGTATATGAAGCTAGAAAATGATGATCTTGTTGTTCTCATGGACCCCAGAGGTCTTCGTCCCCCAACTTGAGAACTGCAATCCTACAACCACTCTTCGGGAGAATTAGGCCAATATTCAAGTTTTGTGAGGACACAGTCCTTTCACGAGAGGTCTAAACACAGGACTCCTCCCAGTGTAGTCGTCAGGGCCCCCCGCCTAGACGTTGCCGTGGAAGAGGGGCATGGGAAGCCTGGCCTGGGCAACTTCTTGTGACATGCATCGTGGATCCTGCATGAATTCATCCTTATTTTGTCAAAAACATTTGGATTATTACAAACTTTTGAAATCTGCTTTAGCTGGCTGGGGGTGAAAATATCACAGCCTGGGTGGTTTAAACAACCGAAATGTACTTCATCACAGTTTTAGAGGCCGAAGGGTCAGGATCAAGGTGTCGGCAGCGGTGGGACGTCCCGAGCCCTCTCCTAGGCCTGCAGACGCGGCCATCTCGCGGTGTCTTCCCACGGTCTTCCTCTGCCTTCTCACATCCCGGGCACCTCTTCATGGGTTCAAGTCCCATCATGTTATCAGGACACCTGTCACACTTCATTAGGGCTACCCTGATGACCCGATTTTAACCTAATTACCTCTGGAGGTTAGGACTTGAACATATGAATCTCGGGGGTTGTGGGGGGCACAGTGTAGCCCTGGCTTCACTTCAGCTTGACTCTCCAGATGGGCTCACACTGCCTCCATCCCATTTCAGAGTGCTTTCCTTGGTTGAAAAATAAAAGGGATGGAGGGCCAAGAGAAATTATTCTATATTCTCTTCCAGAAGAAATTGCAGTCTTCAAAACAGACAGTGCCAGGACGGCATTACTTTTGACTAATGGAAGCGTAGCTTTTGATTAGAACATGAAATAACATCAGCAAATGTTCAGTAAGCAAAAACTTCTACTTGCATAAAGTTCAGTGATTGATCCTGACAGAAATACCTACATGCATGTCACACTCCTAAACAACTACATTGGTAAAAAATTAAATTCATTTATCTTTTCATTAAAAATTTATTGGAATACAGCTGGAAGTCTGTCTGAATTCTAAGTGCTGAGTGTAGGCTTGAGTAAAATCAATGAGGTCCCCATCAAGTAATACCAGTACAGAAGATAGTCCGTAAAAAAGTGTAAACATGTCCTCAGAGCTATGTAGATAGCGATGACCCATGCACTGAGGGTTTTTTATCCCCACATTTCAGTTAACATTAGATTTGTCATACTTAGGCTTACTGGATTTTTATATATTTATGTCTGTTAGAAAGTTCAAGAAAATACAGCTTTATTATAAAATAATAAAGGTGCAAAATTTTTCACACTTTTAGGGGAATGTTGAAAGCAGCATAAAATATTTTCTTTGAAAAGATCATGAAGGAGGCCAAAAAGAATGACAGGTTACCAACTGGGAAACTCTGTGTTTTTCACAGAAAACTCTCTTTTGTAGAGAAATTGCCATGTTTGCACTGATACAACTGCATAGACACAAAGACAAAATTGGGATGGACAATTAGATTGGTCAGTTTAAGTTAAAAAATGTACATAATGGTGACAGTGTCAATAATGGGCTCTTTGAGGGAGAAAAAAAAAACATTTGTACATTTAAATGTATGAAATACATTAATGAAATGAAAGTATGATATGGTCTTTTATGATGGTAGATATCTATACTTATTTTTTGTGTGTATTAGAAAGAAAGATGCCAAATACAAAGAAGGAAGAACACTAACAAATTTATACACAACACAGATTAGAAGCACACGTATGCATATGTATTTTATTGATTCTAAAAAAGAAATTTTCATAATATTTCCAAATTTCCATTACACATATTTAAAATTAATCTGTCATCTCTTTTCATATGTTAATATTGCAGTAGATGTTACAAAGATTTCTGCTGAAACCTTCTATGAGAATCACATTAATTGGAGAAATACAAGTGGAAAGAAATGCTGTTAGGTCAAAGTGTATCTTTTCAATGTCATAATGTTTGAAGACAGAGGAGAAAAGGTTATGGATCTCATTTAATTTGGGATCAATATGCTCAGGTGAGAAATCTTGGGGAACATTGACTGTAGGCCACTTACCTTGAAGGGCACTAAATTAGTTTGCCTTTCTTTACCACCAGTTAAGGGAAATAATAATGTTTAACAAAAATGCTTCTCAGAACTGTTTAAATCTAAATCTTAAAATCAAGACAGACTCAGTGTCATCATATAAAAATTTGATTTATATTTTATGACAGTAATCTGCTTTTCATAATGAAATTTTTGAGAGATATTAAAAATTATCTTATTAGTATAGTAAATACTTAATTTTAAAATGTCAACTATATAAGACAACACTTCACATCCAACTCCTATTGATGAGCCAGACTATCAGCAACAAATTATTTAAATACTTTATGTTCAGTGTGTTTTCTATTTTTATTCAGGAAAACTGGAGGCCATCTTTTCTTCCTCACTTATGACATAGGACTGTTTCGCAGATTGTTTTGGCTTCATTAAAAGGTACACCCACTGGACTAAAGTGAACTCTTTTTAAAGGCCATCTCCATGGGGCACCTGGGTGCTGAGTGTCCAACTTGATTTCAGTTCAGTTCATGATCTCATGGTCAGGAGACCGATACCCAAGTTGGGCACCATGCTGAGTGTGCCACAGGCTTGCGATTCTCTCCCTCCCTCCTTCTTTCTGCCCCTTCTCTGCTCTCTCTCTCTCTCTCTCTCTCTCTCTCAAAATAAACAAATATTTTTTAAAAAGCCACTTTCTCGGGCACCTGGGTGGCTCAGTTGGTTAAGTGTTCAACTTTGGCTCAGGTCATGATCTCGTGGTTCGTGATTTCAAGCCCCATGTTGGGCACTGTGCTAACAGCTCAGGGTCTGGAGCCTGCTTTGGATTTTGTGACTCCCCCTCTCTTTCTGCCCCTGTCCCACTCATCTCTGTCTCTGTCTCTCAAAAAATAAACATTTAAAAAGTCATCTTCAAATGTGCCTGTGTATTTGAGAATCTATTCTAGCTGATACAATGATGATTAGGTTGACGTTAACATTTATCAAGAGAGATACTAGCAGCTGTGATGATAATGTGGGGGGGAGGCTGGGGGCGGCAGCAGGCTGTCATAAAAGCAAATTGGCCATCTTTTTTGGGCATTCCTCCACCGTAAACATAAGCACAGCTTCACTTTTCAGCATGTTATGATTTCATGTCAAAGACAGACCCAAAATCAAAGTTTCTTTTGCACAGAGAGGAGGTACTTAAGCAAGGACAAGTGCATTCGAAGATGGAGATGGGGTAAGAGTGATATGGAAATCACATGATCTAAGTGTCATGATCTAAAAAAAAGTCTATGGTGTTGGGTTTGGAATTTGCATTGATCATTGAATTAATTTATGAAAGCCTTTTCTTTAAAAGCACAGCCAGAAAAGACATACTTTATTCAAGGGTCCTGGGGAAGAAAGTGGCCGCTCAGCCTCTGGGTGTTCTGTTTTTCTGTCTAGAGTCGGTGTGAGGACATCTCCACTTTCCCTTTCTCTTCCCAGGTAAACCTTAACATTAGGGCAATAATGATGTCGGCAGCTACTCTGGGGCTGGAAGAGGAAATGAACTAAATGGTCCAGCTTTTTAAGAGAGTAATTTAATTAGTTATCATAATTACTAGACCATATTCTACCATTTATTTAAACCAAGTTCATGTGCATGTGCGTCCTTTTCAGAAACTATATAAAGAGGACTAGAGTGAGTACCTTAACCTAGGAAAAGAAAGAAAAATGGAAAAGAAAATACTCCATTAAATTTCAAGGTATAGATTCCTGTTGTTATTAATATTACCATAACTTGCAAGTATTCCTATTATCATCCTGTCACCACTTTTATCTTTTGTATCATTTTTCCTGGGGGACAGAGTCATCAAGACCTAAAAAATCATGCTGTTGGCAGAAATAACCAAGAGTCCAGGAAGGTATAGATTTTAGATGACAGTGTCCAAAATACTTGAGGTCAATAAATAAGTATACTAGGGGTCATAGTGCACCTTGTAGAATTGAAACATCTAACTTCGCTCTAATATCGGATTTGTGGGATCCAAAACAACATTTGCCAAGAGTTTAATTCATGGGATGACGTACGAATCTTCAAGGAGTGCCTGGGTGACTTAGTCATTGAGCATCCGACTGTTGAGTTTGCCTGAGGTCATGATCACAGGGTCATGGGATCAAGCCCCATGTAGTGCTTCATGGTGAGCATGGAGCCTGCTTAAGATTCCCTCTGCCCTTCTTGAGCCCTCCCTCTCTCTCAAAAGAAAATTTATAAGAAGAATCTTTGATACAAGAAAGAGGTATGGGGGCATAGGCTTATGTTTGCCAATCTGCCCTTTGTTGAGGCTGACACTGAAGGGAAAACAAAAATCACACACTATGGGTTAAAGAATGTCCATAGGAAGAGGACTGACATACAAACTGAGAACATTGTCATTATTTTTTCTTTTTTTATTTGAGAGAGAGACAGAGTGCCAGTAGAGAAGGGAAGAGGGGAAGGAAGAGAATCTCAAGCAGGCTCTCTGCTCAGCACGAATCCTAACACAGGGTTCAAGCCCATGACCCTGGGATTATGACCTGAGCTGAAATCAAGAGTCAGACACTCAACTGACTGTGCCACCCAGGTGCCCAGAAACATTAGAATTATTAAAGCAAACCCAACATGCAATCTGGTAGTTTTGAAAACTCCTAACACACCTTGTCCCCATAGAAATAAGGAAATGTGTTGTGGGCAGTTTCTGTTACCTCCCTCCACATGCTAACTTCAGCTAGAGCATATTTACTTTGTAGTATTTTTGAAATATTCATAAATTGGTCCTTTATGAGGCTTCCTTCTGTTACTCCCAACAGAACAGTGGAAGAAATTTCAAATCCCTGGCTAAGGCTACATTTGTAAAGGGTGCAACATCTGTTTCTTGTTTCTTTTCATTTATAAGAATCTTGACTGAAACAGGAAATACCTGTCCAGTGTAGAGAAATATAATGATCTCTAGGTGAGATACTGTTAGTGCAGTTTCATGAAGATAACAGCTGTTTGCTTGTTTGTTTGTTTTTAATAATTATTGGATGCTGTCTCTGGAGTCAGAACTATTTTATCACATAGTCAACCTGAGGAATTTACACACACACTTATATGTATATCATATGCACGTATATGCAATTAAATTCTCACATACCTTTATTAAGCTCATGTGAAAAGTTTTGTGCAAATATGAAAAAAAGCTGCTACGACTGTTTGTGTACAGTGTTGTTGTTTTTTTTTTAAACACAGTCTCCCTTTCTCCAGGATAAATATCCATGAGTGACAACGCTGGGTCAAAATCTAGAAAGAGTCCCAATGTCCTTCATCAGGGGAATGGATAAACAAAATATGGTATCTTTATGCAAGGAGATGCTACTTAACAATCAAAAGAATTCCCTGTTGATGCAAGCTACAACTTGCATGAATATCAAAAACACTGAGTGACTAAGCCAGTTTCAAAAAAAAAAGTTACACAGTCTAAGATTTCATTTACAGGATATGCTTGAAAAGACAACCTATCCTCAAACATACCAGCTAGGTGATTGCCAGAAGGAAGGGGCTTGAGGAGGTTGTTACTGCAAAGGCATAGAAAGAGGAAGATTTTTGTGGGGCGCCTGGGGGGCTCAGTCCATTAAGTGTCTTCAGCTCAGGTCACGATCTCACCGTTCATGGGATGGAGCCCCACGTCGGGCTCTGTGCTGACAGCTCAGAGCCTGGAGCCTCCTTTGGATTCTGTGTCCCCTCTCTCTCTGCCCCTCCCCTGCTCACATTCTGTCTTTCTCTCTCTCAAGAATAAATAAACTTAAAAAAAAAATGAGGGAGGTTTTGGGATTACTTCACTGTCTCCTGACAGTGTGGTCGTTACACGGATCAAGGCACGCCTTAACATTGATAAAATCGGTAACAAAAATCCCATAACAATATATGATTTTTTTAATTAAAGAGAATTAAAACCTGGTGTACACTTGTAGACGTGCTAATTAAGATGAGTCAGGATGCTCTTCCCTTTGCTTTGTTCATGTTTGACAGATCTGTTCTGCACTGCGCCGTCTTTATTCAGTGCCCGTGAACGCTGAAGTTCTATTTGCTTAGTAAAACCTACTTAATGTCTACAAGAAATTCTTAGCATCATTGTGTGATTAAAAGGCCTTAAAACAAAATTCCTAGTCTTAACAGCACAATACAGTTACTCCAGTGATGGCTTTAGGTATTTATTTCTCTATTTAGACTGGGGGGAAAAAGAGATACTTTGTTTTTTTTCTCTTCATGTGACTAGAGGGGCTTTAGGTTTATTTTTTTAAATTGTTGTTTGATTTTTCCATAGATCAACCATTCTCTCACATGGAATCCTTCTGCCCTTATTGCATTAATATGTGAGTATGCTTATGTCTTTCCTGTCCTTAGGAAGTTAACGTTTCCTCCACTCTTTTTTCCCCTTGTTTTGTTCCTTTCCCTGCAGCCTGTGACATTGAATGTGACGTTATTTTTCACCCCCTGTTCACTTAGCACTCTGTTACAATCTAGCCTCCCCTAAAATTTAGCAAAGATCGTTGTTTTTTGGTTAAGAATTAAAAGACGCGTTTTCCTCTCATCTAATTTAACCTCTTTGAAGCATTCTGTGATATGAAGGATCCTTTCTTGTGTCCCTCTGCTCTGCTGGTTTTCCTAGGTGTCCAGTGACCTCAGAGTCAGACTGCAGGAGTGAGAGAAGTGAAAGCAATTTAACCTAGTCTTTAAGAAGCCACAAGTATGTAGGAATCAATAGGAGCACTGAACACTTTGATCCGAAATAAGAAGGGAGGAGCCAGTGTATTGGGTGTGTCAGCTGTGGAGAAAAGGCACAGACCACCATCACCCCTTATCATTCAGCCTTCATCACGCGGTAAGGAATGTGGTCAAGGCATTCTTCATGGAGATGCACGTGCTCAAAAGGTGGACGCGGCCAGCACCTCCTCTGGGACCACGGTCTGACTTCACTGCTGCCGCACCAAAGAGGCTTTGGCCAAACACACTCTCCAAACAAGCAGCCCGCTAGCTGAGAGAGTTCAGATTGTTCCTCCCTTTTCCAGGAGGAGTCATTGGGAACACTACTCTGTTTTCCATTCATAAGCAAGATTGGTATTGGCTCCGTTTATTTTACTTTCCTTTGCCCCGTGATAACCAGGGGGTGGATAGGCCACTCTGGAAAATGGGAGCACCCGCAGAGCAGCACTGGGTCTCGGCAAGGATGGCTGCCAGGGCACTCACCAAGTCAGGGCTTGCTAGAAGCCAGGGCAGACATCGTCAGTCTTTGTGTCCTTCCCGGCTTGCGCTTTTTCCAGGCTTTGTCAGGTCTCATGGCTTCCCATATTCTAGTGCATTATTCAAAAAGGGCAATGAGCTAAGATCCATAGGAATGAGCCACAACCCAGGCGTGCTGGAATGGGTCTTAGGTAGGAACATTTAGGGAGAAGGCAGACAAGAGTCAGGCTCAAATGTCTGTGAGTAGGTCACTCTTACCCCAAGCCAGCGCTCGGCTCTGCTCGCTGACTCCAATGTCCTCGGGCTAGAGAGAGATGGCTAAAAGTCAAACTCAGACTGAGGCTTGATGTTTGGAAGAATCTGGTCAGAGAAAAGTTGGGAATGATATCAAGGAGAATTTACGTCCATTTTTCAATGAAAATTGAAAGTCTAAATGGAGGATAATAGGGAGAGAGAGAAACAGCTCATACAAAGTATGCAAAATGCAGGTGAGAAGTCAACGGGGGAGGGGGGAGGCATAATTCAAGAAACAGAAGCGGTTTTCCCAGTTGTGATTTATTTCACAGACAAAATGGACTTGATATGTATGCAGTAAATCATTTTGTTCAAACTGATAAAACCACATAATATGTTGGAATAAGATTGCAGAGGTATGAAAACCAAATGAGAACCAACTAATGCCATTATAGTACAAACGGACAATTTAGAAAAGAGGGGCAATATATAATGTGTTTAATATAAAACTAATGGGATGGAAGAAATGACTGATATATGATCATATTAAAATCAAGGAATAAAAGACGATTTGATTATAGCCATTACAGGTAACATAGTATAAATGGAGGATGGTAAAGACACTCCAACTTTTCCTGAAGGGGAGAATCCCCCCAAAATTGGTCTCAAAAATCTAGAGCAAGAATGAAGTCTATCCATGAAATAAGTGGCAACTGGGAATGATTGCTACAGATCGCTGACCTTGAGGCGTGTTACTTTAAGGATACTGACACATAGCGAGAAAGACAAACTAATTTAAACATCTCAAATGAAACAACTGGCCTATATGTATAATTTAGGAATCCAAATAGACACAATGAAACTAAATAAAAGACACAGCAAGGAGATAATGAACATGGAATTCAGGCAGAAGTAAGGGGCTAGAATGGTGAGTGGGATGATTAGATACATATTATTTTCAAGACTCGAGCTTTGTTTTGAGTGATGGATTTATAGGCACTTGATACATAATTATGGTTTTTGCTATCATTGTTATACTTTTTAATTGAGGTATAACATAACACCAGGAACTACACTAAAATCTGAAACTTGAAAACATTTTAAATTCCCACAAGGAGCCACCTCTCTGATCAGATAAAGAACACGGGCAGCCTCAGAGAAGGTTCCTTTGTTGCTGAAAAGATTTTCCTTTGCTGTGTTAGGCAGAAAGAGTGGCTGGAGCCAAATCCATTAAACCAGGTCAAACAGCTGTTGCTGTAGTTTAGACGGAATCCACGTCGGACTTGTTCCTGTTTTGAGGGTGCACCCCTGTTGGTATTTTCATTGGCGTGTCCTTGCTCCTTGTGTGAAGTGGAGTTTCGAGTCTGGCTCTTCGGGCTTCTCCCCCACGATGCTTCAAGTCTGGCACGTGTCTTGCACGAGAGACCAGGGGGGCATTTGATGCAGGTGCCTCCTTCCAAGGCGGCTTTTCTCCCGAGCATCAGGAGCTGGTTTTATCTACCTGTCTGGCCGACGGGGGTCTGGCTTTTCCTGGCAGATCTCTGTCCCCTGGGGTTTGAAAATTCTAATTCACAGAGATTATGAGCTTACTTACTGCTTTTATACAGCCTTATGTCACAGCAGGTTCAAAATCTGGCAGCTGGCATTTATTTGCTGGAACTTCCACATTCGAAAGGCACTTTGCATCCTGTATCTCCCATGTGCCCAGTGCTCATCGAAAGCTTCCTTAATTTCTTTCTTCTGTGGATTCTATCTGCCCAGGCTAGTGCTTCTCAGCTGAGGAGGACTTGGAACCCCACCTCCGTTCCGGGTCCCCACATTTGTCAGTATCTGTTGTGTTTTTAGGGCCATCCTCCTTTGGTTAGCCTTCTAATCAAACACTTGGATAAACATGATTATGCTTATTCTATCTGTAACCTGTTAGCTTCTGATCATTAACTGGGAACATTTTAATTAGAAAACTTTAAGTTACTTAACTTATTCAGTAACAAGGTAGGGAAGGTGTTTCACTGCTAAGCAGCAGGCACATATTAATGAAGATCTTTAATGGTATGATTAAAGCAAATGATAGCTCAGGTCTTAAAGCATCATTTCTACATCTGTATCTCACAGTGACAGGACATCCTCTGGATTAGCTTTTTAATTTACTTAGATTTGAGTTGTAGAAGAGTTGATAAGAAAAGGTTATAGGATTCCAGGGTTAGATTTCGAAACAAATAAAATTTCTGGCTCGAGAAATTTATCTTTAATTAGATTATTGCATCCCTATGGTTGGGATATGGCCACTTTGATGAATGATTTGGGGAAACTTTGTTCTTGATGTGAGCCAAATCTGACTGCCTGCTACATGTATGAACAAGCTCACACTTACATTTTATTGCATGATGAAAACTATTAACATACTTCCTGGCAGTGACTAAAATATTGGACAAATTATTTGTTTTTGAAAAGAATTTGATTCAGATAGGGTGAACATCCAAATTTAAGCCAGTGATTAATTGAAGCTTTATTTTCATGTGATGTGATTAAATATTGTTTGAAGATTTCCATGTATTAAAATAATAAGAAAATAGTGGAATATTGTAGCCTTACATAGTGTTTCAAAACTGAAAGTTTAATTATACTCTGGTAGTTCATGGAGATGTGGGGATGAGGGCATTCAATTTGCACTTTACAATCATCAATAGTCAAAAGGTGGTAAGGTTAGTGATGGATTCGATATTTTGTAATAAAAGTCTGTATTAGCTAAAACGCTTTGATATTACATTTTTCTTAAATTACAGGGAATAAAGTTGAGCGATGTGTTTATTTGTTTGTTTTTGTTTTTTGTTTTGTTCAACTTCCCAGGGAAACCATTTTTTCCCTTTCGCCTGTTTGTTCTTAACTTAGACGCCTCGCCTCACCTCTGTCTTCGTTCTCCCTTCCAGTATGGGGCTGCGTGAGGGAACACTAGCACAAATCATCCTGAAGGAAAAATAGGACAACACCTGAAGACACAAATCTATTTTAAAATACTGGTTGAGTGGAACCCGTCAATATAAATTTCAATACTTAATTTCTATGCCTTACTGTTTTCAAAGATCTATAAAAACCAAGTTCAACTATGCTACAAACATTGTGATCCTGAAAACCAGTGTAGTTTTTCCTTATATTATCCTCAGGCATTTCTGTAGGTTTAAGATTTTGCTGAACCCCAAGTTGTGTGCTTTAAGACTCTAATTGCACCCTGCCCCGGGGGAGCTTTCTAAAGCTTTCAAATTTCACTGCTGAGTCATTACTAGTGAGAGGAGGAAGGAAATTATTTCTGATTCAACTCCTCTCAGGAAGTGAGTCCCATTGTATTCCTGTCATGGGAATGGGGTGAGGGTTAAAACCACCCATGCAACTTAGGTTACTAGAGTTCTTGAGACATGCAAATATCTTAGTGGCTGGTCAGAAATTGACTAGCCACTGTAAAACAAGATATGAAAACACATGATTAGACTTAGAGAATCATCGCATTTCTTCTGTGGGCTTGACTGCCCTGAGATGAAGATGCCATTTAGGCTTGGTCGTGTGCTGTAAAACTAGCAATGTCCCTCCTTGGCATTTCTATCCCCAAAGATGTTAATTGTTCTTCCATCCCTTTGTTTAAGTTTTATGGGGTTGCGATTCTGTGTGTCATCTGTCTTCCTGAGGGTCTGTCAGTGATCTATGAGGCAACTGATTGTTCCTGTCAGCCTACTTTAAAGATCCAAGGAGAACGACCACCTCTCAAACTGTGCCCAACCAACACTGACTTCTGATGTGTTCATTTTCACACCCCTCTTTGGCTACACTCTATTACTTTCATCTTATGTGCTATTTCATAATGTGACCTTAGTAATAAAAAAAAAACCCTACTTGAATTTTAAGTGGTAGTTGAGAGAAAGCAATGAAAATGGAGGGGGGGGGAAGGAAAATAGATTTTCATTTTTAAGGCATTGCTTGTTATATGCAAGAGTGTTAATCACAGCCGGAATGAGACTTTCAAATCTCAGCAACATAATACATCAGTGCCCCTGAGTCTCTGGTGAGGGAAATGTGTTTTTTATTTTATAGAAAACATAACTTCTTTGATAATCTTGTTTTTCTTTGTTGTATAAAATATGATTTTCTATATTTTTATGTAGTTTCTGGTTCACTTATCTTACTGTCGTGTTACGGTGTTTTACATGAAATGAGCATATGACATTAAGAATATTGTCACTCTTAATAAGGGAGGATATGAAAACATATGTTTAAAATGTTCCAGTTGACTTCCTCAATTTTTGAAGGACTCACTACTGACTGGGGTGTGCTGCAAAATTAGAAAATTCTATTAATGATACCCATTGTTTTGTGATAAATATATGCCCAGACAACATTTGCTTCCAAAATTTCATGAAGCTAAGATGCTTACTGGTAATTTGTTAAAGGAATAATTCGTATTTTAGTCTTTGTATTTTCTGCTCCAGCATTCTGCAGATCATAGTTGTTTTTAGGCTTCATTGCTTCAGGAAGTGTTTTGGCAGGGCAGCGTGCAGTTGCAGTACAAAGTCAAGGTTCGACCTCTATTTTGTGAAAGCCAGAGCCCATTGAGGAAATGAAGCTAGCTGGATCTGAGAAGGAAGGCAGAAGGGGAAAGTCTTTGAGGTCAAGGAAATAGAAAGAAAGCGATTTCAATTTTAATAGGCTAGGGAAAGGGGAATATTCCGGAACTGGGCTTGCTTCTGCACAGAGGTGGGAGAAAGGAAGATGGAGATGAGGAGAACTCACAAGCAAAAGGCAAAGGAATACCCAGTCTCACCCATTCTTTGGCTTTGACCAAGACCTCTCCCACTGAAATAGAGCTATGCAAGGCCCTTCACACCCTTGTGGCATGTGGAAGGCAGAATATAGCTGTCTGAGTCCATCTGGGCTGCTCTAACAAAATACCATAGAGAATGGGTCACTTACAAACAACAAACATTTATTTCTTGCAGTTCTGGCAGCTGAGAAGTCTAACATATAACCATTGGATTTGGCATCTGGTCGAAGGACCAAGGGATCTCTCTGGAACCTCTTTTATAAAGACAATAATCCTACATATTGTGGATCTACCTTTATGACCTAATCACCTCCCAAAGCCCCATCTCTTACTACTATCACCTGGGGGATTGGGGTTCATGACCCATTAGGGTTTAGACCAGAGCAATGACCTTTGATTTGGAATCAAGTGGATATACAAAAGCTAATCAAATATGATATTTCTCATATCTACACTTGGAGATATGAGTTCATTAACTGCTATAATAATATAGCTAGATAAAGAGATAAGAGAAAAATAGTTTATGTTCAGAGATACCTCTATACCACTTTTCATCTCAATAATATATCAAGCTAACTAATCAAAGTGCCTTAGAAGTTGCAAAAGTACAATGCATTAGAATCCTACAATTCTTCTTACTTTTGTAATTGGTTAACTAATACTTAAATGTGTTCTTGGTAAGTTTTAACAGTGAAAATGTAAAGGGCTTGTAATCAATCTTCCAGATGGAAATTGTTGCTAATGTACATATAAAGTCATTGAGATAAGACTCAAGAGAAGGTTGGTCTCTCCTACAGCCAGTGTGTCTCCCTGATACTGACCCCATTAGCTACAGTGGACACCCCTAGTATCATAACATTCCCCATAAAACATTTCCTTTCCTGACTTTAGACTCAGCCCAAGGGTGTGAGGGTTTTATAATTTATATTATCAGGGCAATGAACATATTTTTAAGTGTTTATTTATTTATTTATTTGAGAGAGAGAGAGAGAGAGAGGAGAGAGAGTACGCACAAGCTGGGGAGGGGCAGAGAAAGATGGAGAGAAAATCCAAAGCAGTTCAGGGCTCAACAGGGAGCTTGAGACCATGAATTGTGAGATCATGACCTGAGCCAAAATCGAGTTGGACGCTTAACTGACTGTGCCACCCAGGCGCCCCAATAAAACATAGTTTTTGACTTGTTTCTGTTTGTTTGCAGTCTACCAGGGAGTGTGCAAGTGGTACACACACATTATAATGACTTACTGTCATGGGTATACTAAATTCTGTTTCTGTTTCCTGGTTTTCCTATTATTTCTCCTCCACTAACTCTTCTGGAAGTTTCAGGACATATTTTGCTATGTCTGTAGCTGACGTTCTGCATTGCTGTCCTGTCCTTCCATTCTGTTGGGAATATTTTAACCTGCATTTGTATCAAAAACACTTAACCTCACTATGTTTTATTCAATCTTCAAGAACTGAGCCTAAAACCAAATGCATTGGGTCTGATGCAAGTTTAGGGCAGAGCCTGCCCTAAGACTGAGGGCTGCCTTGGAAAAAATGACTCTGAACTTGAACACCTGGTGTCTGACACACATTGTGATTGTCAGCTTGAATACAAGCTGGACCCTCTGAGAGGGGTCAGTTTTATCTCAGAAATTGAACTTTAGGATCAGACAAGAAACTTCTTACAAACAGGAAATGCTAAGCTGCAGTCGCTAAAGTTAGTAATAAGAGTGTAGCTTGTATATATTTAGAAATAAACCAGAAGTATAATGACTCACATTACTGTCGATCTTTATCTTGTCTTCTCTGTGATTTCTGCCACCACCAAATTACTGAGAAGGTATCTACTGGCATGTGATCCAGTATCATAACACAAACATATTTAAAATATTATCAATGGTAGTGGCTATAAAGGGCTCCACAGTTTTCTGGTTTAGATTGCCTTGGGGCACTATTATGATATTATTGGGACCAAGGATCAAAATTCAGTGTCAAAATTTCATACTGTACTCTTATTCTAGGGCTTTCCAAGATATGATGCATAGATGCACACAGGGAAATAAAGCTTTTGTCAAAGAATTGTTTGTTACAATTAAGAAAAAGCCATTTATCCCAATTTACAAAAAGCTTCTTATTATGTCTGATATCTCCATTTGGGGCACCTAGTGAAAATGCAAGCAGAGTGCAAGAGGAGGAAGGAGGGAGGGAAAAAGGTGTGGATGGAGTACGCTGGTCAGGGGATCCTTTCACCTACTATGTGCAGGAGGCAAAAGAAAGAAACCCAGCTGGGCTGCAGGCAGAGTCCAGACCCTGCCCGGGTCAGAAGAGGACGGTGAAGAACAAGGAGATCCCTTGTGGCCATGTGTCACATCAAACAGTGTCCTGACTCAGAACCTTCAGATGATGAACTGCAGTGCTGTGCTCTCCTTACCTTATAATTAAGAATTATGTAACAAGGGGAACAAAGTTTTCCCTCTGAAATGGAAACTGGCACAGGGCACCTGGGTGGCTCAGTTGGATAAGCATCTGACTTCGGCTCAGGTCAGGACCTTGCTGTTCCAGCGTTTGAGCCTGCATCAGGCTCTGTGCTTACCGTTCAGAGCCGGGAGCCTCCTTCAGATTCTCTGTCTCCCTCTCTCTCTCTGCCCCTCCTCCACTGTCACTCTTTTTCTCTTTCAAAACTAACATTAAAAAGTTCTTAATTGGAAACTGTCACAATATCACTGTAAGTGAAGTGTTTTGTTTATTTTAATTTAAAGGCAATGAATAAGAGTTTAAATATCTAGCTACACAGATTGGGAAAGTCCTATACCATACAAGAGTTACTGAACAGAGGCCATATTGTATGCATTTGACCTTGTTTGTTCAAATTCTGCAGCGAGGGGTGGGGTGAGCATGGGTGAGCCCAGGAAGGGTGAGGGAAGGCAGGAACTTAGCAAGCACTATTTATGCAAAGTCAAAGCCAAGTCAACACAGCACCCGAGCACCTGAGGCAGACATAGTTCTCCTGTGAGTGCACTGACCCTCAATACCATTCTATGAGTACCACACTCTGGATTCTTTCCCTGCAGTTGTTTACAATGAAGGAACATCCCTTTTACCTTCCCACATTTTTAAACAGACCACATTGTATGTTGTGCTTCGCTAATAACATGAGAAAAAGAATCAAAGCATGCTGTCCACTCAGCAGTGATCATTGTCATTTTAAGAAAATATATATTTTTTCATCATTAGACAGGCATCTTCTACTTGCAAATATATATATATACACCCCAGAGCCCTCAAGACAGGAGAGCCAGCTTTGAACAGCATAGCTGTCACAAGTGAAATATCTTGCCTTATTCATTTTCTATCAGTGCTGTAACAAGGTACACAAACTTAGTAGCATCAACAATGTAAAAGTACCATCTTACTGTTTTGGAGGTCAGAAGGCTGAAATGGAACTTGCTGAGCTAAGTGCAATGTGCTGGCCGCATTCCTTGGGTGGCTCTTGAGAAGAATCATTGCTTGGCCTTCTCTAGCTTCTAGAAGAAGCTTGCATCCTTCTTCTGCCACCTGCAAAGCCAGCAGTAGGAAGTCATGTTCCTCCCACACTGTGATCAGCTCTTGCACTCCTCATGTTCCCTCTGTTTTCTACCCAGAGCAACCTCAGTGATTACATTGGACCCACCTGGGTAATCCAGGTGTAATGACCATCAAATTCCGGTTTGTTAAGCAGAGTGTATGGTACCAGATGGCAAGCTGACTTTCAATAGCAAATCAAACAGAGAAGTTTACTGCTTACAGGTCCTGGAGGGGCCACACAGAGCTGTCAAGCTGTCATGCAGACAGAGAGCAGCAGGACCTAGGGGACATGGCTTCATTAGAGCCCATGGGTGGAGGGCTGCCATGTGCCCAGGTGAGGCTGGATTAGTCAATCCAAACCCCCACGAGCAGAGCAGATTTGGTCGGTCTGGGGGGCTCTCGTGTAAGAAGAGGACAAGGGGAAGCCTCAACTATGCAGGGGGAGGTTGGTGATTATCAAGGCTGCTGGAGAAGACCTGTCAGTTCCTGACTTGTCTGGGCCACACTGGGGGCTGATATCTAAGGCAAATACGTGCATGAGCAGCTTCATGTCAGGGTAAGGCCTCCGCAGGCCACTTGATCAAATAAAACAACAGATGCTGAGGCAGCCATTCCAGAGAGTAGATCAGCTAAACCTGAGGTCAGGGCACTCACCCATCTCAGAGTCGGCTGGTTAGCATTCTTAATTGCATCTGCCACCTCAGTTCCCCTGTGCTATGTATGGTGACATGGTCACAGGTCAGAGGGATTAAGATGGGGACCACATTTGGGGGCCTCCTCCACACAAACTATATGAGGGAACACGTAATCATATAAAAATCAAATATGGAAGCAATGATTCATTCCTCAAGATCATTGATCACAATGAGCAATTTACATATAAGATTAAAGTGTTGATATGAGGTCAGAAAAGGTGTAAAGGAGGAAATGGAGAGAGAAGAGAAGGGAAGAGAAGAGAAGAGGAAGGTAGCTCAAAAAAATGAAATGAGAAGGAAAAGCAATCCCTAAGCAAGTCATGCATATAAAACCATCAGGGGATAGAGGTTATGTCACAGAGATGGTTGGCCTCACCTACTAGTGTGTGGAGAAGGCGGAGATGCTGGAGCCGCCCCAGACTCACTGAGTAAGAATCTACATGTCACTGGGGCTCCTGGGGGGCTCAGTCAGCTAGGTGTCGGACTCGATTTTGGCTCAGGCCATGATCCCATGGTTCATGAGTTCGAGCTCCACGTTGGGCCCTGCACTGTCAGTGCAAAGTCTGCTTAGGATTCTCTCTCTCTGCCCCTCCCTTGCATTCAAGTTTGAGGTCTCTCTCTTTCTCTAAACTAAGTAAATGAGTAAATAAATGGACTAACTAAAAAGAAAAAGAGTCTGCAAGTTATCATATGGAGGTGCTGTGCAGACATTCCCAGTTGAGAAACCCTCACTCTACAGTGCATTATTCAGAAGCATGGGCTCTAGGTTAAAAGCTATCTAATTTCAATTCCCATCATTGCGACCATGAGGAGTTTCTGAGCTTCTCCAAACCTCAGTCATCTAATATGTAAAATAGGCTGATCACCTACATAAGGACAGTTGAAAGGCCTGAATCGAATAGCTCCTGCAAACTGGTTGCAACACCCAATAACTGGTAGTGACGTATAGTACCATTTTAGACAAAGCATAATGTGGCTGAAAGTAGATGAATCCAGGAATTTAGAATCTTGCCTTCCTGGTTAGATGCTTACTGGCTGTGGAATTTTCATCAATGGCTACCATTCAGAACCAATGTTTTCTCAAGGGTTCAAATGGAATAATGCTTATGTGAGAGTCTTTTAAAAAGCAATATTCTTTGAGTGGCTCAGTCGGTTGAGCGTCCGGCTTTGGCTCAGGTCATGATCTCAGGGTTTCTGGGTTCAAGCCCCGCGTCAGGCTCTGTGCTGACAGCTCAGAGCCTGGAGCCTGTTTCAGATTCTGTGTCTCCCTCTCTCTCTGCCCTTCCCCTGCTCATGCTGTCTCTCTCTCTCTCTCTCTCTCTCAAAAATAAATAAAACATTATTTTTTTTTAAAAAAGCAACATTCTCAAGTACTCTTAAAAAGATATTTTAAAATATACTCTAAAATGATAAAAACGGTAAATAATAATATAAATGCGAGCTGTTATTATTGTCATCTATCCTAATAGTGGCTACTATATTCTAATCTGCTTCGTATCAGATGGAGATTGACTTCATTGCAGCCCGGTCAGATGACATCTTAATACACATTTAAATTAGGAGAAGCACAAGCACTTGGTTGGAACCACGCCTGCCTTCTCACAGAGGGATCTGCACATGGCCAGGGCCTACAGAAAGCCAATTTGGGGCACTTACACAGTACAGAGTCCAGACATCTGGCTCATAATTTTCAGAATCCTCAATGGATAGAATGTTTCAGAGCAGATAACAATATAAACAATTTATGTTTTTTCCTACGTGAGAGGAAATGACCTTCATAACTTAGTTGTAGCTCCATTCTTGTTCCTCATGAGTCATTCAATAAATGATAGAAATAAATTATATTGTTCAACTGCCCTTTGTTATATATTCCCATTGTAAATGGATATTTTTCATTGTCCTGACATATTTGCAACAATAATGTGTTTTCAGGCCATAAATATTGATAGAGCAAAGATGTGTGTGTTTGCACTTTGAATATTTGATAAGTTCCACAAACACCTATAGAATGAACATTAGCGGTTCTAGGAAGCTTTACGTACCTCCCAAAGGACAGTGCCTGCTGCAGGGGTTTAAAAAATATCCTTCATTAAATGAGTTGTTTCCACTCCGCAATTATTTAATTTTAACTGATTTTAACTAAACTTGAACTTTTTTGTGAATGCGAATCATTTCAGGGAACCTTACAGATATGCTACATTATATGATCCTCTGAATAAATAAAATGTTTGAAAATTTAACGAGGAATTCTATAAAGGCAATTTTATTTAGAATGATCTTTTCATTAACTGACATTTTTCTTTAATCAAATGTGATGGAAAGGTAGAATGTACTCTGACTGCAGCAGATTTGGTCATGTGATTTGTGCACAAAACAGGCAGGCTGGATGGAGGAGCGGGCCTGGGCTGAAAACTGGAGAAGGCATCTTTCACGTCATGAATGTGGTTATGTATTTTTAAATAAATGCACCCTGTCTGCAATTAAAATAAATAACAAAATTCTGCAAATCTTCTGTCTGTTAATTTAAGTGTCCTAAGAGATGAGGTTATTGAAAGACTGATGCACATCTTTCCTTGGTTAAATTTTAAATCTTTTAGGGATTTGGGAAATTCACCTTTTTAACCAATTTCACCTCTTTCTTACATTTCCCTCCTTCCCTTCTTTTACCCCAGAGCTTAAACAAGCACACAAATAATGTATTTGCATTTTCTGCTGCTTCTTAACTCAAAGCTCCTCCCTAATTTTCCTGAGATTTTCCATCAGTATCTTATTTATAGGAATATACTTGAAGGAAGGCCAGTTGAAATATTTCTCTGGGTAATCTAAAAATCCGTCACCTAAATTTAAAAGAATTTCAAGACATGCAAACTTAGAATATTTTAAATTGTTGCCCAATGGGAATTACTTGCAATGCCTTTCCATTTTATCCTGTATTGAAAAATATGTGAACACATCTCTGAGAAGTTTGCCGCTTTAATTATTACAAGAATTTTGTTCATTGTATACAATGTCCTGCTGGTTTTTAACTGCTTAAAAACTTTCATTAGTTTTAATATTTTGGTTGGTATAGTTTTACCTTTAGAAAGCTATAACAAATATTTCTGTCTGTGTGCTGATTGCTAATAAAAAATCTAATTTTGGAATTTATTTAAGTTTCAGATCATGATTGCAAACTCTCTATATTCGAAACATGTTCCTTCTCCATCTTGCTATTCTATCCACAAATTTCCTTCCTTATTACTGTTATGTTTCTCTTAAAATGTTCTGAGCATATTTTTAAGTTGCCCTCTACTTTGTTCTGCAAAAGCAAAAATAAATCTATGTGGCAATCATCCCAAGTCCTTTCCGATCAAAAAGAGGAAGGGATTCATTTTCTAATTTCTTCCCATTTGCTCAACTTTTTGGAAGCATTCACCATCCCAGGAGTTGTGGAGGACACACAACTATGAGACGCGCAATTGGGAATGAGGTAATATGACCAGTAAGGGTAATTTGAAAACCATTTGTGGAATGTGGGAAAAATAGAATTTTGTTACCTCTTCTCAATAGAGCTTTGCTCCATAGATTTTATGTGCTGTCCTTCGAAAACTGTGATGTGTGAACTCCAACCCGTCGTGATTCTTCACCTGTTTGATCAAGAGAAAGTGTGCTATTAACAGCTCTATTTGGGGAAGCTAGCCCTGAGGTGTACTTCTAAGATAAATATCATTGCTTATCATGACACAGGGTACACATGATGAAACTTTTATAGGGCCAATTCTACAATCAAGTGGTCCTCTCCTTTACCCACTGCGGAGGGTTTAAGAGCATGGTTAAACTGCTAGACATCTGGGGGTTCACTATAATGTTGTGAAAGGTAATATCAGAGCCTTGAAAGAAAACCCAGGAAGCAATTCTCCAAATAATAGTGCTTGTGATAAAAAGGTAGAAGAAATTTTAATTCCTGTGGTGTGCCTTTTTTTCCTCTCAGGGTCAGAAATGGTGTCCTATAGCTCAGAATAGGTGCCTCTAAGGTAAAATTTCACCCCACGTTGGCTGAAGTGAGGCACTAGTAGCTGTCTCAGTGAAGGCATTGAAGGAATGGGGTTGGCAAAACGGAACTCTGTGTCAAGCCAGAAAAACATGTTGGGTGTGAGGCTATGAAGAGCCCAACAATGGGGACTTTCTCTTCTTATCTCCCCAACTTGGCTTTGGGTTGCAGTATGAAGGAACAGAAGAAACAAACAAAACCCAACAATTAGATGTCTTAATAGCTTGAAGGACATCTAGATCTGGATTCTTGAAAGTTTGAATTAACATTAACAAATGAGGTGACTGACAGGAACAGAGTTGGCCCAGGTATTAACTTAGAACAAACAAACAAAAAGCCTTTGACTAGTTAGTTGCTAAGTCATAGTAACTGGTCTCCTGAATATCCCTTGAATCATCCTTTCCACTCTATTCCCACCGGCATGGTCTGCAGTAACCTACCCGGCAGCTTTTACCTGATAGTTGAATGGGCAACTAAGTGGGCTCTTTGCTTTGGATTATCTTTGTTGCTTGAATTTATTCTCCCTACTCTTTAGATTGAAAAGGATCTAAAACAAATTTCTTGTAATTTCAACATTAGCCATGAGGCATCCTTTGATGTCTTCCCAAGGTTTGTTACAGAGTTGCCAAGAAGGTCCTTTGCCCAGACCCTCTCTACCTACACAAGCTTTTTGGAAGGCTACTGAAGCTCAGAGCTAATAAACATGTATTGCAATCCCACTGTTAGGGTTTGAAGTCCTTCTACTCATGAAGCTGCATGTCCTTGTCCCTTTGTTTTATAGTAGGTAACACAGGGAAAATAAGAGTACTTGTTTAAGAGTATTACTACAGGGATTACAGAGAACTAAGATAACAGGTGTAAACACTAAGAACAGTGTTTGGTACACAGAAAGCAGCCTACCCCCTTTTTTTCCCTATTCCATATATCTGATCTCCCAAAGCTTACGTCCTACTACATTATCACCCCTTCTCTGAATGTGGCTCACTATTTCCCTGGGGCTGATCTTGCACTTGCTCCTCCTCACGTTCCAACACCAACCTTCTACTCCAACCCAGGCCCCCTGTTAGAGTCTCCTCTGACCCCAAGTGTTCCCAACGTACACATATGTAACATGCAGACTGGAGCATTTTCTACTCATCTTGCAAGACTTACCTCAAGCATCCTGGAACACCTCAACTTACCATAGAACCTCTTTGGCTTACATTATACATGTGGTCCAGGAGAGAAACTGGCTCCAGAGTAAACTGCATCCAGGAATTGTGAAGGCCTTCTCTCTCATCTTCCTCCTTGTTCTCTTCCATTACAAACACATTTTGTGGAGTTTTTTTTGTGTGTGTTTTTGTTTTTGTTTTTTACTGTAGGCAGCTCATGACTAATATTCTTCAAATTTGGGGATCTGAGAGGACAAAGAACATCAAAAACAAAAATGACAATGGCATTACTGTAAGAGTTCACTACAATTGTCATTTTGATCCAGCCTTGAGCAATGAGGAGAACAGTCCATATGTAGTTAATCAGAGTTCACTTAAAGTTGTCAACACTTACATTGAGGTATTGAGGCTTATAGGCAGGGGTGTGGCGAAGTGCACACAATTCATTGAGATCTGTTTCATTCACATAGAGGTGTGCTCCAGCCAGGACTGACCCTGCATATCTGTGGTCATTGGCCAATGGAAAGAGGTCCTACTCCAAAGTTTTCTATGTGGAAGTGAGCGCTGTAGAGATTTTCTGTATGATTATGTAGCAAAGCAAGTTTCATATTCCCAGACATTAGACCTTGTCTGGAGAAGCATCTATTGGTCAGAGTCTTTGCTTTTGTAAGCTAACTTTGACCTGCTGTCTCTGTTAAGCTTTGAAAAGAGGAAGAAATGAGTCATAATAACAATCTTGATCGTTCTCTCTTCAATTTTTCACCAAGCTCGAGAGGGGTTTGAGTTCTTCTCACTCAGACTCTTCTCAAACTCATATATTTACACATATTCAGAGATGCATAAACTTACCTAAAATTGATCTTAAAATTAAAAATTGTTGCTTGAACTCTTAAGTAAGGTTACGACAAAACTATTTCATTTGGCTGCCTTCACAACTGATCAATCACTGATTGAAAATGGGCTCTTGGATCTCCACTCTGCTCCACTTGTACATTTTCTGTCATTTTTGTATTTACCCTTTTATTGCATTTGTATATTTTAAATTTCACAATGCTTCCATCACTTAACTTTATTTAGTAATGGCAATTTCACACCTACTTCCAAACAACTCACATCAACTCAAATGACCTTTTCTTGAGACACTGTATATCAGATTCAGCATGCTCCACTGACAATATGGTCTCCATATCATACTCTACAATATATCAGGTTGGAGCTCTGGTTCTCAAAAACTAAAAGGTTCTATTTCCCTTGCAGCCATTTGCATCTAATTAATACAGTCTTTGTAGAATCCATTGCTATGGTGATAGAAGTTCTGTGCTGAAAGAGAAACTTTTAAAATGCCAGCTCAGTATGTCATATATTTACAACTCTTTGATAATGTCGCCATCTTAACGTTCTAACCTTTTTATCATCCCTAGATAGAGACAAGTATATCTTTCACTTTGAACTGAGCTACAGTTGCCCTAAACAACAGATTGTATAATGAACTGCATTGATTACTTTTGATGTGACTTATAATTGTACACCTCAGTTTTAGCAACGGCACTGTCTTGTCAAGTTTGTACCTTTGACAAACTGACCCAGTTTTCAGAATGCTTTCCAATCTATAGTGGAGTTAATGACCTAAATCCCTGTCTTGATGGGTTCAGTGCATTTGACATCTTTCTCATAGGAGCAGGGAGCTGTGAGAGCTGGACATTATTCATAACCACCAACCCTCACTAGGAACTTAATTGAAGCCTGGCTTGCAAATGAGAGCCAGAAATCAACAGGAGAATTCAGTGCACTTTGAGGCTGTATTCATGAAAGTTTAACTGTAAAGTTTATTCCAAACTGTAACTTAGCACACACCAGTTTATCTGAGAAACAAATGATTTACAAATTTAAATGCATTCAAACACTTTAACTATGTTTAAATTTTAGAAGATCTGGGCTTGTGCACCAGGCTGGCAATTTTATCACTATAATGTCATAAGGATCTTTAGCATACAGAATTACAATGAATGTGGTGATTCAGGGATTAAAACCTCCTTAAATACTCATTCACATGACGGACTGGAGCAATTAGTGTAGAGTAACAATGGTGCACGGATAACAAGAGTGTCTCATACATCTCCACTGAGAGTCGTCTTCCATTATAATCATCCTAATGAAAAAATCACAGTGGTTGAATGGAAATGTTATTGGTATAGCATTAAAAAAATAAAAAGAAATGAACACTAAAAAACATCATTAAAGTCACATTAAGGAATGGATTGAAATTGACCAGAAAGGGAATAATCATGGAACTGTCATTACTACCCCTTTCTTGGAGCTTCGAGTCCAGGTGTTACACAAATCTCATGTCAGTGGGTGCCTATGTTAGAATATCTTTGCAGAACACTGTATGAAGAGAACAAATGACAGGCCTAATGACTCTTGTTGCTCTGGTTGTGGTTTGTCAGCTCGGGTTTAGTTGCTATCATGGCATCTAGCCTTCATGCAGAGCGTCTATCCATGAATGGAAAGGTACATGAAGGAATTGCATAAAAAACAAAGCATGCTGATTGTTGGGTCTATCAACTTAAAAAATTTTCATTTTGAAGCCAGCTGTGTTTAACAAATTCAAATAGATGCTTTCCGTGTTTTTTTTTTCCTTCCCAATCCTTTCATTTTTTTTCTCTTTTTATAAAAACAACAAATAAAATACGTCCATGTTGAAACCAAAGATAGAAAGTCAGAAGGGGAGATTTTACTGAGATGAATGTCTAGTGAAACAGTGTTAATACAAGGGTTGGTTCATTGTAACATCCACCCGCCATGATGGCAGATAGGAGAACAATGTGTGTGCAGACTTGGGCCGAGAGGGTTCATCGCAGGGAAGGCTGATGCTGTTGCAAAGAGAGAACACATTGACAGCCAGGCTCATTGAACACACTTTTCCCCTGATCCTTGAATAACGGGCCTGGTATTGAGCTACCTTGCTTGGCAGGTAACAAGTCGAACACTAGCTCATCTGCAAGTGAAATAGTCTCCCTAAATTAGCCAATTTGATGATGTTCCTTCCAAGTTTATTACTAGAGTGTATTGAAAACCTGCTATCGATTGTTAGAATGTGAAGGTGATATTTCTGTTGGGATTGTAAGTTCGGGCTGAGGGAAAAGTGGGACTAAGTTATGCCAAGTTAATAAGCCATAGGATATTTAACATAAATCCAATGGCCGATCTTTTCATGTATCATGATTGTGGAATGGAGTCTTAGAAATATTCAGCAATTCCACCAGAAATGGTTTGAGGGCAGGCACAGGGCCCTCGCTGTATCACTTTGATATGCACGTTCTCTCCTTCATCAGGTTCTGGACCACCCTCAGGACATTACTGTGTTCCTCAAACTTCTCATAAAAAGAAAGCAACGATTTTACGGGAAAGTTTCTTTTTCTTACAACCTCTTTGACTTCTTTGTTCATTAGTGCACGATTTGTTTACTTTTGTGCAGAACTCCAATTCCACCTTCATTTGACACACCTGAGTGGTGTATAACCTTGGAATGAGAAAACGATGTCAGCATATATCAGACAAACGAGAATTCATGTTATAGAAAATTGGAAAACGCATGCATATAAAATCAAGGACCTTAATGTGAATCCAATGAGAGGTCCAGAAATCACAATACTCGCCTGCCCTTCAAAAGGATACGATTCCTCCTTGAGGCCCTGCTCTCTGGCTGCCTATTTATAACCATACAGCTGAACTTACCACACCGTTATTTGGTGGATCTTTGCTGATGATCGCTAATTTGATCTCGAACAGGAAGCATCCAGAGAGTTCAGTTTTCTTTAAAATGTGCGACATCAATCTTGTTATTTTGTCAGCATGTTGGTTTTCCAAGACGGTTATATCAAAGCCCCACATAAGGAGTGGCTTAAAACAACACAAATGTTATTATCTTACAGTTCTGGAGGCTCGATATTCAAAATCAAGGGGTTGGCAGAATGGACTCCCTCTAAAGCCTCTAGGGGAGGATCCTTCTTGCTTTTCCAGCTTCTGGTGGCCCCAGGTTTTCTTTGGTTTTGGGGGCGTGACTTCCATCCTTCCCTCTGCCTTCACAGGACCGTCTTCCTGCTGCTGCTCGCTGCTTCATGTGTCTGTGCCCAGATCACTCTATTCTTCTAAGGACAAGGTCACATTACAATAGAGCTCACCCTAATGACACATCTTAACTTGACGACATCTCTAAAAACTCTTCTTCCAAATAAGGTCATGATCACAGTTTCTGGGGTCAGGATTTCCACATATGTTTTTAGGGGAGACACTCAATCCATAATAGTATTGATTTTAGGTAGTGTCATGTTCTGACTCTTACTTACCGAAGTCATCTGTTAATTTAGGTAACTGCCTGAAAAACTGTGGGAAAAGGCATCGTAAACAGATTAAGGAAATCATTTGATTCATGAATTAAGAGCAACTACCATTCTGTATTAAAAATTTAATAGTGAGATAATATGAATTGTGTATAAGACAAAAAACACAGATTTGAGTCATTTGTTATTGTATTAGAATTTCCTGATTCACTTAAAGTCATATTCTTCATTTTTAAATTGCTTATTTAAAATTGTTTTATGTCTAATGTTTTATGTCTAATTGCTTATTTAAAAATGTTTACATTGTTTTATGTCTAATAAAATAATTTTGGTAATCATTGATTTTAATGTTTCTTAAGTTTAAGTGACTTTGAGTCTCTTAGCGTCAGCTCCAAAATATTATTCCAACTGCATTTTTTCAAGTAAATGGGAAAGAGGTGCAGGAATGATCTTTCAATATGAAATACAAACTCACTTTTCTAGCTGGAACTGATCTCTTGATGTCATGTTATATAGACATTTTATGAATATAACCAAAAGGATGTAGTATTATATATTTTTATTCAAAGAACTAGAACTATTTTAATTTGGAATTTTACTTAGAGGAATTCCTCTCCATATCTATAAAGAGAGTGGAATTATAGCTTTAGTATTTGCACATAGGCATGTCTAAGACGGTAAGAGAACTCCCTTGAGAATACTCATAGACAGGGGTGCCTGGGTGGCTCAGTCAGTTAAGCATCCGACTTCGGATCAGGCCCTGATCTCACAGTTCGTGGGTTCGAGCCCTGTGTGGGGCTCTGTGCTGACAGCTCAGAGCATGGAGCCTGCTTCGGATTCTTGTCTCTCTCTCTCTCTGACTTTCCCCTGCTCATACTATCTCTCTCTCTCTCTCTCTCTCTCTCTCTCTCTCTCTCTCTCTCTCTCAAAAGTAAATAAAATTATTAAAAAATTTAAAAAAAGAATGCTCATAGACAACAGGATAAAGTTAGTATCTATCGTCAAGTCTTGGCCATGCTCTGTTTGCTATGTTATACCTAAGAGGGAGGACTGACAATGTCTCTCATAAACAGCATTCCCTGAAGAAGACTAATTTGTTAGTAGGATAGCTGTTGTATTTTTTTAAAATGTTCTTTATTTATTTCTGAGAGACAGCGAGTGGGGGAGGGGGGCAGAGAGAGAGAGGGAGACACAGAATCCGAAGCAGATTCCAGGCTCTGAGCTGTCAGCACAGATTCCAACACGGGGCTCAAACCCATGAGCCATGAGATCATGACCTGAGCCAAAATTGGACGCCTAACGAGCTGAGTCACCCCGGTGCCCCAGGATAGCTGTTGTATTAAAGCAATATTGGATAAGGTTTAAGAACATGGATTTCACAGTCAAACTACCTCTCTGAATGTCACCTCCACCACACATTTGGCCCACGCACTTATATTTTTAGGTCTTAGTTCTATAAATTGATAATAACAATACTAATTTGTTACTACCACCTAAAATATTCAAGTCACTTCTCTAATTGCTCTCTTCTCTTTATTTTCCTATTTCCCACACAACCTCTTCCAGATAATTAAGCAAAGAATACAGTGGATATATTCTGGAATGATGTCCTTTGACAACTTTGCTGACCGACCTGGTTCTACACAGAGATAAGGATGGTTTTGGTTTCTCACCCACATTTTTCTCTAATCTACTCAGTGTGTTCCACCCAGTGTGTTCCACCTAGTGTGTTCCACCCAGTGTGTTCCACCCAGTGTGTTCCACCCAGTGTGTTCCATCTAGTGTGTTCCACCTAGTGTGTTCCACCCAGTGTGTTCCACCCAGTGTGTTCCACCTAGTGTGTTCCACCCAGTGTGTTCCACCCAGTGTGTTCCATCTAGTGTGTTTTAAGCCACATTTCCTTGCATTAAAATTCATAAAGTTAGTGGCACCTGGGTGACTCAGCTCGTTAAGTGTCTGACTCTTGATTTTCGCTCAGGTCTTGATCTCATGGTCTGTGGGTTCCAGCCCTATATCAGACTCCATGCTGGCAGTGCAGAGCCTGCTTGGGACTCTCCCTCTCTGCCCCTCCTCAATACATGCTGCCACACACACTCTCTCTATCTCAAAATAAAATAACTTTTAAAAAAAATCCCAAAGATCTAAACAGACCTAGAGATGACTGTTCAGAAGGGCTTTATGCCTCGGATCCCCAAACAGATAATCTTTAAATGCTTGCCAACTGGCCAATGGATAAATAAACTGTGGTATATTCATAAAATGGAATATTCATCAGCAATGAAAAAAGAACCTAATAAACACACTACCCAATACCATGGATGTATGTCAAGAGCATGATGCTAAGTATGTGAAATCAGACACAAAAGAGTACATGCTGTGTGATTCTATTTATTTGTCATTTCATAAGAGGAAGAATGATAGGGATGGAACAATTTAGAGATTGCCCAGGGCTGAGGATGAGTGGTGAGGGGACTAGACTGTGCAGGGACAGGAGGGCATTTTGGGGGGTGATGGAACAGATCCATATTTTGATTATTATAGTGGCCTTGAGATTGTATATATCCAACATAGTTCAACAAGACTGGAAAAGAATGACTTTTAGCCTGAAAAATTATACCTTACAGTGAACTTTTAAAAAGGGGAAAGACCTTTTATTGAGCATCATGTATGGCTTAGATACTAAGCTGACCAATTACACAGAGGCTCAATTTATCCCTGATTTCATGGATAACACATGACAGTGAATTCATAGATAAAAATTTAACACTGACAGTCATCACAGACTCCATGTAACTTTGAGCTTTACGGGTTTTATGGTTTAAAACATAAGTGTTTTACAAAATATATATGCTAAGTTTAAAGAAATGCTATCAAGAGTTTTTAAGAGTCACTGAAAATCTAACTTCCGCTCACAGGTTGAATTTTCATTGACTCATTTTTTCTTATTTGCTACTACTAAATATTTCATTTTAAAGTTTAAGGTTTTTATAAACTTAGAAGTCATTGTATGTACTTTGGAAGACAGATTGTGTGTGTCTCTTTTACAAAATAAATGTGTACTGTTTATTTTACATAGATACACACTTTTATTCTAAAACTTCCAAATCTCTTTTTAGCTTAAGTTTCTAGAACGTAAATCACTATGAAACAGTATTTATTTAGCACTCAAGAACAATGAGCACTGTGCCTGGAGTCAACATCATCCCCAACCCCCTTCTTTGGCCCCGTCAGGGGGTTAGGAAGGTTTTCTGTGATAATTTGAAGGACATGTCCCTGGTGGTTATGATTGCTACAATTTACCAACTACCAAGTGAGAGCTTCGTACCACATCTTGCCCAGAGAGGAAAGCAAAATGAGATTTGACACAATCCAAAAGGCAGAAGAAATCTTTGCACAATCTTTAAACTACTAACACTCAACATTTCTATCACTTATTCATATTTTGCATATATATGTGTGTGTGTTTGTATACATATATATATACATATATATTTATATATATGAGATCTCTCTCTCTCTCTCTCTCTGGGTGTTACTTATAGAATATTTTGGTTTTCTGTGTCTCACTGTAGTTTCTAAGTCAAGTACTTAGTATTCATTTTTAATGTTTATTCATTTGTGAGAGACACAGACCTGGAAACAGGCTCCTGGCTCTGAGCTATCAGCACAGAGCCCAAGGTGGGGCTCGAAAACACGGACCACGAGATCATGACCTGAGCCAGAGTTGGACGCTTAACTGACCAGGCCACTTAGGCGCCCCAAGGACTTAATATTCTGTAAAACAATCATGTGCATTAAGTTTCTTATAAGGAAAACAAATGTAGTGAAACTGCTCTAATAAAGGATAGCAGGTGCAGTCAGGGGCTTGAGGTGTTTTATTCTTGTCAGATTCCTTTCACTGCTAACATGTGGGTTCTTGAATAAACTCTTTGAGTTAACTGCATCCCTGTTCCCTCATCTGAAAAGTAAAAGGATTAAGTCAAATGACCTCTACCAGCTCTTCTGTCTCTAAAATGCGTACATACTTGGTGTGGGAAAATAAATGTTTTGTATTTGAGCTGTTGGGTAAATGGCCGGTTAATGCTATCGAGATTTTTAAAAATGATGGTCATCTGTTGGCAGAGCTATAGATACAAGTATAGATATAGAGTACATTATTCTTAGGGGATTTGCAGAAGAAATGGCAATTCTGAATGCTATTGATGGACTGTAAGAATGTATCACCCCCCCCAAACCTCCTTTATAGTTTTTGGATATTTAGCAAGCACGTTAAAATGTTTATTTTCTGTTTCAGACTCTCATCACTTTTGTCATTTAAATATTTAGCATTTTCCCTTTTGATTACGCTTGCCATAGTTTTCTTTACTTCTACTTCTTTGTTCTTTATTTCTACTTCTTTGTTCTTCTCCAGTCTTTCATCCTTTCTTTCTTTATTTCATCCATTCCCCAGAGTCTGTTGCTATCTATGATTTGTATTTTTAAACACTGAGATAACCTTAGGGTATAAAGTCTTTCATTTCTATATTTTGCATATTTCGTAGACTATAGAAAGAATCTTGGGCCTTTAGCACTGGAGGGAAACTTGAGCACTCAACTCATCTGTTTTCACTGTCAACATTTGGCCACTTCTCACTGCCTTGTACATTTTGTAAAAATGTTTCTGTGGAGCACAGCCTCAAGCCTGGGCTGATGCCCTGCTCAGGGAAATCGTGCTATGAAATCACTTGCCAATCTAACACTCTGTTCTGCACTCAGTAACTCTTAAAATATATAAAGATTCCATGATATGACTTGCAAGTTACTCAAGGTTTGATTTTCTAAAGACTTGTGTTGTTTTGCAATTACCTTTCCTATATGTTGCTTCCTCAATATTTAACAAGGGAATTAATATTTCTTCAGCAAGAAATGAACCTGAAGGCTATGGCTCAGCCTTAAGACCAGGTGTGGAACCTAAGAAATGAGGACACATTGTTTTATGGGGCACCTGGGTGGCTCAGTGGGTTGAGCATCCGACTTCAGCTCAGGTCATGATCTCAGGGTTTGTGAGTTTGAGCTCCTGCATAGGGTCTGAGGCTGCCAGGGAAGAGCCCACTTTGGATACTCTGCCCCCATCTCTCTCTGCCCCTCCCCTGCTTATGCTCTCTTCAAAATAAATAAACAAAAAAAAATAAGGACCTCTAAATCACATTCATCCTCTTTGACAACCCAAGTCTGTGAAAAGATGTAAACACTTCATAGGCTGACATTATCTTAGAAGAATTGTGCAGGGCACCTGGGTGGCTTGGTTGGCTAAGCACCGACACTTGGTCAGCTCAGAGCGTGATCTCACAATTTGTGAGGACAGCCTCATGTGGGGCTCCGCGTGAGGAGCCTGCTTGAAATTCTCTCTCTCTGCCTCCCCCCTCTCAAAATAAATAAGTAAACTTATATATAATAAAAAAGAAGGGCAGCACACTTCAGAGTTACAAACCACTTTCTTTTTAAAATTTTTACTTATTTATTTCAAGTTCTATTGGGGCACCTGGGTGGCTCAGTCAGTTAAGTGTCCGACTTCAGCTCAGGTCCTGATCTCACAGTTCGTGAGTTTAAGCCCCACGTCAGGCTCTGTGCTGACAGCTCAGAGCCTGGAGGCTGTCTTTGGATTCTGTGTCTCCCTCTCTCTCTCTGCCCTTCTCCTGCTCACACCATCTCTCTCTTTCTCTCTCTCTCAAAAATAACATAAACAAAAAAAAATTTAAGTTATATTTATTTTTTTTAATTTATATCCAAGTTAGTCAGCATATAGTGCAATAGTGGCTTCAGGAGTAGAAAACAATGATTTGTCCCTACATATATCACCCAGTGCTGATGCCCATGACCCGTTTAGCCCATCCCCCTCTCCCTCCAACATCCCTGTTTGATCTCTGTAATTAAGAGTCTCTTATGGTTTGTCCCCTTCCCTGTTTTTATATTACTTTTGGTCCCTTCCCACATGTTCATCTGTTCCGTACCTTAAATTCCACACATGAGTTAAATCACATGTTATTTGTGTTTCTCTGACTCATTTCGCTTAGCATAATATCCTCCAGTTCCATCCACGTAGAAAGCACTTTTATACATTCACAAATAAATAGAACAAGGCAAAAGAAAAATACCGAAACATATATATTGTCCACACAACCCCAACGTGCCATTTTTGCTTACTACTGCACACCAGAGTGATGGCAAAACTTGGATTCCACACATCAGTCTTTTGCTGCTCTGTCAGAAGGTTTTCATGCAGTCAGAGGTGGTCCTCCTCCACAGGAGGGAAAGGAAGTGAAATGTTGGGAAGTGAAAGCACTGGTGTACAAATCATGACAACATCATGCTTTGATTTTTCCATCGAACTGCCACGGGAGAAACGGGAGACACAGTATTTTGGTCCTTCGCCGCCTCCCCTTCCCCCTGGCGGGTTTCTGACTATTCACTTAGCATAGACATGTAAGAATTCTTTTTCTGAAATCTGAGTATGCCATCAACTCATGAAATAAGCAAACTTAGGCAAGTTTAATTTTAGAGAGTCTCATTAGGGATTATTTACCTGGTGACTTTGCTACATTAAAATTTGCCAAGCATACTGTGACTAAGATGTAAACCCGGCTCTGAGCAGTACCCGTGCTCCATTGATCTTTCCAAAGTGATATTAATTCAGATGTTAGACACTCCATGAAGCTCTTTTTTCAAAATTAAGTTTAAAGAAGAATTTGACCTGTACTTTGTTTAGATTTCTAGGATGTAGAACATGACCATGAAGCTTCCATTTTCAATGTTTTGGGTTTTTGGGGTTTTTTTTGTTCTTTCTGCACTCACTATTGAAATAGATTTGCACAGATTTATTAAAATGACAATGTTCTATTATTTATTCAGCTTAAAGCAAAAAGATAATTGTGAGAAAAAAATTAAAAAAAAATGTTTGGGGCACCTGAAAGGCTCAGTGGGTTAAGTGACCGATTTCAGCTCAGGTCATGATCTCACAGTCCATGGATTCGAGCCCCTCATAGGGCCCTGTGCTGACAGCTCAGAGCCTGGAGCCTGCCTCAGATTCTGTGTCTCCTTCTCTCTCTGTCCCTCCCCCACTCACGCTCTGTTCCTCTCTGTCTCGATAATAAATAAACACAAAAAATAAATAAAAATAAAAAATAAACGTTCAGTGTCAGAAGGATATAGAAAATCATGCTCAGGGAAACAACGTTGAAGGAAATACGGCAACATTTCAGGGTTTCTCCAGGAGTATCCCAGCTTCCCAGCCTCTAACTGTCAAAACTCGGCTAGAGATGAAGCCGTTAGCTTAGAGGCGGCTGCCTGCCTTGCTGAATAATGTCCTTGATGGGTAGTGCACATCTAGGCTGAGAGCTACAAATGTGAAGGCCAGCGGCAATGCCTCAGCCTTATTACCACTTCAATAGCCTACTCAGCAGGAATTAACAAGTAGTTTGAACTGAGTCTTTTCCCCCTTGGCCACTCTAGCTAGTCTTCTCTTTTTGAATCCTTGACTTTCTCACTATAAATTTCATTACATGAAAGGGATGTGCCAAGTGATATCCTTGATGGTCTAACTACTCTATCTCATGATAAATCAATAGCGTGTGCAGTTTTGGGGCAATCTCTAATTTAATATATACAAACACACATTTACGTTATGCCACGGTGCGTGATAGCTCAGCACAAGCCTCTTTTGGAACCAAATCCCATATTTCTCCTACTGACACAAAAGACCTTAAAACGCACACATGTGCACACGCAGCCTCACTGGCTTTCTTAAGATCTACCTTCTACTAGCGCAAGACAACGTCCATTTCTGATACAGTCCGCCATTCCTTTTTGTGATTTATCCACAAAAGATGCCCATAATAATTTTGAGTAAGATTTTCCCAATTACTTAAATATATTATTATAACTATATTTGAAAGCATTTTTCAAATGTTTGTTATGGAAAGATTGGTAGTTAATTACCTATATCGGGTATTAAGTAAATGAACAGAATGTTTTATAATAGTAATAATAATCATAGAACTTGCGATTGCTTACCCAGTGAAATAGCAGTTAAGCCCTCAGGTTCTGGATTTTTAATACTTGGTTTCACATCTTTGTTTAGCTCTCTGCTGGTTATACAATCCTGGGCGTTATTAAATTTTGCTGTACTCAACTTCTTTATCTGTGAAGTGGGAATACTAAATGACCAAAGTCCTGTGTTATACAGCTTGTCATGTGGGATGGGAGGAAGATGGGAAGGGGTCAGAGAGAGCCTTTATGTAACTGCATGGCCAGAACTACTTGCTTTCAAACTATTCCTCACTTCAGTACTTTTATGCTTTATGTTTTGCTTCTAAAGAATTACCTTTCCCCATTCTTTTGGTAGCCTGGAAAATACTCTTAATGACTCAAACCAAAAATACCTGATTCAGAGATGCCTTTGGGGACCCTCATTCAGATAAACTTGGCATCCCTCCTTTATTGCCTATCATTCTCCATATGCAGTCCTGTCATAGAAGGCAGTGTATTCGCTTTCACTGATGTATTTACTCTCCTTTCTTCCCTGACTAGTTTTATGGTAAGCTCCTTGATTGATCACTTTCTCTATCCAAAAAGCTAAGTTAGTTAGAATGAAATATAATGCAGGCTGAAGGACTGGGTACTAACTCCATCTTTATTAACTCTATGACTTTAGCCAGATCACTTGACTTCCTTCAGCTTCCTGTATAAAAAGAGGCCAAATGCGTTGCAGTTTTCTCCCACACACAAAAACAGATACTCCCCAAGTTTTCATATGCAAAATTGAAGAGCGAAGTGGATCTTATTTGCTTTTCTTTTAGTATCTAAATATCTTTTTAAAAGAATCATTAGATACTCAAGAAACTAAATTGATGTTGCAAATAATATAAACATAAAATCCATTTGTTTGCTAGATTAATCAAATAGGGATTGATAGCCACTAATAAAACATCCACGAAATGAACCAATATTGAGAGCACAAAAAACAGTATGTGGGCATTATAGCTAGTGCCTACTGATGGACATTATTATGTGTGTATATCTATATGTGTGTGTTACAGTCACAGACACACACAGACATACAGGTTCTATTAAATTCATATCTGTAGCTACAACAAAGCAGATCCTTAGTATGGAGAACGTAAGGATTTCTTTCTGCACCCCAAATCCTCTCTGGGGTTGCTGGAGCAGCTGCAGAGGGACCAGCAGTAGGAGACCATCAGTGAGGACCACTTTGGAGTCAGAAGTCCTAAAGCAAAATGTGCTCTGATTAAGCAGCAGTAACACTTCTCTAAATGTGTGGCGTGTCTTCCGTTGTCAGAGTCTTCACGGATATTGCTGTGGCTTTGACCATTTTCACATGTCATGCAAAATGCTTGTCACAAGCAGCCAGAAGTTTACAAGAAAAGAGGAAGGAGGGAAAATGAGAATGGGGGAGGAAAGTGACATAGACAGCAATAGCGGTTACAAGCTATTCCAGAGCTAGTGAGCAGAACCCCTTGGGAAGCAGACAGGAGAGCCAGCTACTAAGAGAAAGGACAGAGGAGAGCAGCGGCTGGTAAAACACCGCCCAGAGTATTCCGTATGTCATGGGACTCGAGTAAACTCTGTTCCCATAAGGTGATAGCTAAAAATCTGACTGATTGATAGACAGGTAGATAGGCACATGGATCCTTTATACTGATTGCAGATTAGCAATCAGTTTTGAGGAACACTGTATGCTTTGGAGAATATGTCCATACATATTATCTCATTTTTCTATTAATAGTGGTAAGGGTATAAACTTTGGCTCAGTAAACCCATTTTATGGATGGAAAACTGATGTTCAGTTATTTGAAATGGCTTGCATATTAAGTGGCCAGCACGTATTTTGTTGACCTCTTCTATTTCCTAAAATATTCTTTGCCGAGAAAACTTTGAAAAGTTATATTTAACACTTCCATGCAATATTAGTAGCTCTCAAAATTTATTGGATTGCAGTAATTAGCAAATTCTAATAGTTCAGCCAGAAACAGTTCCTAATCTGTGCTGTGAAACCTAGTGAGCAATGGTGATACAATTTGCTGGATATGGAATAACGCAGCACATCCTCATGTACACACATCTTTTCAGGGTTGCACACAATATATTTGGTTCAAATGTGGTTTAACCTAAACAATTTGACAAATAGAGCAAGAACCAGAATGAGCCAAGGAGTACCAGCAGGTACATTTTTGGATCAAAGGCTGCTGAAGCTTTCTGTGGTACTTCTCAGTTTTTACCACTGCTGATGTGCAAAAATCACAAGGGGAAATGTTCCCATTTAATCTCAATGGCAGAATTTTAAGAAGTAAACTATTTTTGATGCAAGCACCAATTGTATGTTAAACATGTATTGCTTCATTAAAATTGACAAAGCTTATTTAATCCAACTGGTTTGCAGTAAAAAGAGAAATTTAAGTGAATGTATAGAAAGAGTAAAGTGGAATTCAATATTTAGGTGCTTGGAGTTCAAAGACTGCCTTAAATGTGAAATTATTGTTATTTCAAGTTCAGTAACAACTCAGGTCATTAATAACAAACCCTGTGTCACTACCCATTTCTTTTCCTATTGTATCCAATCATTAGCAGAAGGTATTTGGAAATACATACTTAGACCTTAAATATATGTTTAAAATGTTTTGAGGGGCACCTGGGAGGCTCAGTCGGTTAAGCGTCTGGCTTCGGCTCAGGTCATGATTTCACAGTTCGTGGGTTCGAGCCCTGCGTAGGGCTCTGTGCTGACAGCTAGCTCAGAGCCTGGAGCCTGCTTCAGATTCTGTGTCTTCCTCTCTCTCTCTCTGATCCTCCCCTGCTTGTGCTATCTCTCTCTGTCTCTCAAAAATAAATTTTAAAAATTAAAAAATAAATAAATAAATAAAATGGTTTGAATTATTTTCCTTGGTTTTTATTTTGTTTGGAAACGCAGGAGTTTTAGACGTGTTAAGGTCTGGTGCTTATACTGCAGAATTCTAAGGCACTAGGCTTACATTTTCTTTCTATACTGAGGATTTGGTATGGTTTCCTTCTTTCCTTCTTCCCTGCCTACCTTCCTTCCTCTTCTCTCACATCCTCCTTCTCCTTTTTTTTTTCTTTTATAATTTTGCCACTAAGATCACTCAGTTGGAATAAGCACTATTAGGTTTGGATAACATTATTGTATTTTTCTAGATGCCGACCTTAAGTGAGTTACTTAATCCATCTGGGTCTCAATTTCCTTAACTAGACACTGGAGCTAACACTCCCCTTATGTTTATTTTGAGAATCCTATGAGATAATATGTGTATAAACATTCTGCAAATTCCAGAGCAATGAATTATTTTTAAATAATATCAGAGAAGAATATCTTATTTCAAAGTGCTCTCTGCTAGGGTTGGGAGAGAAAGATGTGGATAGTATACTTTAAAAAAAGACCCTCTGGTAGTTCAAACTTCAAGGCATGGATCTGCCCCTGATCTATCACTACCTCCAATTAGAAACTGGTAGGTAAAGAAACCCTAGGTTAGACTCTAGTATTTACAGCATCTCTTAAAATGTATGACAGTTTGAATTTAAGAAATGGGAATTTTAAATGACTGTTTCTATTCAGCAAACAAGAGATTTCTTACAATTTAAGTCCACTCCATACATTTAACATAACCCCTTTGTCTTCTCTAGTCTTTCTTTGTATTTCTGCTTTTCTTTATTTAAAAAAAAATTCTTAGAATAGTACCCATATTCCTTGACCACTGTATCACTTTCTTTTTCTTTCTAGCCAGAGATTCCTTGGCACATATCCAAATGTTCCTCAATCCATGTCTTATAGTGTAATTTTAAGAAAGGCTGCAGTGTCAGGAGATCAATTAAAATCCCTGAGTATAAAGATGAAACTGATAGCAGCATTGACTTGGTTTTCATGTAAAAATGATACATTAGACTGGGAGCACCCAGTTAACCTCTGTGACAATCCAATGCCACATGTCTCTGATTTCCATCTTGCTACAGAAATATACGTGTCTACACATGTGGTACCTACTATTTTTCTACCCCAGATGACTGGCCCATAGTGTGTAGAACTTCCGTCACTATACATGAGCATTGTCATTAAAACAACAACAACAACAACAACAACAACAACAACACATATTATGTTTTTTTAAGTCTCTGTTTTCTTTTTTCCCTGTTTTTTATTTATTTTTGAGAGATAGCACAAGCAGGAGAGGTTCAGAGAGAGGGGGAGACACAGAATCTGAAGCAGGCTTCAGGCTCTGAGATGTCCGCAGAGAGCCCGACCTGGGGCTCGAACCCACAAACAGTGAGATCATGACCTGAGCCGAAGTCGGACACTTAACCAACTGAGCCACCCAGGTGCCTCTAAGTCTCTATTTTCAACCCAAATACCTGGTCTTTAGACTTTAAGCATTCTTATGAATTATTCTTTGATCCCTCTCAATACCCAGTTTAATTTACTAGGAAATCTCCACTTTTATATTCAGTATCTTCGGGGATGAAGAGTGTTAACCAGTTGGTACGGAATACTATTTGATATGCATCTGACATTTATCGGTTTTCATGGCTCCGACAAACTGTTACTGCTTCGTGGGTTCTGTTCGCTCGCCAGCTGCTCCTCCTGGTTGAAATACTCAGCAGTTGAGGAGGGGGTGCTCCGTCCAACCTCTGGTGGATTGCAGCTGTGATCTGTGAGCTCATTGTTCTCCTCTGTGAGGCTGGTTATGGCCCTCACGCTATGCCTATTAATTAGAACATATGAGCACTTACTGCCATTTTATGAGAAATGTAACAATAGATATTGAATATTAAATGTGGAGCTGCAAAGATATGCTATGGCGGTAACGCGCTAAAAGGACAGACGTGTGGAGCACGTTCTGAGCTCTGACTTAAAGGAAACGGAGAAAAGCTTTTGGAAAGCATTCATGGGCAACATACATGCAGAAAGAATGGGGCAGTTCTGAGAGGAGAGAGGAACAAAATTAATCTCTATAATGGAATCAAGAGTTGAGAACAGTAAACATTATTATTAGATAGGGGACTCAGGTTTGTAATCCTAATGGATCAAGCATATAATGTGAATGTATAATGTGACTGGCAAGGTTGTCAAGGGCTTGACAAGAAGTCTTTCTGTACATTTTGCAGCAGTAAAACACAGCTCTGACTCTGAAGTTCATATGATTTTAGTGGGCAGCAACTAAAAAGTATAATGTACACTTTATCCAGTGACTGCAGTAGGGCTGCCTCATGAACACACAGTTTATATATGGCAATTTATCCAAACCTGGCAGAATTCTATTGGGTAGAAGAAATTGAGTTTTAATAAACATAGTGTTCTTTAAACCCAGACGTTTAATCTGAGTCTTAACAGTGGCCCAGCAGTCCATGAAATATTTATATTGTTTTTCTAAGTATATACATTATTTACTGAACAGTCTATAAACTATTTACGTTGTTTTTCTAAATACAGTATACATTATTTACATTTCACTGCACTTTTTCCTGATTCAGGTAGAATGGAATGCTTGGAAATCACTGTGTCTAAAGAGGTTCAACTGGAAATTAGAATCTGGGTGTGTCAAAACACTCGGTATCATGCTTTGCCTTGATTTCTGGTTACCCACCAAGCATGAGGTTTTCTGCTTGTTTGAAGGTCCTGGACAATATGATATTTGAATTATACCAGTAGGTGAGAATCATGCTATAAGCCTACCTCAACTGGGACCAGATGGTTACAGGTCAGGATAGAACAAATAGTGTCACTTCGCAGTTTTAGTAAAGTGCTTGTTTTCTTTTACCTAGACCATTAATTATATGTACACCTTTCCTTAAGAGCCCTTCCAAGTATGTAATCTTAACCACTTATATTATTTTCAAGTTAAATAACATGTATCTACTCAGCTTTTTGTTCCTTAACATTCCCAAGGACTCTTAGGTACCCACCATATTGTACCATGAAAGTTGTGATTTAATAACCTGCTTACATATGGACCTACAGTCATGAATATACAAGTAGTCAATGCAATTAAAATATATTTATATGTATTTTTAGGGGTTCCTGAGTGGACCAGTTGGTTGAAAGTCTGAATCTTGATTTTGGCTCAGGTCATGATCCCAGGGTTGTGGGATGGAGCCCTATGTTGAGCTCCAAGCTGAGCATGGTGCCTGTTTAAGATTTTTTTTTTCTCTCTCTCTCTTTCTCTCTCTGTCCCTCCTACACTCATGCTTTCTTTCTCTCTAAGAAATAAATATATAAATCAATGAAATTTCAAAAAGGTTCTATGCATTTTAAATGGTATAAAAAATGGCTAGTTTTGAGCATTCTGTAAAGTGCTGCCATTTTGTAGTATTCAGGGTTGCAGAGTTTTTCTTGAATTCCTGAAATGAAATCACTACTTCTAAGGCTAATATAACTGTTTGAAAGGGAGAAAGATGACTATTTCTAAAGGGAGAAAACGTGAGATCCCAGCCATGTTAGAACGGACTCCACAGCCAGACCACCTGGGCCACACTGACATTTTTTTGTGTGTATTTTTTTTAGTTTATTTATTTACTTATTTTTTTTGAAAGAGAGAGAGAGAGAGAGAGAGAGAGAGGCAGGGCAGAGAGAGAGGGACAGAGAAAACCCCACGCGGGTTCCTTACTGTCAGCACAGAGCCTGAAGCAAGGCATAAGCTGATCCCAGCAGCCATGAGATCATGCCCTGAGCCTAAAATAAGAGTTAGACGCTTAACCACCTGAGCCACCCAGGCGCCCTTGATACGTTTTTCTTTAGCGAAAGAGGGTTATAAAAAAATTTCTATTTGAATGTATTCAAAGCAGTGAGATTGAGACCGCTGAAGCACATGCAGCACATGCCGTCTGGATTGGCCATCAAAGGAGGGCAGAATATCACCACCATAGAGTCAAGAAATCTCTTCAATGCTTTAATATTTAATTTATAAGATAAAACCACTGAAACTACAAGGATCAATGAAATCCTGCATATGAAATCTGGCATTGCTTGCAGACTGGTTGTCTTCAGTCATTTATTTGGAAAAATCAAATATTTCAGTTTAATTTTCATGATTATATACAGAGCTTATCTAATAGCTCTATTTAATCCCATGAAAGGCACAGTCTAACAAAATAGATCATGTGGGTACTTTCCTTCATGTGGGCTGAGTTCTTTGTTACCCATGTAGGTATAGATCATGTCTGTTTTTCTCCCTCTTCCTCACAAATGGAGGTGAGATGTAAATTTAACAGACATCCCTCTCAAGTTTACCCCTGCTTTGGAGGCATGTCATCATCAGAAAGTGAATCTTGATCTTATAGATGTTTATCCCCACAGAAGTCTGGGAGATGATGAGATGAGACCAGTCTGCTTTCCCTTCATATCCAGTTTATTCATTTATTTATTTATTTTGAGAGAGAGAGAGAGAGAGCGAGCGCAGAGAGAAAGGGAGAGAGAAAATCCCAAGCAGGCTCCTTACTGTCAACACAGAGCCTGATATGGAGTACAATCTGATCCCAGGAGCAATGAGATCTAAAATTAGAACTCTAGAATATAAAAGGATAAGTAAACACATTTTCTATAGAGCTGGAGCAACCATAAAATGGAATTCTAACAATGAAGAGGAAAACTGAAGGGGCACCTGGGTGGCTCAGTCTGTTAAGAATCCAATATTTGGCTTTGGCTCACATTTGTGAGATCAAGCCCCACGTTGAGCTCTGGGCTGACAGCATGGATCCTGCTTGGAATTCCTTCTCTCCATTTTTCTCAAAATAAATAAACAGTTTAAAAAAATCTGTGAAGAAGAAGGAGGAGGAGGAGGGGAAAAAGCTGAAAAGCTAACTAAATTGGCCTTTGACTAAGTTTCCGTTAAAAAGACATAGCAACTAGACCCTGCCCAAGGAATTGTCCGGGTAACCCTTCATCCCTCATCTTTTGTCTTTAGACCCACATTGTTTTTGTCACAAGCTTCAATGTTCTGTGTTAAAGTTACAGATGACACAGGATGAATAGTGGTTTTCTTTGATTAGATGTGAGTTTTGTAATAGAATAGGACTGTTGAACTACATACAGAAGAACTTCACAATTAAGATGATCGCATTTTAAGTTGTTTAAGGATGTATCATCAGGTACTTTTTAAAAAAGTAAATTTTGGGGACTTACTGTTGAGAAAAGAAAATAGGCAGACAATTCTGGTATAGTTAGTTTGAGGTATAGTTCAGAATCTGTATGTTTTACAAATGCCCCTTCTAATCCCCATTCAGGAAGACTTAAGGCCAGAAACTCCAGAAAACACATTTTTGAAATCATGATTATGATTGAAATGTTTGTCGGCTGATATTAGCCAAATAGATTTTGTACCCTAAATGACCAACAAGAACCCAGCATCTTCAGAAGGGATCTAGAAACAAAACAAAACAAAACAAAACAAAACAAAACAAAACAAAACCAAAAACCACACACACAAAAATTACTTTGATTGTTGAATAATGGTTGCTAGGAACTAGAGGGAAAGAGGGAGAGAGGGGGAGTTGTTATTTAATAGACATCATAGTGTTTCAGTTTTGCAAGATGAAGAGTTCAAGAGATTGGTTGCACAACATTGTAAATGTTTTTAACACTTCAAAACTGTATGTTTAAAAATGACTAAGATAGTAAACTTTGTTATATCTCTTTTACAGCAATTTAAAAAAAGAAAAAAGAAAAGAGTCCTTACATATCAGTGCAGTACAGGTCAGTGTTCCTGAAAAAACTGCAGCAGATCTAAAAAAATAAAAACAGACAAATAAAAAAATAAAAAAACACAACATGAATTAACTATAAAAAGGTAAAGAAAGAAAAATAAATGGGACTGGACTACATCAAACTAAAAACTTCTACACAGTGATGGAAACCATCAACAAAATAAAAAAAAATAACCTAGTGAGGGGTGCCTGAGTGGCTCAGTACATTAAGTGTCCAACTCTTGGTTTTGGCTCAGTTCCAAGGCACTGAGCTTGGCATCAGGCTCTGTACTGGGAGCATGGAGCCTGCTTGGGATTCTCTGTCTCCCTAGCTCTCTGGTCCTATCTCTCTCTCTGTCTCTGTCTTTGTCTCTCTCTCTTTCAAAATAAATAATCATTAAAAAAAACTCTACTGAATGGGAGAAAATATTTTCAAATCTTGTATCTGATAAAGTATCAACATGCAAACTATGTAAAGAACTCATACAACTCAATGTATAAAAGGAAGAAAATTAATAATCCAATTTAAAAATTGGCAGAAGATCTGAATAGATATTTTCCCAAAAAAGGCGTATCCATGGCAAACAGGCATGAAAAGATGCTCAAAATCACTAATCGTCAGGGAAATACAAATAAAACCCAAGGAGATATCTGGCTTTACATGTCTTTAGATGGCTTACAATGGTTAACATCCAAAAGACAAGAAATAGCAAGAAAAGGAACCCCACTGTTGGTGGGGATGGAAGTGGTGCAACCACTGTGGAAAACAGTATGGAAGTTCCTCCAGAAATTAAAAATAAAACCGCCATTTGATCCAACAATTCTATTTCTGAGTGTTGATCAAAAGGAAACAAAAATACTGACTCAAAAAAAAGTTGCACTCCCATATTTATTGCAGCATTATTTGCAGTAGCCAGGATTTGGAAGCAACCTAAGCGCCCAGCAGTGGAGGAAGGGATAATAACATGGATGGGGGCGCCTGGGCGGCTCAGTTGGTTAAGCATCTGACTGGTTCAGGCCATGATCTCGCGGTTTGGGGGTTCGAGCCCCACATGGGGCTATGTGCTGATAGCTCAGAGCCTGAGCTGGCTTTGGATTCTGGGTCTCCCTTTCTCTCTGCTCCTCCCCCACTTGTGCTATCTCTCTCCCTCTCTCAAAAAATGAATAAACGTTAAAAAATAATTAAAAAAGCCAACAACATGGATGGAGGGCATATGCTAAGTAAAATAAGACACAGAAAAACAAATACTGTGAGATCTCACTTATATGAGGATCCCAACACCACCACCAACAAAACCAAGCTCACAGAGAATGGAGTGGGAGTGGGAGGGGAGTGCGCAAAACGGATGAATGGGATCAAAGGTAGAAACTTCACTTTATAAAATAAATATTCATGGGGGTGGAAGGCATGGCATAGTGAAAGAATAAAACAATAAGCTAAGAACTCTCCTCCTCCTCAAAAAAAAAAAAAGATTCAGAAGGCAGAAGGTAGATGTGATCAGTATTTGTTTAAATTTGAAGGTTGAAGCAGAATGATCATCAGCTTACCAACTTAGAATTTTTTTAAAGTTTACTTAATTATTTTGAGAGACAGAGAGGGTGCTTATGAGCAGGGGAGGAGAAGGAATAGAGATATTGAGAGAGAGAGAGAGGGAGAGAGAGAATCCCAAGTAAGTCCCATGATGTCAGTGCAGAGCCAGACATAGGGCTTGAACTCATGAACTGTGAGGTCATGATCTGAACCAAAACCAAGAATTTGAGGCTTACCAGACTGAGCCACCCGAGCACCTCACTTAGCTGAAATTTATAGTTTAGATGATAAAAAGTAAATTCATATAATCTTAGTGAAATGATTAGATCTGATAGAATGCTCAGAATCTATACGTTGGGACCCAGAATGGTGGCAGCCATGTGAAAGCATATGGACACAATGAGAGGAGATAACCGAAAAGTAGTTCATTATCATTTTTATCGTCATCATTATTATTATCAGAAAGGAAGAAAAAGGTGTTGGATATGAGTTTAATAGTCAAGGGTCTCTGCTATTATCTTTTCTGGGTGATCTCAGGAAACCAAAGAACTGAAGGGCATGGAGTCAACCCCAAGAACAAGGATGAATTGGAAGAGAGAGAGGTACACATCCAGTCGGATTTTCTAAATTGTTCTTTGCCTATTAAGCCAAACTTAACTAGCCATTATCTATCTACCTATTGTCAATTATTCATTTATAATATTAGGACTTAATGTCACTTAAGTATTAATAAAAAAGAGTCTAAGATCACATTTCATTGACTGCATAATAACTCAGTTGAAATAACAGAGGACACACTGATTCAAATTTATTTTGATGCCTTTGGGCCAACATTTCAGTGGGTTTTTTAAATTGCCTTAAGAATCCTTGGCACAACTTTTACTTGCTCTAAATGTTGACAGATCTTGCATCCCACAGCACTAGGGAAAAGTCTCTGGCATTGCTTCCTTTCTTTTTTCTCATACCTGTGTCTTCCCAGGTTTACTGAAGTTGGGTTCAGTTAAAGAAACCCAAGTCTTTCAGTATCAAAATGTATACCAGTAGAATCCACTTCTTGTCCCTTCTTTACTTTGCCCTCAGCAGCTGACAACCGGCATTGGTGGCTCTCAGGCTATTAATCCTGTTAGTAATAATATTAACACTTAACATTTTCTGTGTCCTTGACAAGGACTTCAAAGGATCATCTCTTTGATTTTCATGAGAAGCTTACTAGGTAAGGACTATTGTCTCCCTTTTACAAAGGAGAAAACTTTAATCTAGAAATTTTAAAAACACATTTGATGCTGTGTACAGGGGCTGAGTTTCAAAATCGAAAGGTTAATTTCAATTTGCATGCCATCAGCACAAAGCTGGTGGCCAATCACTGTCTAAGAAACTCCTTTTTCCCTCTGCCAACTTCTCTGTCTCTCACTCTGGTATCTGCTAGGTGTTCATTGTCATGGGTATCATGGGTACTCAGGTAGGTCTAGACTAGAGTACAGCTAGCATTCTTCAAAACCCGGATGTCCAATCACAAGCATTGACTAGAACTGAGTGACTTCCCCTTCTTATTCGTAACTAATTCCCTAACTGGTCCCAGTTCCTCTGCTTTTGACCCCTAAGCCTGCAATGGAATATGAAATCACAAACACTTCTGAATTGTTTCTTGAAATTGTTGGTACACTTGGAGACAGGTTTTTGATTGTCTGCCTATATTCTCAGAGTTAACCTGAGGATCCAAGATAATTTTTGCCAGCTTCATCCCAAACTATTTAATGAATCTCTGCTGCTTCCAAATGACTCATCCCAATAGAGATTTTTGAAAGTCAAAATCAAGGATTTGAACAACTTTATACTGGTTAACTTGCAAACTTGAAAAGAAATGGATATTCTTTAAAAGAAAATTATAAATTAGCAAAATTTTACTGAAGGATAATCTGAAATCTAGAGGAAAGTAATAATGAAAATAAAAAGTTAACTAGCCAAACTATCCACTCCTATGCTTACCCAGTTTTGATAATGCAGTGAACGATTTCCTTTTGAATTCCTTCAAGTGTTTCATGCTCATTTCTATATATTGGGATTTCTCTCTTTTTTTTCCCTTTAGTTTTTTAAAATGTATTCAACAATATATTGATCCTATATTATTGGGTATTTATCTGACTTTGGAGCAGGAAGGTGTAAATTTTTCCAATCAGTCCAGTCCCAAAATTCTGCACAATTTCATTCCAGTACACTTTACTTAAGAAAAAAGAGTTCAGGGCCAAGTATCATGTAAAAACATATCTGCTTTTAGAGAGTTACCATGCCTGGCAGTAGAATGAAGGCCAGAGGATGCCTTCCAATAAGGAAGCCTGTTTCATTTTGCTTAAATTAATTCATGTCTTCTCTAATGAAGGAATTCTTCATTTGTTTTTTGGACTACTTCCTATACAATAGTATGTGGGAAAGGCTTATCTCTTTTAAAAAGTATTTAACATGCACCAGGTAGGCATCCTTTAATCAAACAGACCTCCTTTCTTCATTAAAATATTATTTACTCAGAAATCTCCAATCACGTAACCATCCATGAGGAAATTACATATAGCACATATATGCTTTGGTTCTGTATTCCTAAGGACCCATTTCTAAAAGATATTTTTAAAAAGACTGTGCACCAAAGATACGGGATACCGAGAATCCTGGCTTCCAGGACCACTACCTACATCGTGCAGGACCATGGCCAACGATACTTTTTCATACATTTTGTTTTGCCTTAGTTTTTCAACAAGAATAATGAGTCTTATTGAAAGATACTTCTGCTATACACATTTCAGTTACTTTCTTCCGAGAAGATCATCCCCAAATTAGAGTATGATAGAAAGTTTATGAGAAGTTGTGAAACATTCTGTTCTCAGCGGGACGTAAGTTAACTCTTGAATTCTTCAATATGAAACAGTATCTAATTCTGGCAAAAGAGTTGTTCTTAGTGCTTAGATAAAATGATGACTGACAAAATGGTTCCCCACGGTAATACTGCTGTAGATATTGGTACAGATGCCCTCTGGGGTGCTCAGTCCAAACAGCTGCAGAAGCACAATATTCAGTGGGGGGAAAGTTGCTTCTGAGTAGACACACATCACACATGCCATTTGCAACAGTGTGAACGCTGAGTTCTGATGCTCTCATATATTGTTACCTTATGCCATTTTCGTATTCCTTGACAATCATTAGAACAGCTACCCCAGCATAGACAATTGGCCTATTTTATTAGTAACAGAATGTTGCTTATCAAGGTACCTAAACAAACTCTTATTATATTTTAACCAATTTGTATCTGCGCCACATCCACCCTGTGGTCATAGAGTGAGGCTATTTGGAGAGCAGCCCAGCTATAAAGCAAGCCTTTGTATATCACCGATTCTCAAATGAACAAAAAATAAATGTACAAAATTTGCTTAGAACCAAAGGTTTGTCAAGAGAAATGGTGTCTGTGAGGAAAAGGCTGCACAAATAGCCTCTTAGCAGCCAGAAGTATCACATACCCAAAGGAAACTATAAGCTTTCCGTACAGATGCTAGATAGGCTTGCCAAGAAACCATATGCTGCTACTGGAAGAATATTTTCGCAGTTTGGCATCTGGATCGTAGAATCACCGTTCAACAGGGAAAATGAGAAGCCTATGAAGACGAGGAGTAAGATAGCGTCCGCACGGCATGAAAATCCAAGTCGTATGAAGGTGAATTTCAAATGTCATTTTAACGGGGAGGAAATTTAATTAATCGCTATGGCTCCTGCTTAGAAGTTTTAGGCGAATGCCAATGCTCTGTACCATGGAAACAAAGAAACTAGATGAGAGAACTAATATCATCCTTGGCACCTGGGTGGGTCAGTCGGTGAAGCGTCTGACTTCGGATCAGGTCATGATCTCAGGGTTCATGGGTTTGAGCCCCACATAGGGCTCTGTGCTGACAGCTCAGAGCCTGGAGCCTACCGCATATTCTGGGTCTCTCTCTCTCTCTCTCTCTCTCTCTCTCTCAAAAATAGATAAACACTAAAAATATTATTTAGCATCATCAGTAGCAGACACTTTTTTGAGTTGTTTAGTTTAAATCTGATAAAAATTTCAGTGTAGAGAGATTTGGTATAATAGAGGATTATTTTTTTCTTTTTGCCTATTGGCTTCACTCCTTTCCTGTAATTATTTCTGTATTCTACATTACTTTTCAGTACAAAATAAATTTGATGAAATAACTAATCCCCCCCCCCCCATCCAGTTTATCTGGTGTAAAATGTGACTCACCAGGTTACTGGATTAAAAAGTCAGATACTCATTTTGAAATTCAGCACCAAGAAAAAAAGGAGTGGAAAGAAATTGACCTCAGCTAATATACTGGGTGGCAAAATGAGATGTGAAGGCTCCATAATTATTTGGATTTGGGATCAATAGACACATTCAAACTGGCAACAAGCAAACCAAGCCAAACAAAAATTGCACCAAGGATTTAATTGAGTCCCGTTATAGAGGTATAAACGTGTCCCTTTGAAAAAGAATCCTGAAGTTTATGCAATTCTCTGAGAGAAATCTGCAGATACCCTAGAATTTATTCTGATCCTCACCTTTGGACCATTATACTCTAGTGGCTAATTAATAGCACTTACAATTTTCTGTCCCTGGTTGTACAAGCTCATCAGTCATAGGTCAGTATATCTGCCTGAAACAGCTGAAGGGCTTTCATGTTACGAAATCTTGGGATATGCGTGGGAAGGGTCACACGCTTCTCTGCCCTTGGCCTTACCCCTACTTTAGAAATGGATCCCATGTTTTTTAATTACAACCAAGGTTGTCACTATGATAATGAGCTCTCTATCTGCATGTGGTTTCAAATTCAGCTAGATAATGGAGGTTCGGGAAGGTGAAATTTTTCTGTGGCTGTGTTTATGTGTTGCCAAAACAACTCATCTTTTCAGTAAATTTAGAGAGAAAAATCAGCTCGATAATTTATTGTCATCAGTAGCAACCCACTGGCAGTGTTTTCCACCTGTGACTGGTTTTAATACTATATAAAACATGATTACGTCAGGTGGGTTATTTTAGTTAATTTCCTTCCAATACTAATCTCCATCTAGCTTGTTCAAATCTGGTTCTAAAGTTACTTGGAAAATACTTTATAATTTTCATTTTGAGCTCACATATGCCATATTGTGACTGTACCTCATAAGGCAGATCTTGATGTCCCCATATTGACCCAACTGGACAGTAAACGACTTCTACAAAGTCATTCAACCAGAAGTACAATGTGAATCATCTGCTTTCTAGACAAATACACACACACACACACACACACACATCTAATTACAGAATTACTGTAAGTAATCCTATATAACCATTTTCATAGTGGAATAATTAGTGAGGTTTTCAATTTGGTAGTATAATACTAAATATGCACCTTGTGGAATTAGTTGTTTTGGCTGAACTGACCAAATTTATAATATATGTCTATCTATTATTAATATAATATGCCAATGTAATAAATTTTTTGCTTTGTTAAGTATGTAAAAATGTAGGATTTGTCTGACAAAATAATTTGATGGAGTAGATTTTTTATATTTCTAGGATTTGTTATTCATAGATATCAAAGTGATACATTTAAAGAGTATCTAACTGGCTGTAGATATAGTCATTATTAAGGTTAAATGATTATCAATAGTCAATAAGATAAAAATATTGTTTAATGGTTGCGTGAAAAGGGGAAGATAAGAAGCTTTAAAGAAAGTGAATTTTTTAAAAAAGGGATGAAATCCACAGATAACAAACACATCTGATTTCACCAAGCTAGCCATCTATTTTCCCCCTGTAAAATCTCTTCTACAAGAACTAGACATTTAAAACCTTTTTCTGCCCTAAGTCTTCTGCCTGATTCACATCTCATTTACGAAAGTCATGTAGGTAATTCACAGGGTGGGGAATCTTATTCAATTTTTGGACCCTGCTTTAGAAACCAATATATAGACGAGTATCATTTTTTGTTATTATTGCCATTACTATTTTGTATTATGTGAGACCCCACTCATACTGGCCTCACACCACTCCCTAAACATTCAGCATTTGAACATTTTCCTGAGCTTTCCTAAACATTTTTTTCTCCTAGTATTTCTTGGTATTTCAGCATACAACCAATATGCAATGTATCTATAGTTATGTTCAGGGATGTTGGTGGCTTATGTTAGACGTTCAGTGACTTCTGTCAACAAAAGCTGTTTAAAATTGTGCTCAGACCTCTTTTGCCCTTTTTCCCCTTTTGTAAGCCTCTGTCATACAAACACGTATTATATTATTTATATATAAAGAGCATATGTTTGGGTAATACATGTTTTATGTATGTTGCCAAAGGCTGTTCCCAAAGAAAAATGTTTATTTAAAGCCATGCAAAAATGTGAATATTTGGTACATTACTGTTATCTGCATAATACTTTCTTAATCTCCTAGCTTCAAGGGGGAAGTCTGGTCATTACAATGGTGTAACATGTCTTGATCCTCAGAATTCAATTTTAGAGATTCTCATACATAAAAGGACCGAAATGGAAACTCCAATTTATCACTGATACTCTAATATGTTCTTATATTAAAATGAAAGGCCCTGAAGACAAGACAAGACTGGTTGCCTTGTGAGAACACGCTGGCATCGTTCTGCCTAAGCCGTGTCATCTTTCCCTGTTGCAGGCATTTGAGACTCCAAGGGGACAAGGAGATTTGCCCATCAAAAGTAGGCAGCTCAGGGCCCCTCCCTATGGCAATCCTTGAAAACCATTTTTTAAGAAAAACGTTAGATGCATTAACCTTGTTCTGATCTTGGGCACATCACTGCAAAGCCATTCTATGCAGGGATAATTGAAAGGTATGAATTTTTATATAGGTTTCGCTGTTAAAGTATTTTTCCAGAGGCAAAGCCAAAGGCAAAACCGGAACTGCGTATTCAGCCACTAGACCGTGCGCGGGCCATCCTGCCCCAGCTCCGAGGACCACACGTGAACAAAAGACTCATGATTTAGTTCCTGGCATAATTTACAAGTCTTTTTTTCCCTTCATTTATACTTACTCTGCCCCTTTTGTTGGTTATGAAAATTGGGACTGCTTCTAAACTTCAGTTTTAAGCCAGGAATAAATAGGCAGTGTTGCGAACTTGATCTTTTTTTCAAGGTATTTCTTTTTTTCTATCAACATTGTAATTTTGTGTTAGCAGTACTATTTGCCACAGTAAAATACTGTTCCTATAGAATTAAATTATACTCCTAACAGGTACCATTGAGATAGCCCACAGCGCGGATCAATTGCATGATGCAAACTTAGTGCTTTCCTACTTCAGATGGAAATGTATATTCTGCAGAAGGACCACAAATATTCCAAAGCAATTTGTTCGTAGTTTGATTCACTGAAATGCTGGAGGACTCGACCTAGCAAGGCTATTACGGAAAAGGCCATTGGTGTTCCATTCACACGTTCAGTGGACGGAATGCCAAGGTAGCCTTCAGAGAGATGGAGCAGCCACTACGTTCTGACTCGCAAAAGGGTAAGATCATTCACCAAACCCAGGAGAGAGAATTCCTGTCTTTAATGAGGTTTTCATTCAGGAACCATCAATAAAGTTTTATTGATCATAATATCGTCGCCTGAAATTTGGCTCCATGAAGACTCAATCACATCAAAATAAGAGGTGTATTTTCTGGAATAGATAGATCCAATGTGTTTCTTCTTAAAACACACACACATACACACACACACACCCAGAAACAAACCTCCGTCTTCTTGCCTGTATTTCTTTTTAATATCCTGTGTGCTTTGTTGAAGGGTATATTTTCAAAAGTGAAAAGTTGGTTTGTATGTACAATAACTCTAATATATAAACTATGATTTAAAAAATAAGGATGTGAGTTTTCTTATTTGTTTATTTTGGGGGTGCATGAGTGAGGGAGGGGCGGAGAGAGAGGGAGAAAGAGAAGGAAAGAGAGAATCCAGAGCAGGCTCCACACTGTCAGCACAGAGCCTGGTGCAGGGCTCTATCTCATGGCCATGAGATCAGGACCTGAGCTGAAATCAAAAGTCAGATGCTTAACTGACTGAGCCACCCAGGGTCCCCAAGGATATGAGTGTTAAACATTGTTTTTATTTTTAAAAAATTTTTAATGTTTTTTATTATTTTTGAGAGACAGAGAGAGCAGCATGAGCAGGGGAGAGTCAGAGAGAGAGGGAGACACAGAATCTGAAGCAGGCTCTAGGCTCTGAGCTGGCTGTTGGCACAGAGCCTGACATGGGGCTTGAAGCCACAAACTGTGAGATCATGACCTGTGCTGAAGTTGGACACAACTGACTGAACCAGCCAGGCTCCACTAAACATTGCTTTTAATAATCATTAGTTACATGGCATATAAAGACATAATCAATTTAAATTTTTTAAATGTTTTAGTTATTTTTGAGAGAAAGAGAGACAGCATTAGCAGGTGAGGGTCAGAGAGAGAAGGAGACAGAATCTAAAGCAGGCTCCAGGCTCTGAGCTGTCAGCACAGAGCCCAAAGTGGGGCTCAAACCCACGAATTGTGAGATCATGACCTGAGCCAAAGTCAGACATTCAACTGACTGAGCCACCCAGGTACCCCAAGACTTGTAATCAATTTAAAGTTAAAGTGGCAAACTGTTAAATAATTTTTAGGTTGAAAAAATACTCTCTAAAATCTCTATAGGATTATTGAAAACAGAAATCCACTGAAATGACACTGAATCTCAAATTAGCAATAACACAACATTTTCATAATGAAAGCTGTGTTTGTGTTACTTGTACCAAAGAATAAATGTGGTGTTGGGGTTCACACATAATTTGTGTTGAGTATTTGTTGACAGAAAATGGGCTCTTGGGCTGGTTAATATTTTGTTGTTCTCAAAACATTTTTGGAATTATATGAAAGAGTTCTCAGAATAAACACTAAATATTTGAGAAGAAAGTAGAAATTGTTGCTGCAAGTTCAAATATTACGTTGGTAAAATTTCCATATCTCTACATTAAGTAATAGAATGGATACTGCATTTTAAAAAATGATGTTTATTTATTATTGAGACAAAAACAGAGCATGAGTGGGGGAGGGGTAGAAAGAGAGGGAGACACAGAATCCGAAGCAGCCTCCAGGATCTGAGCTAGCTGTCAGCACAGAGCCCGATGAGGGGCTCGAACCCAGGAACTGAGAGATCATGACCTGAGCTGAAGTTAGATGCTTAACTGACTGAGCCATCCAGGTGCCTTTGTAGAACTCTATTAATTATACCTGTTTCATGCCCTTTCTTTCATCTATATGCAAAGAACGTAATACCTGATTTCTTATTCTAAACCTTTGAGAACAGTTGTAACCATAGATCTGTGGATAGGCAAAATAAAACTTCCAAGAGTGATGAGGGCAGGAGTTAGTGGGTCCAGATGAGAACCAGGGTGTGGGATGGTTCAGCTAGACAGAGGCTTGCACAGTGGAGGGCACAAGAAGAATTTGTCCTCAACCGGGCACTGTTTTTTTTTTTTTTTTTCTAAAAACAAGAGGCTGACATTTCATTGTTGAGGTTTTTCATGTCATCCTATAATTACTGATGCAGTAAAGTTGTTGGAGACTCTACAAAAAGCCCAAAATGTTTCACACCAACATCTCAGCTCAACATTGTTTGGTGCTATCTTCAAAGAGTATCTCTCCTGAAGAGACTACCTATGGTTATGTTAGCTCCCTAAGTCTGCTGTAACAAAATTTCACAAACTAGGTGTCTTCAAACTATGGATGTCTATTCTCTCACAGTTCTGGAGGCTGGAAATCTGCGATGAAGGCTTTGGCAGTGTTGGTTCCTTCTGGTAGCTCTGAGGGATACTGTGTCCCATCTTTCTCTCCCCCATTGAGTGCTTAATAGCAATCTTATGAATTTCTTGGCTCGTAGCTAGATTATTCCAATTTTGATCCTTTCTAAACATGTATTCTCTTCATATGTGTCTGAGACTTGACCCAACTTTCTCATAAGGACCCTAGGTATTGAATTTAGGGGTTTATTCAGGGTAATCTCATCTTAACTATTGACACATGCACATGCACAGTTCCCAAATAAGATCACATATTCAAGTTCTGTGTAGACATGTTTCTTTTTTGGGGGGGGGGGATAATATTCAATCCAGTGCAATGGTTGACATTCAATTAAAAAATACAAGTTATCTTAAAAAAGAATCCTAAAAGAACATTTTTCCTCTTCCAAGACTGCAATTCCCATTATAAGGACAAGAACTGATCAATCTAGGGATATAGACTGTAGGCTTCTGCGGGGCTGATCACAGATTCTCCAGAATACTAATCTATATCCATGAGTTCACAAACGGGAGGTTTTTCAATGGTGCATAAGAATTCCTCTAAGGAATGACACATATAGTACGATTCTAGACAGAATTAAACCGTAGACTTTCCATGTCAGAATGACTTAGGTCAATAAGGTGAGTGAAAAGAGCTTGACCTGGGGGAGGGCATGTTGGTGCCTCCCCGGGGCAAGCATACTCCCGTCCCACTGAGCGTATGATTATTTGTGGTTTACAAGGGAAGGAACATTGCTGGGCAATATTGACGATTGGTGCTAAATATCCTCAGGTATTTAGGGTCCATCTTGATGGTCTCCTTCCCATGAAAGTTAAAACTCTATGGTTCTGTGTTCAGAAAGTGAGGTCACTGACTGAAAAAACAAATAAGAATAATGCATACAAGCCTACATAGAACTGAAGAGGAACTAGACTTTGAGAGTTGAATCTATTAATGAAAAAGAAATGTTTTAAAGATTGGTGAACCTGAGTTTACTTGAGGTTTTGATGAAGATATTTCATCACAATATGTCTATCTTCCAAGATAAATATGGGAGAATCGCTGGGTTTCTTTTATACCAGCAAAGTAACTGATACCAGCATTATGCTCATTTGTCTTTTGACATATGGAAGTAGACTGAGACCAACAAACCATTAAACATTAACTTTATAAAATGGTAAAAGAGCACATTCAATAACAAGTGCATTAACAAATCGTACCCAGTTTGGGGTGCCTGGGTGTCTCAGTTAGTTAAACATCCAACTTTGGCTCAGGTCCGTGGTTTCAAGCCCTGTTTCTGGCTCTGTGCTGACAGCTCAGTGTCTGGAGGCTGCTTCTGATTCTGTGTCTCCCTCTCTTTCTCTGCTCCTCCCCTACTCATGCTCTATCTCTCTCTGTCTCTCAAAAATAAATAAAACATTTAAAATATAAAACAAATCCTACCCAATTCTAATGTTCTATCTTAGGAATGGAGTAAAGTATGTTTAAGCTTGATTTGTGGATATATATTTCAGTTTGCTACAAGTCATTTTGTATCAAACCTTGATCCGAATGGATGTGAAACTATTTTCATTTTAGGTTTCCCGTTTAGTGTGAATATTCACACATTTCTCTGCAGAATCCTCATGGGTTTGATTACATGGTGTTTCCCCAGTCCACTAATGGTGTTTTACATAGAAAGTGGCACGTGTTCTAATACACACACACACGAATGCAACTCCAAATCACACCATGCTCCTTTGAAAAAAAGTTGTGGATCTGTATTTCCATTTCAAAGCCAATCATTGGCAGTGTATTCATTTGCTAGGGCTTCTGTAATAAGATGCCACAGACTGAGGATTTAAACAACAGAAATTTATTTTCTTACAATTCTGGAAGGTGGAAGTCAGATCAAGGTATTACCAGGCCTGGTTTCATCTGAGTCCTCTCTCTGTGGCTGGCAGACAGCTGTCTACTCACTGTGCTTAACGTGGTCTGCCCCTGCACATGTGTCTATGTCCTAATCTCCTCTTCTCCTCTTCTTGTAACAATACAAGTCATATTGAATTAGGGCCTTTATTTATTTTAGTTTCAAGTTTCAAGTTCTTATTTAAGTTCTAGTTAGTTAACATATAGTGTAATATTAGTTTCAGGAGTAGAATTTAGTGATTCATCACATACATAACAATACCCAGCGCTCATCCCAACAAGTGAGATCAGGGACCACCTTCATGACCCCATTTTAAACCCCATTTTAACTGAGTGCCTCTTTAAAGGCTCTCTCTCCTGATACAGTTCTGTCCTAAGGTACCTGGGATTCAGACTTCAACATAAACCTTGTTGGGAATACAATGCAGCCTGTAATGGGTAGTAATTTGTGAGTGGTTGTTTTACTCTAATGTCTTTTGATTCTCTAAGAATATTTTTTTCATTTGCTCACCGTGAAGTAGGACACTCTGCTGGTACATTTCAGAAATTATAGAATGAAACAAAACAAAACCCTGCTGAAATAGCTAAATCCAATATGAGAAAAAGAAGGCAAATACTCATTTTAGTCTGCTTTTATTTTGCTAATACAGATATTTTACAGCCTATAGCTGGAGAAGCTGGGAAAAAAATCAAGTCTGGATTTGGCGATAGTTGAGGAAAGAAGTTTCAATGCCATACCAGAACGTTTTCTAGGTCGCTGAAGTAGTGATCACAAATCTTGCCTGAGTGGTCATTCAGTATGAGGGAGAGGCAGGAAGGGTAGGATGGATTGTACAAGAAGGGCCCAACTGTTAGGGCACAGCAGAAATGCACGGTAGCATTCTTAGTTGAACTTTGCCTACATTGGGGTTGCTCTTAGAACCATGGTGAACTCTAGGTACTACCCCCATTTGCCCTACATTTACTTTCAATCTGCTTGGAGCACAAGTGGACCCTGTCCAGCTTTCTTTCATTTACTACCCGGTTAGGCTCTTAATTCACAAAAGAAAGGCATCATTCAAGTCTGTTTTTTATTCCTTTCAGTTTGATCTGTGTTATATCACAAAGGAATTTCTCTAAGTTTTTAAAATGTGGATGCCATTCCTTTCTACTTTCTGGCATTAAAGCAGATTTTACTCAACAAACACTCACTCATGTATTCATCCATTCAGCAAATATATAATGAAAGCCTATTCTGTGCAGGGCACTGTTGAACATTGGGAAGCTTGCTGTGAGGCACAGAATCTTTATATTGACAACATGCCCCTCTCTTAATGAGCCATATAATTGGGATCATTTTAGGAGAAATAGAGCTTTGCTGTCATAATTTGTCCTGGGAAAATTTAGGGGAGGGAAGGGGGTACTGAAGTCCCTGTCTTTCTCAGCCATGACCCTTTTTGTGACTTCATTGCTATCTAATTGTAGCTTAAGAGTTGGGGGAGGAGTTTGGCTATTATTATTACTATTGTCATTTATCAATTGAAGATATTTTGTTAATCATGATCTGAGCCAAATCGTGAATAGAGTCAAGATTTTTAAAAAATTAAAATAATAAAATAAAAATTGTCTAAAATGTGATTACTTACGGATTTTCTGAATGTGTGAAAAGTTGTGCTGTGTTTCAGCTGAGGTATGGCCTGATGGTCTTAAGCCCTAGGTGCCCAAAGACAGCAAACTTGTTCAGGAAGGTGAGTGGATATGCAAAGAAGGCCGGCAACTAAGGGAGACACGATTCACCTGGGGACAGGCCTTACTCAGTCTTGCACCGGAGAGTCACTTGGCTTGTTTCAGGATACCTGGACACTAACTGTGTTCTTACCCCTAAGGGAAAAATGCGGCTACACTGTTTGAGAACATGATAGAGTAACCCATGTAAATTTATTTGGGAATGAATTCTATTAATTCTAGCATAAATATATCAAATATGTGAAAGGTGCCTGGGTTGCTCAGTCAATTAATCATCTGACTCCTGATTTTGGCTCAGGTTGTGATCTCATGGTTGATGGTTTGAACTCCAAGTTCAGGCTCTGCCTTGACAGTGCAAAACCTGCTTGGGATTCTCTCTCTTTACCTCTATCTAGCCCATTCCCATGTGGGTTTTCTCTCTCTCTCTCTCTCTCTCTCTCTCTCAAAATAAATAAATAAACTAAAAATATTTTGTATGTGAAATGGCAGCATAAAGAATTTTGCAGAATTAATCCTCAGTGAAACAACCCTAACTCTGGAAATTATAGAAACAATCAATAAAGGAAGTGAAGAATTTATTCAAGAAAATCTGATAAATTTCAGTAATAGCAGTGAGACTGTGGTACCTGAATGACAATATGCCCCTCCTTCCCACCCCAACTCCCAGCTCAGACTGAAGGAACCTCCATTCCATGCATATATGGCCAAGAAGATGGGGCTCCCTCTTTCCTAGTTCACCCTCAATAGTACACTCCTTTTAGGGGCAAGTACCCCGTTTTTCCTATCCTTCCACCGAAGCTGTGTTTCAGAAGCTAAAATCCAGGCAAGTGTGGCTTAAAAGTAGGGCACTCCTTTCGTTCACCCATTCCATATTCATGCGGCCTATGCTCCACCTAGGCACGGCAGACGGAGAATACAGGGGTCTGTGCTGCCTTCATCCTAGTTCCTAGAGCAGAGAGTCCATACCAGTTGAGGAAAAGCAAAATCAGAGGAAATTGCCCTGCCCAGCACCTTGCTCATAAAACAGGATAGTTCTCAGACGACTGGTTGGCCTAGTCAGATAAGCATCTGACTCTTGGTTTTGGCTCAGGTCACGACTTCCTGGTTCATGAGTTCATGCCTCATGTTCGGCTCTGTGGGGACAGTGTGGAGTTTGCTTGGGATTCTCTCTCCCTCTCTCTCTGTCCCTTCCCTACTCACTCTCTCTCTCAATAAATAAAACTTAAAAAAAAAAAAAAACAGGAGAGTTCTTGGAAGAGAAGGCCACCATCCAACCCATAGCTGCAAAGCAGTGGCTTTGAGATTGATCCCAAAGGAAGGGGCAGGCCATGAGACATGGAGTTCAAGATCCTTCTCCAAAGAAGCTGACTTTATATAGCAAACAGAATGGGCTGAACAGTGCTCTAAAAAACAATGACAATTTTGGTAGGAAACAATTAAGAGAAGGCTGGCATCTCTGTGAAGCCAACAAGCTAAACTATAGACAGTCCAGTTCACCATTGAGAACTAAGAAAAGAGGTGGGTAAGGAGAGTCTTCCTGGAATCCAAATAAACTTCCTCAACTGGCCAAAGATACTAGACCTGCAAAGAGGCTCAAATTTAATCAGATTGGACTGTGGAGTTTTATACCACGAGGCACTGTTGAAAATAATAGAGTCAGTATTAAGAAAGGACCCTCCAGTTGAAATAGAAGCTCAGTTCAGGCTTTATATATATATATATATAATAATTTATTGTCAAATTGGTTTCCATACAACACCCAGTGCTCTTCCCCACAAGTGCCCTCCTTCATCACCACCACCTCTTTTCCCCTCTCCCCCTTCCCCTTCAACCCTCAGTTCATTTTCAGTATTCAATAGTCTCTCAAGTTTTGCATCCCTCTCTCTCCCCAACTCTCTTTCCCTCTTCCCCTCCCCCTGGTCCTCCATTAGGTTTCTCCTGTTTTCCTGTTAGACTTAGGAGTGCAAACATATGATATCTGTCCTTCTCTGCCTGACTTATTTCCCTTAGCATGACACTCTTGAGGTCCATCCACTTTGCTACAAATGGCCAGATTTCCTACTTGACACATCCCCAAAGGCAAGGGAAATGAAAGCAAAACTGAACTCTTGGAACTTTATCAAGATAAAAAGCTTCTGCACTGCAAAGGAAACAATCAACAAAACTAATAGGCAACCAACAGAATGGGAAAAGATAGTTGCAAATTAAATATCAGATAAAGGGCTAGTATCCAAAATCCACAAGGAACTCACCAAACTCCACACCCAAAAAACAAATAACACAGTGAAAAAATGGGCAAAAGACATGAACAGACACTTCTCCAAAGAGGACATCCAGATGGCCTACAGGCACATGAAACAATGCT
>NC_043700.1:9809889-9848097 GCF_006229205.1 Suricata suricatta | reverse complement strand
ATAGCAGCAATGTCAACAATAGCTAAATCATGGAAAGAGCCTAAATGTCCATCACCTGATGAGTGGATCAAGAAGATGTGGTATATATATATATATACAATGGAGTATTAGATGGCAATAGGCTTAATATGTTGATATGAGCAAATCAATGCTGTAGTAACCTGTTCAATGTTAAACATGCTAAGGAACCTCAGGTGCAAATCTCATTGCACTATTCAGACATAACAAACAGTTCACTCAGTGTGATACACACACCCACACAAACACACGCACACATATATGTATATAGTTCCTTTGCATCTTAATTTACAATTATGAGAGTTAGCAAATGAGTTTTTCTATTAGCATTTTGTGATTTTTTGGGGGGATTACTTTCAGTTCATCATTGCCATCTTTTGTTATCACTGAGATCTCACTAAGAATGTTTATTTTTGAGGGACTTTTCAGATGAGAGCCCAGTAGTAAGAGAAGAGTGGGGAAAAGACCATTTCCTAAACAAGAGATATGATGACAGTGGTGCCCTTCGAGGGATATAAAGAAGAAGAATGCCGCTTCACCATGAAAAGAGGAAGGGGAAAGGGAAGAAAGGAGTGACTATAAATATTTGTAATCTCTAAAATGAAAAAGAAACAAGCAAAATAGATCAAGCTGACTACATCTGAGAAAGTAAGTAGTATTACTTTAATAATAATAGTCTGAATTCCGAAGTTGCTTATCATGCGTGTATATATGATGTTTCATATCTTGACCTTGAATAAATTGCCTAAACTCTTTTTATCATAATGTCATCTTTAATAAAATTGTAAGAATTTTCATCTCACAGAATTTCACTGAAGAATCTCCTTTGATTGAATGTAAGTCTTTCAGCCTGTTTATAACTGATGCCGCAACAGTAGATAGATCGATTAGTCACTGCAATGAAACACTTGTCAATTTAATAAAATGATAAAAATTGCTATCTTAGCAAGTCACTACTGAAAACTCCTTGCTACTATTTTTACCTCTTGACAAACTTGATAGCCCTTAGAGGATGTATTCTATGTATCCATACCCAACACTGTATATACACATGTACAACGTTTCTGTGTCTCTTGGGTCCTTTAAGACTCAGTGGAATAATGATAATCAAATATCAACTAGTTTGTGATTTTTAAAATTTTATTCACATTACATATTTTGTCACAATGAATTTCTTAATAAAGACACCATTTCTTGTCTGGGGAGACAGAAGAAGAGAGAGGGACTAGAGTCACCAAATAGTTGAGGAATGCCATTTTGGATAAGACAGGAAAGAGAAGGAAAACTTAATGTCATCAAGATGAAAACTTGCCATTTACCTTAACTTATACACCTAGCAGTAAATTAGTAAATTGATAAGAACTAAAATAAATGTGTCAAATGAGAAGACTGGACTCACTAAGAAAAATTACAATTTCTAAATTGCTTATATTATTATTGATTAAAAATGTGCTTGGTAAAAATTACTGAGGGGATCTACAAAACCAGACATAAAAATATATGATTAATTTAGTCCATAAAAAATGAACTTTAATTTTCCAATTCCACCGATAGAGACATAATCAAGTTGTACTGAGATCATATAAAATATCAGTTATTTTAAATTACCTTAACATAAATGATCACTAAATTCACATATTTTTGAAATGATTTGTGTAGTTACTAACATTAAACATGCATATTTTCACCATCTATTTACATCATTTATATCACTCGTCCCTTTGAAAGTATAGTACTTTTAAAAAGTGTATTCTGTGTAACCTGAATGAATATAATCTTACTGAAATATTTATTCACTGAAGTTTACATAATGCATCACTATTTAAAAAAATATCAGAGACTAGCTTGGCCCATTTGGATAGTCTAGGATTATTTTCACATCTCAAGATATTTACTTATTTACACCAGCAAACTCCCTTTGGCCATATACAGGTTTCAAGAATTAGGTTGTGGCCATCTTTGGAAGGCTGCTATTCTGCCTTTCAAAAATCCCTAGCAGCTTTTCTCTCATGTATTAATTTTGATTTCCAAGTGTTGCATGCATTTTGGCTTCCTTTTTCTCACTTCTCATCACACCATTTCTGTTTTATGCTCACCTTTCCACTGATCTGTTCATTCTAAAATCCCTAATGACTTTCTTTTACTTACTGTAATTAAAAATTGTCAGTATTAATCTTGCTTGATTTCTTATTAATTTTTGGAAGTATACTACTCACATCTTAAATGAAAATTCTCCCCCTATTTTCATGACGCTAAAGCTCAAACTAGGTAGGTAACCAGGTGTCTATTGCTAGGCCTCCTTCCTCTCCCAATATTGAAATTTTGGATCTTAGAAATTGTTCTCAGATGATCACTTGACACCACATACACACTCGGTGAGGAAATATTCTCTAACCTCATTATTTTAATGTTGTTCTGGAGGATAACGTTGTTGCCCACTTCATTGCCATTTCACCCCTTCCTCTCACTGCAGGAACTCTTTTTAAGGTTTAGATTTTAGGGTAGCCTGAGTGGCTCAGTCAGTGAAGGATCTGACCCTTGATTTCAGCTCAGGTCATTATCTCACATTTCCTGAGTTTGAGCCCTATGTTGGATTCCATGCTGTCAGTGCACAGCCTGCTTGGAATTCTCTTTCTCTCTCCCTCTGTCCCTTCCCAGCTCACTCATGTTTTCTCTCTTTTTCCCAAAAAACAAACTAACAAGCAAGCAAACATAAAACAAAAATTAGATTTAAGCATGTTTCAAGAATGGATGGCTTTTTCTGGTATCAGAAGCTGAGTGAATCCTTATTAGCATAACCCAAATGTAATGATTCTAGTCCTCTTGACACCAATTGGCTTAGTTATGGAAAATGCAAATAGATATTTGCATCTGGGCAATGCAAAACGTTGGGCAGTTGGCTTGAAATTTCATGGTAAGTTTCCTGCATATGGAAAGAGACATCCCTTTCCTGTGTGAGAAAGAGATGACTAGAGTTGCAACAGCCACCTCAAACCTGCATTCTTATGGATGGCATAGTAGGTAGATAAAAGAACCTTAATGGAGCCTCTGATTTACCTGAGTTCAAGCTGCTGTAATCCCAAATGCTTAACCGTTATGTGAGACTTTTTTCTTTCCTATTTAAATTTGTTTCTTGTACCCAAAAGATGCCATAATGGACAAAAATCATCTTACAATAAGTGATTGCATATTAACACAATCAGATGCATAGTATCTTCAGAGAGGTGGGAGTATATAGGCATAGTCAGTGTGTGTGTATGTGTGTGTGTGTGTGTGTTCAAAAAAGGGAGTGTTTTTCTAATACAGAGAAGACATTTCTTTTTTTTTTAAAGTTTTAATACTTATTTTTGAGAGAGAGAAAGAGAGATGGAGAGAGAGAGATCGACACAACATGAGCAGGGGAAGGGCAGAGAGAAAGGAAGACACAGAATCTGAAGCAGACTCCAGGCTCCAAGCTGTCAGCATAGAGCCTGACATGGGACTTGAACCCATGAAATGTGAGATCATGACCTGAGCCAAAGTCAGATAGTTAACCAACTGAGCCACTCATACGCCCCCAGAGAAGATAGTTCTTAGGAAGAAATGATCTTAAGCAATTTCTCAAAATTTCTGTGATAGAGTACCAGTTTTATTTTTTACCAATTCTTAATAGCCTAATATTTTGGTAATAAAAGAAATTACACGCTTGGATGTCTCTGCAAGGTCAAATTTGCTTTAAAGATGTTTAAATGATTAATCTCAATTTCTGTCCATATTCTGCAGCTGACCAGCAATAATTCGTGGACTATATTTTAAGAGGAACCGATCTAGCATGAATCCCATGTTCAAGGTACTTATCATATGCTTGGGGTTTAAATGATTTTTTAAATGTTTTAATATTTACTCATTTTTGTGAGAGAGAAAGAAAGAGTACAAGCAGAGGAGGGGCAGAGAGAGAGAGGGAGACACAGAATCTGAGGCAAGCTCCAGGGTCTAAGCTGTCAGCACAGAGCCTGACACGGGGCTTGAACTCATGAACTGTGAGATCATGACCTGAGCTGAAGTTGGGTGCCCCACCAACTGAACCACCCAGGCACCCTGGAATTTAAACTCTTAAAAAATTTCTTCTGTAGTCTGGGAGTTGTCTTTTGCTTTGCCCAACAAACTAACAATTTTCCCTAGAAACATGAATTTTTGATAGGAACAAATATACATAAGAAGCCAAGTATTTTGTTTTTATCTCCTCAATAGCTGATGCTAATATAAACATGTGCTATTTTTGTGTTGTTCATATGTACACTTAAATGTGTGATTATTTTTTTCAGTAAGGTTTTATTAGAAGGGAGAGGCACATCATTTGATCAAATTTCCAATGTAGAATTGCATCACAGTTCTCAGAAGTGGTCCTAATTCACAGCTTTTTTCTTGAAAAAATCTTTTTCTTTCTTCTTTAAAGAAGCTAGTTTAACATGTTTGTACCACCAATACTGTTCCAGCAATGCACTGAAATTGTCCCCTATGTGTCATTTACCTTGTTTTGATAGTGCAGGTTAAACTTAGAGCTGGTGTAGGGCCAGTGGACATGAGGCCCTTGAGACTCGTAGGTGAGTGACCTCTCTTCTAGCTTGCCAGCTCTAGGTTCAGGAAAGCACTTGAACCAGACTGTTGATTTGGGGAAGTTGGTAAGAGAGGTCTGTATTTGTGTCTTGAATATTCTGCATTGTTCGTCTCTCTAGGTATATCTTAGATTTATAAAACTCAATGCATAAAATGCTTCCTTGTTCAAATGAGAACTCACAGCCCACATCCAGATTAATCTACATGCATAATTTTCCAGCCAGAAATGTAAAAGACTGGATTTTGGACAGTCAATAGAACTCGCTGAAGGTCTGATGTGACACCTGAATCTGCTCATTTACATGTGCCATTGTGTCTCCTAGAGAATGTAGCTGATATTCCGGCTAAAGCACGGACTTTCCTCTGGGTCATTTTGGTTTAATTAGTACAAGTGATATTTCCTTCTGGTCCTTTTGAGAGGCATTGCCATGCATATTTACTTGTATTTATTCACATTTGAAAGGACATTTATGGCCATTTGGTAGGTCAAAAACATAAATATATCCCATCTAATACCCACACAATTCAAGGCATAGATGATCAAGAAACTATTTATTTATTTAATTTTTAAATTTATTTTTTGGGGAAAGAGCGAGAGCGAGAGCGAGAGAGAGAAAGAGAGAGATAGAGCGCACACGTGCGAGCAAATGGGGGAGGGTCACAGGGAAAGGGAGACACAGATTCCGGAAGCAGGCTCCAGACTCTAAGCTCTCAGTACAGAGCCTGATTTTGGGTCTTGAACTCACAAATGGTGAGATCATGACCGGAACCAAAGTCCAATGCTTAATCAACTGAGCCACCCAGGCATCTCTGGTAATGATTTATTTGATGGGTAGTTTCATGAAAGGTAGACCTTTGTCTGTAAAATAAACGATAATATTTGCTTTCTTGTTCATCCATTTAACAGATGTGCAAGGAGCTATGATTGCATGTGGTGTGGAGCACAGAGGCCAACAGGATGCTCTTGAACTAGTTCATTTAGCTGGAGGAGGATGAAGCACGATCTCAGACCTTTAGAAAGGGTGACATGGGAAACATTTTCTTTAATTAAAAAAGTAAGATTACATAATATTCTTTCTTGATAAACGTGTTTTATTTTAAAGGAAATAATCAAATTATTTATATTCTCCAAGTAGATATGAAAAATAGTTGATTGGGAATATGATCTTTCTTTTGGTTGTGTTGTTTCTGCCTGTTTTGAACTTTTTGTTATGGTAAGTGTTATTAAAAACTGGAATTAGTTAATGAGTGGGGATTTATCTTCCTGTTTTTGATCCCACTTAAATGATAATACCACCACTCATAATTATTCTCAGTAAAATCGTTTCTACTAATCCTCCAGCCCTACTTTAAATCTTGTTCATTTCAAGAAATGATCATGACCACAGATATGTTTTCTCTCCACATCATTTTAATTTTCATAGCATTTCTTTTTTGTGATTTACTTTATCAGGTAACTTAAGTTGTTATAGAATTCCATGCATTTTTCTCTAATGAGAGATATGTTTCCTATGCCCAATGCTTTCTAGAAGGTGGAGTACACAGTACAAAGTCATTTCTGAATGGGTCTTCCAGAAGTAAGATTTCCTTGGCCACCTTTGAGGAATATGAACATTTGAAAATGAATGCCTTCTTGAATGGCAGTGATAGGAAATGAGAACAATGGTATTTTATAGAGCCATATATACTTAATCAATTATTTTCAGGTAGGATCAATTTCTATGTGTGTCTAAGCGTTTGTTATTCTCAGAGGTTAGCTGAATCTTCAATTATTGGCAATATTCAAGAAGATAGATGCATTCTGTGTCAGGTAAATAAGCACAATACTTTGAATTATTGTGGGCTGTTCTGAAAAAGCCTAGACATGTCTTTAATTTAATATGTGGAAAGAGCAAAACAACATTACAAAGGGAGGTCCCCTATTAAATATATTACAGTTATACTTTTCTATTGACTGATATTCATGACCCATATTATACAGACTCAAATCAGCTTCTAAAAGCAAAATATTGAAAGTGGTTTGACTCGGAGTTTTTCCTCTGGTCCTTATTAGGTTAAATCTAGGTAAAATGTGGCATAAATGTAAATTGTATGCAGGGTCTTTATGTTAATGCTGTTGTAAACTATTTTGGAACTATGTCACAGCATATTTTATTGGGTGGGAGGGAGTAATTTTGCTGAAATCTCTATGCCCATATTGAATGCAGGAAGTGTTTGCCGTTATAAAAATTGTGATCTGTGAGTTATTGATTAGTATGATTTTAGGAAGTGAAATAACACAAATATGGATAATTTATGAATTCAACACATAGAAATGGGTTTAACCCTGACTTGAATTGCAACTAGAAAGATCTGATTGTTATGTTTCATTTATATACTCTTTTGGTCATTAAAGCTGATGGTAGGCAATTTTCTTGCAGTGTTAAGTACCTCAGTTACTGGGTCATGGACTTCCTTGTGAGAATGGCTGAGTGGATAGAGTCTCTGGTCATACCCCTCTGCCTCCCTATACAACCGTGGCCCACCAGCTATTTGCTCTTGAAATGGCAAACAGCAAGTGCCGGGACCCTTGTGAAGACGAAGACGGAGCTATCACATCTCACTATCATTATGGGTTCTTTCTACATTTACACTTAAGGGGTGGTTACACTCCTCTTCAATTTCATTTGAACTATCTGTCCTGGGTAGAGAAATAATCATCAATCTTCTGACCCAGAACCCTCACTTTTATTCTGATAGTTACAAGTCTTAAATATACTACAGAATGTATCAGCCACAGCAGAGTCTGAAGAAGCATTAATATTTAGTTAGAAGCATTTACATTACTCTAAAAAAATCCGTATGAAAATCTACCCTTTAAAAGATTTATTCCTCCTTCCATGTTTAGTTTTACCCCTGACTGATTGGTATAACATATTTAGGCCAAATATTGTCTCTTTCCTCTTTCTCCTGTCGTACATTTTGAACCTAGACCACCTACTATTTTTGTTTATACCATTTCTGGGATATTTTACATAAAAGCAATGATTTTTTTGGTCACTTTACTTAAATGGAGTGAATAAACCACACAAACTCCACAACCTGTACATTAAAACCATCATCATACATTCTATTCTTAGGCAGCAAGAAGACCATTGTGATCATGTACATCTCAATTTGTTGTGGCACATACGATACAAACCATACTCCACTCAGTATTAGTTCACATCTTTCATTGATTAATCATTGTGTTTATTCCACATTATAATATATGCAATCCAAATATTAAACACTGCACCTTGCTTCCTCTTTCACCCTTTAACAGATCAGACTGACAAATGACACCAAATGTTTGTTGAGTGATTACCAAGGGCTAAGAACTGCTGTAGATGCTGTTGAGGTCCTCTTAGACCCCTTTCCCCAGGTGCCTGAGCATTGGCTTATTGGGGCTCCCTACTTACCTTCTTGCTTAGCCTGGGAGGTTGTGGACCCTGCTCTCTCCACCCTCACCACCCTCCACCTCCGGGGGCAGCCTGCTACTTGAGAGGTGCTGATCTGGAGGTCACATGAGACCGAACCTCAGAAAACCAGCCTGTGTCTCCTTGCCCCAGTTGCAGCGATAGACAGGGGATAGGGGACAGCATGGTCATCTCTGCTCCTTATCTAGCTGTAGTTTGGGCCACACTACCCTTCACCTGAGACCACATCTTGGCACAGTCCTCCGTCCTCCATCCAATCCTCCGTCCTATTCTCCTTGTTCCCGAAGGGCATCTCCTCCATAAGCCATGAGCTCCAGGACCATGGTGTCTGACTCTGGCCCTGGGCTACACAACCAGAGGTGAGCCTACAACACGGGAACTAGACTGTGCTCACAACAGTCATACGGCAGCTGTCACTTGTTAGAGAGGAAGGCAGCCATGTCACAGTGGGGCCAATTACAGAGGCAGAAGCCTGTTTGCATCTGGACTCTGCCACTTACTGGCTATGTGACCACAGCAACTAACAACCTATATGTCTCCATTTCCCTGTGTGTACAATGGGAATACAAGCATCATCCTGAAGCTCACATGTATTTAATTCATGTTAGAATGTGCTTAGAACAATGTCTGGAAAATAGAAAATACTATGTATTGTAGTATTACATAATCATTAGGATTATGATACTGAAGGTTCATAGAAGAAAAATATATTACCTCAGGTTACACAGATCATAAACTGCACAATTTTCTTCTAAATGATGATGGCATGCTTGCTTCCAGACTGTTCCCTTTTCATTCAACCCTATATTTATGAGTCGACGCTTTCTTCAGATTCGTCTCTATTGTCTTGCTTACTCAAGTTTGCCTTCAGGTCTCGTGTCTTAGAATCATACATTCCATTGGAAATTGTTTCTAGTGAAGCCACAGTTAACTGCTGTTTACTCAAAGCCAGTCCGTAGCTGGAGCAGATTTCAAGAAGTTATGAAGCTTCTCCTACAAGGGCATTCTTGGAATAGTGTGGACTTCCTTTCTTCATGATTTTGAGCTGTTTATTCTTAAAGAGTCCACTCCCTAACTTTAGAAGCTCCAGGAGTCACAAAGCCTGGCCGCACACCTGGTAGAGAGCACTCTTAAAGAATAATGCATTAGAAGCTGGTTGTTGGGTTGTATTCATTGACCTGCTACTGCTCAATATCTTCAGTTCATCGCAGGAAAGTCACCCACTGTTATGTTAGGTCTCTGCCTATGGAGCTCTGACTGACTTTCTGTTTGCACATTACTGATTTCCAGAAATCCTAACCATTAATTGGTGACTTACTATGTAAGTAACAGAGTGTGCTGGACACCATGGAATGCAAATGTGAAAATAAGTGCTGGGGAACATGGTGAAACACAAAGAAAAGATGACGAAGGTAAGATGTATCCAATAATGAAGTGGCATTCAAGGGACATTGAACTTATAGGAGAAAGCGTGATTAAATGACCTTGCTGGTTATAGAAAAGGGTGTGCAGAAGTGGATGGAACCCTGGAAGGAAGCTTGAGTTGGTGGGAAAAAAAGAGAATATTTTGTTTAAAGAAGATGATGGGTATAAGGACATGAAGTGGGAGCATTCCTGGCCCCTTGCCCTTTGGTGCTGCTTACACACAAAGCTGGCGTCTGTGTGTTCTGTTGCTGAAGTGACATTCTGCAGCAGCTGAAGCAAATGTGCATGTGTCTGCTTTCAACGGAGCCTGGTTCTGTATGGGTCATTGTGATGGCTGAGAGGGTGGTGGTCATGGGCTCTGGACAAAGAAAGAGCCTAGGGCAGATGGGTCCTGCCAGCTGCATTTTGTAACTCCACTTTCTGTATACGTATAAACATGAGTGAGGTCCACCATGCTGTCAAATACTGAAACATTTTTTCCTTAAATTATTTACAAATAAAATTATATTAATTTAAGTTTTATTTTGAGTTAGTCTTACTTATTACAGTATGAAATTCCTCAATAGGAAACATCTATTGTTGTAACAGTCTATTAGAGGAGAAAAGGATAGTGATAGTGGAGTGTCTTCTTCCAGTTTATCAATTGCATAGATAATGATAATCTATCCAGTTTTGGGACCTGTGGGAGGGTGGAATCCACATGTAATTTTCATTCTCAACCTAACCTTATAGTACACTTAGCATATTAGTGCTAAGTTGTTGTAAGACTTTAACCATTATATATATGTATCCCTGTATGTAAATAGATAATAATGTTTTATTCTCTGTAATAAAGATGATTTCTGAGAACTGTTGGCTGAATATCTCCACAAGAAGGTGTTTGTCATTTATAATAAAAGAGATGCCACTTATAAAGCCTGAGTACATTACTTTCCTATTTGAAAAATATAAACCTGTTTGACTCACTGAAAAAGAAGACTATTATCAAAGATTTAAATAAAATTGGTAGCAGACTTCGCAATACAAAAACTTTTTCTTAAAAAATGGTTTGACTGTATATATGTATGTGTGGGTGTGGATCTACCTACCTACCCATCCATCCATCCATACATGCTACATGATACCTGAGAATAAATGATTTTTCTCTCTTCCAAACTATCTATATTAGTTTTATTTTTCATGAAATGCACAAAATAAGAAGATAGAGTCACTTTCTCATGAAAGAGATCATATTTTTTCTTCATAATTTAATTTTATCTCCTTTTTTTAATGATCTTTATTTTATACTATTTTAGTAACTTCTCTCCTTCCCTACGTCTTCACAAGTTGCAACTTAAATTATGTTATAAGATATAGGTAATAGGAGTATTGACAAGGAAATTGAATGCTGAACAATAGGATATGGATACATATGTATATATATCCTATATATACATATATATCTACATATATATTCTTTTATTGGTATACATTACACACATGAGTGATTACCATTGCACTTCATCTGGGAATACACTACAGACTTTTTCCTTACACTGAAGGATTAGAAAGAATGACATGAATGTAAACAACTACATTTTGGTCGATGAGATGTTTTTTAGGAATGAGGAAATGTATGACTTGGGGTTAGTTTAGCGATGGTATTTTGGTACCTAGCCATACTTAATTCATTCATATATATGTCAGTTAACTATGTAGAAATGAAGGTCAATACATGAATGAATGTATGAAGGAATAGATTAAAAAATACTCAGATTAAGAAAAACAAGGATCACTGATCTTGAAAGGAGAAAGAAATCAGAAGGAATGGGGTTAGGATGATTCACAGTAAACTGGGGCCTGTCCTTCGTGTGGCTCCAGAAGGAAATATACTATGTTCCACTGAAGTTGAAAAGGATTATCTGGCTGATTTTTTTCCACCATTACAATATTTATGTCCTGGGTAATTTCAGACAATGGCATAGTTTACAAAACGTAAGTGCAATGTAGATTGATCAAATCCCCTCTTTATCTTTGTTTTGCTGTTCATTGGATGTTAGCTATAACTTCTTAAATGTGATATAGGCTGAGAAAAAAATTTCTTCAATATATCTGACAAGATCCTTTCATATTTTTGATGAGTCAATTATCCAAAGGATATGGAAATATATTTATAATAGATTTTATATCTATCGAGTGAAGCATCACCAAAATGAATGTTCTTTTAACATTATGCTTGGGAGTACTGTGTTGCCTTTGTGTAAATCTGACATCCAAAAGAGGGAGTTGTACATCTGTTTTATTCCCTGTAATAAAGGTGATTTCTGGGAACTCTTTGCTGAATATATCTTCAACAAGATGTATATCATTTTTATTGATGATATGGGAGATGTCGTTTATGAGGCTTAGGTACATCATTCTCTTATTTGGAAAGTATAAACCTGTAGACTCACGGAAAAACAGAACAAAACAGCAGTTGTTTTTTTTTTATCAGAGATTTTAATATAATGGGTAGAAAATATGAAACGATTCCCAAAACTTAAAAAAAGCCTTGGACTGCACCCATCCAAAATAAATACCTAGGTCTTTTCAGTGCAGAGAGTAAACCCATTAGCCCTAACCGAGACACCAAAGCTGGCGTGCCAATTAGTTAAACTTCAGAAGAGGGGGAAAACAAAAGAAAAGAAAAGTGTCTCCCAGTGTCTGACTTGTTCTGTGGCCTGTGCACTTTTTTTATTAAATGAATCTCCATGACAAACTAGTAGTCAAATGTATAGTATAATTATTCTTTAATGTTTAAAAATATAATGTTAAGCATACTAAAATTATCATTCCAGAGAAAATTTCAATATTTCCTCAGGTTGCTACATGTCAAAGTAGGTGATACATTTTATATTAATAAGTTAAACTTCTTTTTGATGTTTATATCTAAGTATGACCACAGTGTCTCATAATTTGACTTTTACAGAAAAGACATTGAGTTCCTAGTTTTGGAGAACTTACATTAATATACATTAGCATGCTCTGTATGCATTTCTAATGCTGTAAATTGTATCACTAAAATATAAGACACCCATCAATTAAAATGGATTCCTACCTCAATGGACTTATTAAATGGTAGCCAACCTATATTCATGAGCCAAGTGAATAACACAAGAATTTTTAAAATTTACAATCTCTGATACCTACATGGTAAAAGAAATACTGGCTGTAAGTAATATTACTATTAAAAAAGTTTTTAAAAAGCTAAAAATACTGGGTTTTTTTTACCTAAGTTACCATAGCATGTTTAAAATTTTAGTTATCAGAGTTCATGATAACTGATCTATAAATGTAACATTGTCAAATAAGCGAATTAAGAAAAATTCCTAGTTTGTTCCTATCAACATGAATCAATAACCCTAATAAGAAAGTGCCAGATTTTTAGTGTGTTCTCTCTCAGTCCCTCTCTCTGTTTCATAAACACTCACACACATATGCATGTGTGAGCACATTTCCTTGGGCACCTACATGTATGCATACAACTTTACCCAGAATAAAAATTGAAGAATGGTTTTCAACAAATATTGCTGCAACAATATCAAGACAGTTGTCCAAGGAGACGTTCCTTGGCAACTGATAGGTCCATATGTTATTATTTAGCCCAGTGATTTAAATTAGGACATGTAAATAAAATTGTTGTAGGAAGTGTCTAATATCTAGTCGACTCATTTTTTGGTTGCTCCATGTATATCAAGCCCTGTAAGCCAATTTAAAATTCTAGTGCTTTAGATTGTATTTCTGATAGAAAATGTCATTTCTTCACTTAAAAAATATTAAGTTTAAGGATATATTATTTTAGAGGTCAGGACAACTGGATATCAAATTGGAGACTTTCCACCATTTTCCAAAATTCCTGATAATGCCTATTTGCTTAACGTGACTTTCATTTGAGAAAAAAATCTTATCACATAATTTTATATATTATTTGATGAAATCAGATAAAGAAAACAATTAATCCATAACCTAATGTTATGACAAAAGTGGCATAGTCAATGTCCTCTACTTTTTACAAGATTTTAACACTTGTAAAGTTTGGATGAAAGTGTCCATTTTTAATTAAATTGTAATCAAGGTTCACAAAGAAACTCATAAATAATTCTTAGCAGCAAAGGTGCTATTGACACATTTGTTAACAGGTGTTTTATTTGATTACACACATTAGTTAAGTCAAAAATATTCTAGTCGTCTTTCGTGGTTTTGAGAGTTTACAACGTGCGAGGTGCTAAAATGCTAAATCTGACTTCAAAGCGTCTGATCTGAAATAACTGTGTGTCTCAGGTACAAGATGTGTTGCTCAATCGGATTCTCTTTAGAGTCTATTTCCCTTTTCTCTTGGACTCATCTGATAGCCACCTAGAACATTCTTTGTCTCTCCGTGGACATTTTTCTAACCTCTGTGTTTTGTATCATTAACCTGACACTTAACATTGAGATAAATTTGACATATTAAGAAATGTAGCAATATATAGAACATATACCATATTTATTGCATAGAATGAATGTTGGTAAATAATGGTGCTAAAAAGCATTTACTACTTTTTATGATTACACTAAATCATTAGATGTGACAAAATCAGGCCTTATTTTACATTGCGGTTTCTGAATGTAATAAAAATTTTGCTTATTTATTTTTTTCTCATGGGAGCATTTAATATGGCTATTTGTAGCTGTTTTTACTTTTACTGTGTCTTTCATCTATTTTCTGCAGACATTTAAAATGAAGTTTCCTGACACATATCTCCAGGGAATGACTGTCACCTGGCAGATGAGGAGCAAACTAACCTTTGTTGAACACCTACTATGTGCTACACATTTTGCTATACCATTTCATCATTAATTTCATGTGCAGATATTCCTACTTCTTTTTATAGATGAAAAAAAAATCGCCGTTCAATGATTCTGAGTAACAACCAATCATTTAAGAAATGAGGATCTGAATTCCTCTTTGTCCAGTCTGAAAGATCATGGCCTTTCTAGTATGCCCTTGGGTTGGAGTACATATCCAGTCTTCCCAACATACCTTCTGGGACAAGCAGGCGCTGAGTGGTCTAAGCACAAAGGATCCTGAATTGTTCAGGATAAGCCTATTTGAAGTGCTGTTTAAATGTTTTGTATTGGCTTTGAATTTTCATATTTTCATTGAGTTTACTCATTTCTAAGCTTTCCCTTAAAAAGAAATAATTTTCAAAACATAATCCACAGGATTCATTTAAAAATTAAGTTTAAAGAGAAGAATCAGTGAAGGTAAAAAAAAAAAAAAAGCCTCCACATATGTTCAGAGATTGAGCTTAAAGTTGTTCTGCCTATAAGCTAGGTTTGTCTGCTACGGGCTACAATTGTGTGCACTGTGATAAGCACTCTTTATGTACTCACCCCATTTGGACATCACAAGAAACCTCGATGGGGCATATTTTCATAATGTTGATGTCACTGTTTTGCAAACTGAGACACAATAAATTATTACACTACATGATGAAGTAGCCCTTCTAGTCCTGGGGGAATTGGTTTGCAAGTGCATCGAGTCTCGTATCAGAACCCACGATCCTCCAAATCTTTACCATTAAACACAGTTTATTATTGGAGCACTTTCTTGGTGCCAAACATTGTCAGACACCTTTCTTCTATATTTCTTGAAATTCTTCCAGCTACCTTGTAAAATATGTACTTCTTATTTCCAGGTCCCAGGTGAGGAAATCATTGGACAAAGATAACACAAATGACCAGGGATGGAGTTCAGATCAAACATAGGACTATTTGATTAGTCTTTCTTAAGAAGTTGTTGTCAGGAAATTTTCAAGTTGGTCTAAAGCAGTTGAAACACTTCTCTACAATGTGTTCTGGTGCTCTATTCCTTTGATACTAGTCTCGGTATCTAACCTAGCTTTAATTTTTTTTTTTAAACTTTGTGCGGTGATGCCATCTGCCTCCATGGTTTTCATTGCTGACAGCTTCCAGAGTTCATATCTGAACTCGATATACAAATGGAATCTCCCACTGCTTTTTGCACTTCTCTCCAATTTCCTAAAGACAGCTTAAGGTCTAACCCCTGACCTCAAATCAGAATTTCTCTTCTTAAACATGCCCTTCCTCCTGCTTTGCTCCCTTCAGAGAATGGAGTATAGCACTATTCTCTGCCCAAAAGACCAAGCAAAAACAATGGTGAAATATTTTACTCCTTCCTAAATCCCATGGCCCACCCAAACACCATGTCATTCTTAGCGCTTATTTGCCATCTTGCCTTTAAGATAGAGCCCAGATAATTTAGTACTTCTAAGAAGGTCCATATTGTATGTGTGCGTATGTGTGTGTGTGCATATGTGTGTGTGTGTGAGAGAGAGAGAGAGAGAGACAGAGAGACAGAGAGAGAATGTGAGTGCACAACTAGGGAAGAGGGGCAGAGAGAAGAGAGAGAGAGAGAGAGAGAGAGAATCCTAAGCAGACTCCACTCACAGCACAAAGCTGAGTGGGAATCAATCTCAAGAGGGTGAAATCATGACCTGAGTCAAAGTCAAGAGTTGTGTGCTGAACCGATGGAGTCACCCAGATGCCCTTAAACGAGGCCCATTTGGACCAACCTCTGTTTATCTCCCCAGCTACATGTTCAATGTCACAGGAGGCTTGGCTAGGATGTAGCAAATGAAGTGCTTGCCTCAGGTATGAAATCTCAGTGGTCACAAACTCTTAGCCATCAGCATAAATAATATTTAAAAGCAAAATTTAAAAAATTAAAATCAATGCAAAAAAGAGTCCTTGATGAACAAATATAAAATTTTATACGAAGACAAGGTACAACAGGTAGGTGGATCATTCAGGAAAAATATTACTATTTAAAAAAAGTACACCAAATTCATGAAAATTCACCGTCTATTACTTATTTGGATGGCCTTGCTCTTGTGATTCTAGGACTAGAAATAATGTAATCAAAACTTAGTTACTTAAAAACTATAGGACATACATATTTTTAAAACTTGATGAAACAAAATAAACTTGACAGCAAACTGACTTTATGCCATCTGCAGTAAGCTACTGGAAAAAATCAGAATAAGGCACAAATTCCTCATCTATAAAATAAACAGTAAAGTAAGCTGTCACTTTAAAAATAATGTGTGCATAGTGCTTCCTGTGTGCGTATGAATGTTCTAAATTCAATACACACAATCACTCATTAAATCCTCAATGACTACATTTTAAAAGAAACAAAACAGAGGGAAGAGAGGTCGGTAAGTTTCCTAAAGTTACAGTACGCCGAACAATTGTTAAGCTCTGGATAATATATTCTCCATCAAAGTCTCTCATAGCGTTAGTGACAGAGGCAGGATATGAACCCCCAAAATTAGGCTCAAGAGTTTAAGTGTCCAAGGTTTAAACAGGCACATGGAGTTTGTCTTTCAGGGTCTTAGTGGAGATCAGATGAGAGCAGGTGCCAAAGTTCTACACATTTATTTCCATCTCTGATCTTCCCACGAAGAGTATTCAGGCTACTGAATTTTGTTTGCAGCATTAGTTTATTTCTCTACTGATCAGATACGTTACTCATGTAAATGAAATCTCTGAATTGCTCACATGTGTGATTAATATTATTCATACTTAAACTTGAGAAAAAATTTGTATGTTATTTATTAAAATACTCACTATCTTGGGTATGCCTTCCTCAATAAATCCACAAAATTTGAAAAAGATTCATAGATCTTTGATCCTGAAGTTATATACAAAGCAGAGTGCCATTTAAATTTCTTTTTGGTTATGATAATATTATATGATACGTTTCCTGAGTGAATTTATACCATAATATTAATTGCAGATATATCTGACTAATGAGGTTATGAGCAATTTTCATTGCTTTTCACATTTTAATTTCTGATCTTCAGAATGGAAACATGCTATTTCTATAATGATATAAAAGGGATACACTGTACCTACAGTTTTTATTCATTGTTTTTACACTAGAATATTAAAAAAAGAATGAATGTTGAAGCAATCATATAAAGACATTTCCCAAAATATGTATGTATTATTGCAAATTTTTATAAATAATTTCAGATATAGTATTCATCCAAAGAATCTTGTCTTTTATTACAGATTAAATATTTAGAGAGAACAAAATAATGTAACTGAAAAACACCTTGATCTCATGTAGGGAATTATTTTATATTTCATATTTCCTGAACTCACTTCACTTTCACTGATTTAAAGGAATGCTACTTATTTTTTATAAATATTGAACTTCATTTCTCTATCAATGAACATATTTTCACATACCCTGCTCTTCTCTTACCCTTCTCAAATCATGGTCAATGCATAAATTAATTTTGTGACCCTTTCTGAACTCTGTTTTGAAAGGCAAATAGATGAAAACTCTTGTACCCCCTCCCCCCCCAGCCCACACCCCTAGTCCCAAGATGAAACAGATGGTAAAGAGCACAGAGCACACTGGAGTAAAACTCTAACTTGAAGACTGACTTTGCTCTCAAATCATATGCTATTTGCACAGAATATACACTTGCATTAAGATTTGTTTTCAATCGATACCTGATTTTATAATGATGAGGAAAAGTCAGAATAATCCAGCTTTAATGGCTTCATAAAGCTCAGTAGTTGATGACCTTACATTTTGTATCGTTTTCCAAAAATTGCTCCTTGTACATTTCCATAGGGTTTCAACATCCAATTTCCCATTTTCAAATGAGACAAACATTTCTAGGTGATGGAAGCTATATCTACAGGACGGATAAAAACCAATGTCTTAACATCATTTGTAAGCGCAACTGTGTCCTCTACTCCCCACTGCCAAGGGTCTGAGATAAAGGATCGTGCAGACCATTCAGTTCCCTGTATTTTTTTCTGAATCAGCACAAACTCCTCAGCACAGGTGTTTCTGTAATTATGATACATTGGGAAAATGCTCTGTGTTCAATGGCCCTCAGACTCACACTTTCACCTCATCAGTCACATGCCAGTCTGGCTCCACCCCGTGCCCTAAATCTCTGGTGTCATTAAGAAGCTGAAAACTTCAGAGGGCAGATTTGCAGCTGTGATGTATAATACAGAACATTTCATGAAAAATGTATGAGTATGAGATTTTTTTCTAATATTTCCTCCTTAGCGATCTGCCAGGACCATAACTATCTAGACATGTTTATTATACAGATTTTTTACAAGAGGCTTTCATTGCTCTTTGCGATGTGATGTTCCCTTGTTATTTCATAAACACTCCATTGATATGCTTTCTGCAACAAAGTGCTCTAACCTCAGGAACACAGCTGCTGCTGCTTCCCACTGAAATCTGTATTTTCAATCATAGGGAAGGCTTCACCTTGATATACCTCTAGTCTTTGGTATACTTTCTGACTTGCCAACCAAAACCAAGAGGCTTATATATATTTAAGAGGATGCTCATCTCCTTTAAGAAATATGGGATGCCTGGATAATCAGACATTTCTAAAAATTTATGTTAGTGAAGAATATGATAGTACTTTGAATCACTGGACTCCATAATAATAATAATAATAATAATAATAATAATAAACATGGTATATGGAATATTAACATTCGTGGCTATTTTCTCTGAACTCCACTAGCATTTATAACCTTTTCAGCTCTTGATGATTGACCTATATTGTCTTGTTTTATTACTTATTCTTTCACAAAGGTTTATAAACTTACTACTTGTACTCTAATCTCTTTATAGACAACAAATATGTCATTAATACTCTTTTGCTTTGCAAATACTTTAGTAAGTACTCTTCCCCTTCCTGTCTTCTCTTCCCCTTTCTTGCATTCATTCATAAACTATTTCTGGAGGACTTCAGTCATCCAGATACTTTGCGGAGTTATTACCCTAATAAATTTTGGAAGAATTTTATAATTCTATGGTACTTCTAATTTTACCATTGATATTTGAGTCTACGAGGCAGAAAAAATACACTGGTCACTACTGAAAAGAGAAAAATCTTGTGTGCATTGCAAAACACTGGAACATGGTAGCAGTGTACCATTGACACTGGCCATGGAAGACGTGTCTATTCAAGGGTGAAACTTGTAGTCAATCAGAAACGAAAATGTCAAGGTTTACACTACTAGCACTTTTTTCCTATGATAAAGAGTAATATGCAAAGTTTTTTGTTTGTTTTTGCATAGAATTTTACTTTTTGAGAAAGGCAGCACGAAATATAGGAGTAGCTTTGACAGCGAGAATCAGCAGTAAACAATATATGCACAAAAATGCAGATGCTTTAAGGCAAATCCAAACCTGTTCTCATACACCTGCAACATGCAGCAATCTTCACACACACTGTCAGAATTGTCTGACTCGTTGTGAAGAGTAATCTTTAAATGGTAAATGGAGTGATATTTTCATAGGAACAGAAAGAAATCATTCTTTCCAAGGAAGGGAGTATCTGGGGCTCTTTTTTTTTTTTTATGTTGGCTTTTTGATAATTGATAGACTGAGTGATAAAGAAGTGGCATCTTAGCATATATAATGGAATGCTAAAATAAGCTTTTGGTAATGATTATAGTCTATTGATTCATTATGGGAGGGTCATAGAAGGACATTTCTTTATTGCATTCAAACTTTGGATTGAAAAGTGTTAACAGTGTGGTCTCTAGGTATCTAAGTTCATTCAGCATTGATGCATAGAAGAACCTTTTTGCTGAATTTTATCATCAGCGTGAATAACAATATAGAAACAGATGAGAATACTGTAATGTGGTTTGTTTTGATGTTATAATAGTTATAATTATATAGTAATAATAATAACATAATAATGTAGCTGCTATTTTTTGGAGCCCTCACTATGAGCCAAGTCTTGTGCTCAGTACTTTATATGATTCACTGTGTTGAATCCTGTAAAGAAACCTATGAATTGGAGATTTTAATCTTAATTGTACATGTGACAAAACTGAAACTGAGTCACATAGCTTGCCACCTAATTTTCTTTCTTGGCAAACTTGTGAGGAATTCTTGAATGGCCATAGTACTAAGGGTATATTTGTCTTGGAATCATATTTTTAAAGTTAGATATTTGTACAAGACATTCAGTTTTCATATTTATATTATTGCTGAAATGAGTGGAGCCAACAGTAGAGCTTATTTGGAAAAATGTACCTATTATTTCAGAATATATTTGTGGTTTCATTCCAGGGTCCATTTCAGCAGATTCCCAAACTTAGTTTTTGCCATTAGTTTCAGTTTAACATACCTTAAAGTATAACACTCAATGTGGCAAATAAATATTTCCAAATTTCCTAAGTAAAAGCTAAGTATCCTAGCGTAAGTGGCCACTTTTCCCCCCTTTTTTCTTAGAGTCTGATTACCCCCTGGATAGGATGATAGAAAGAAATACTTGGAAGGCCCAGGGATATAACAAACTGTAAAGCTTGCTGGAAAAGCTGATGTTTATCTTGACTCATTCGAAGGAAGTCACAGACTCTGCTTCCTTTATGGGTGGGGCGCTCCACTCGCGAGTTGAAGATAAGACGTGATCTTTTTCCCGTCATGGCCCACAGCCACAAAAAAACAACCTTATAAAAAGTTCTCAGCCCTGTACTTTTATCTCAGTCAACAGCTTACTTCTGCCCAATTCGCCTCATTTTTAATTTTGATGTTGCTACTTCTTAGCTGCATGACTTAGGTTAAGTTTTTTAACCTTCCCGTGCTGCAGATTTCTCACAGATCAAAGGGGAGAAAGGGAACCTCATCACAGAGTTACTGTGAGGATTAATGTGGGAATACCATATAATGCACCTGCCAAACAGAAAATAACTCATTAAATATAAGCTTTTGCGGTTGCCATGAGTGTTACTATGCCGTAAGTGCTATGGCCTTGAGAGTCATGTCCTATTCTGAAAGGCGTCATGATGAGTTTGTTCTCACTCTTTTGGAAAGACAGTAATTTTTCAGGGAGTATGGGTAGACCATTTTTAACATTCCTAATCAAGTTTCTGTAAGGGTATTATTTTGTTTTTAAAAATGAGTTATACATATTTGACTGTAATGGTCAAATGGTATTAGGTAAGTAATGGAATCAGATACTTGCTAGGAACTGCTCATCTGATTGCATTGGGTTTACCAGAACTCCACTAACTAATCCTCTCAACTCAAAAGTACAACATATGGAAAGTGAGCATTCAACAAAATTATGGAATTAGTAACACAAATAAGGGTTGCTCACTGATTTTCAGCTAAAGTTTTCGTATCTCAATATGTAGAGTTTTGGTTTATTGGTGATGACATTGTGGAGACTAGATTTTGGAGCAGGATTCCAATAGGGCTCACAGGCCTGTGGTGATTTGTGGATTTGTCATTATTGGTTTTCATCTGTGTGTATGTGTGTCCTTGTGTTCATTTATATATCTCCCCTTATTTTTGCCTTAATAAATGTGTCAAATTGCACGACCAGTTGCAATACTAGACGTTCTCTGTGAATTATACTCCTGTTTAATGAGTAATTTGACATTTTAAATTTAGGTAAAAAAACAAACTTCCTAATTAAAAGAATAGTTTTTAAAATAATAATTTTATAATAGGAATGTTCTCTCACTAATTTATCAGTTTAATGTTTGAATTTGTGCAAATCCATTTTTTAAATCTACTTTCTTTAATGTTTATTTATTTTTGAGAGAGAGAGGAAGAGAGAGAGAGAGAGAGAGAGAGAGAGAGTGCGCATGAGCAGGGGAGGGGCAGAAAGAAAGAATGACACAGAATCTGAAGCAGGCTCCAGGCTCTGAGCTGTCAGACAGAGCCTGTTGTGGGGCTTGAACCCACAAGCTGTGAGGTCAAAACCTGAGCCAAAGTCAGATGCCCAACCAACTGAGCCACATAGGCCACTGAGTGCCTGTCATCCTAAAGAGGACTAAGAAAAAAACTCCAGGAAACAATACTAATTCTTGCAGAAATTTCATATATAATATAATTGTTTTAAAAAAGAAATAGCAAATGAATAATTTTCTTCATTCATGAAGAATTGATTTTTAAAAGAATGTTGACATAAAATTTTAACGCATAACTTACTTTTCTTGTTACTGGGAGTATTCCTTGCTGAACAAACAAAAGCTCGACAGATTTCATAATTCTGTCATTTATACCATTTATACCTTCTGGTTGGAAAGCAAACTTAAACATGTTTAAAGGAACAGATTCAGTATTTCTTTATATGAGAAACTTGCTAAGTTTCCTAGAATACCAAAACTGATACAAGAGTTTGAGTGTTCATAAGCATATTAATCACAAGTTTAAAAATTGCCATTATAATGGGGCACCTGGGTGGCTCAGTCGATTGGGCAGCCAACTTCGGCTCAAGTCATGATTTCACAGTCTGTGGGTTCGAGCCCTGTGTGGGGCTCTGTGCTGACAACTCAGAGCCTGGAGCCTGCTTCGGATTCTGTGTCTCCCTTCTCTCTGCCCCTCCCCTGCTCACGCTGTCTCTCAAAAAATAAATAAACATTAAAACAATTTTTAAAAATCCCATTATTTATGATCTTAAGTTATGTTTATTTTTTAAACTAAGCAATGGAAATTTATATTTATTAACAAATGTTTAGTGAAAGTATCCAATCAAAACTTATGTGTTATCAAAGTGCTAGCACCACGTTACAGGAGAAAATAAGGGAATGATTGTAAAGCTACAATGTGTAGACTATTATTTGTGTTTTTGCTTGTTACTCTCGTGGGAGGTGGAAACTACCTAAATTTATGTGACACAGAAATCCTGTGAACTCAATCCCCTTAGGAGCATTAAATTTGTAATATCAGCATGATTGTTACTATATTTAGCAACAGCATAAAAGACATAGAGTAGACAAAATTTACTTTTACTGACTTCTAAAATAAATCATTATTGTATTCATCCCTCAAGTCCATGACAGAATTATTTCCCTAATATCATGAGAGGAAAAATTAAGTTTCAAGAAGATTGAGTAATTTGCCAAAGTAATAGAAATAAACACCTTTCAAAGCCGAGATTTGAACTCAATTTATTCTGGCTTTGAAGTCTATATATCTGATCAATACACACATTCTCTTTTATTGCTCTACAAATCAGGAGTTTTTAAGGAAGCATTGTTATAATATTAGTGCACCATAGAAGACATTGAGGATATGAGAGAAGATTTATTAAATACATTAAAATCTCATAATACTTTGGCTTGGTAATAAAATAAACCCTATTAAGGTGAATGAAATAATCCTCTATGTTATGCATTTTTGTTGTTTTTAAAGGGCAAAAGGATATTTCCTTAAATGTTATAGAATCAAATTAGTATCGAGTGCCATTTTAAAAAATCAATATTTTGTCAATTTAATATCATATTAAAAATTTCCTGCACTTCAGTACCTGAGACTGATTATTGCCAAACTCTTTTTTAACATACCTGTGAGTTATTATAGCTCAAATTACCTATTTGAAGTGAGTTCCTGTTTAGAATTGGTCAAAATTAGAAATTTAGTAAATGTTTTGTTCTTTATTTCAACTTTAGTTCTGAATATGTTTTTTCTTTCCATTCAGTTCTCTTGGTGATAATCATAATTAGTGCTATAATTACAATCAAATATGGTTTATAATTTATCTACAAAATTTTATTCCAAGCATATATGCTTAGTAATGTACCTTTACACCTGAAATGCAATGATGAGGTACAAGATTCATATTTATAAACATTTGATTGGCAGGGGTAAGCCATTCAGTCTTACATCTCAGCACATGATATGATCATTGTTCCTTACGATTCCACTTCCTTCAGCAAATCTCATGTCACTTGCAAGGATTTGGTGTAAACTGTTTTCTACATTTTTGGAACAGTGCGGGGGACCAGCCCACGCACCACAGTCGAAAGGTCCCGAGTAGGGGGTTGGTGGCGCAATATCTCTAGGAAAAAAGACAAGGCAAGATAAGAGGAGACAAGACGAGACAAGACAGACAACATGGGTGGTGGTAAAGCCACACTTTATTAAGATAGCCAGGGTGATTATATACCATGGATGATTACATCATTTCTTTAATGGTTACATAGTTCAAGGTCCTTGAAGTAAAGACATGCTCCAGAAAAGGTCATTCTTATCAGGACAGTAGTAACAGGATTAAGTCATTACAAAAGAGGAATCCCCTAATAATAGTCTGGTTTTAAGCATAAGATATGCCTGAAGAATTCTTTGAGGAGATATACATTCCTTAAGGCCCTTCATCAGTTATTCAAGGGTAAGATGCTCATCCTTTTATAAGCAAATCTTTTGGCGGAGGATTATGTTCACTCCCAACAGCAGACAAAGAGCCAGAAAATAAAGTAAGGGAAGGTCACTGACTGACCCAAGTTGATTCAAAGCCTAAAAGTATATGCCTCTTTGCAAAGCAATGAGAAAATCATAGGATGAACAGAAGCCAAATGTGGGGCCCAGGAGGCCAAGTATTGTTTGAGGGTATTTTTTGCCTACTGGGTCCCAACAGAACAGTACCTGGCAATTGTTGGTATACCAGGAACACTTATTAATTTAAATAAATAAATGAATGTCTTTTGCCAACGTTAACAATATGTAATAGACCCTATAATGGAAACAAATCTTATAAACTTTAGAAATACATAATATAAATAATTGTAGAAAACAGAAGCAACTTTAAATTTGAAAATATCTAAATTCATGAGTTATTGATTTAAGAAGATTGCTGAACAAAATGTGTTGTCCTAGGAAGAAGTAGAACTTATTTTTGTCATTTCTGGCAGCAGTAATTATGGGGTAGATTCAGAACTTTGTTACCAACAGCCTTTCTACATGAGATATAAAGATGTGCTGAAATGTGAACATTTCATAGTCCAAAAGGTTATTTTCAATTAATTAAAAAATTCAGAATACATATAGTTTTTCACTGAATAAAGTTCTATGTAGTTCCCAAGGACATTCCACAGAAGTTTATTGTCACCATGCAACTGAATGTTGTATTCCCTACTGTGTTTCCCCTGGCCCAGGTTTGAAGTAAGATACACTTGAGTCTAGTCTGGAGCCAATCTAGCAACAAAGGAGTCATCCCCCGAGTAGCTAATTATCATTAACAAAACAGGGATTTAACACCAACAAGAGTGGGCGTAAACTCAGAACCTCCAGTGAGTACAGGAAGTTTACGCTCTGCATAAATATCATAGGACTCTAAAAATGACTGGGCAATTGGAAACCATGGAAAGTGACCCTACTCATTGATGGGAAAATGTATGATTGTTATTGAGCTTTAAATGTTTTTGTCCCAACATTAAAAACTCTCTTGCTATAAGTAGTAAATGTGTAGAGTATTTTTAAAAAATCATAAAACTGATATCATACAAGGCACTGTAATTTAAGCCATTAGAAGCAGGGAGAGGTAACTTTTTCTTTGTAAATATCTTATCAAGATTAATGTGAGGGGCATCTGGGCGGCTCAGTGAGTTAAACATCAACTCCTGATCTCGGCTCAGGTCATGATCTTACAGTTGGTGAGATGGAGCCTCACATCAGACTGTGTGATGACAGTGCGGAACCTGCTTGCGATTCGCTCTCTCCCTCTCGCTCTCTGCCCCTCCCCCACTCGTGCTCATTCTCTCTCTCAAAGAAAAAAAACCAACTTAAAACAAAGAGTGGTTTGAACAACATGTGCTTTCCTCTTCATTACAGAATTTACAATATGGAATGTGAATAATTTCTATATTTGGTAAACTGTCAGACATTTTTCGAAGTATGAATCACCTTAGAGCACTTCGTCTTTTGCATCTTAAATGTCATGAAATATTTCCAAAGATCCCTTTAATGTGAAGGTTTTCCCGGCACCACTCTCTCTGGGACATCTTCATGCTTTTTATCACAACCCTTTTCCTCATTCATGTGGATCATTGCAGCACCAAGGTCCTCTGGCTACACCAGCAGCATCTCTTGAAAGGTAGTGCTGCCAACATTCCAGGGACAGCTATCTCCTTTATAACTCTTTCCAAATTCCAACACTATTCCTTGCCATTTCCTTGCTGCATTTTCAGCTTTGTTGGTCAAATGCCCTTTTTTGATTATCCATTTTGTAAAATAGTGGGGGCGGGGGACTTTGTTGCTTGTACATCAACTGAATAACAGATTCATGGTGATGAATCACAGGCCGACTCTAGAAGATGTGATGTGATCATTCACTTATCATGACATATACTTTGTTATTTATGTAGTTATTGGAGGAGATACCAATAAAGTTTGCACTTCACATAATTCTAATAGTTAATATGCCATGGTAACTGAAACCTGGACCATATTGGTGGGAGGACCAGTGTTATTTCACCAGACCATGATAACTGAAATGTGTGCATATTTGATTTGAATCATCCATATGTAGGACTGTATGTATTTATCATTTGAATGTAAGAAAGCTACTGATTTTCTATGTCAATTTTATATTGTTACTTCGTTGATTGTTATTTTTGGATTTTCTTTAAAGTACCCTTGGATTTTCCAGGTAACAATTTTATTACTTGCCTATAGAGATCATACTGATTTTAACCATTACAAAATTTTCTATTGTCTGATTATGCTGGATAATTCCTTCAATAGAATATTAGGCAAGTGGTAAAAAAAAAAGTAGACATTCTTTGCTGGTTTGCACTTAGCAATGCAAAGAGTGGTTTCACATTAAAGAGCATGTTGACATTGCATCTATAAAGGAAGAGTACATCAATTTAAATATTATTATTGTTTTGTTGGGAATGGGTGATGAGTTTAAGAACTCTTACAACAACTATGGTGATCATGTGGCTTCTATCCTTAGATATCTTCCTGAGGTAAATAATGGTAAAGTCTATTACAATATCAAACTATCCTTGTATTCCAGGAAAAAATAGCATTTGGTCGTGATGTTTTATTTTTGTACATGCTAATACATTTTTTACCAATATTTATTTCAAAATTTTATTTTGATATTTCTAAGAGAAAAATTCCATAGTTTTACTTTCTGTTTATGTCTATTATTTTGATATTTAGAAGTCAATGTCATACTAACATCATAAAATTTTGTTGGACATGCTTTCCTCCATGCCAAATTTAGTTAGTACTAGAATTACCTGTTGTTTAAAGAGTGGAGGAATTTTCCTTTAACATCTCTGGGCCTACACAGTTTTGCAAAGGTTCCTTAACATTTTTTTCTACACCTACTATTGTCATTGACTTCTTTGGACTCCCCATCCCTCACAGAGTCATGTTTGGGGAATTATATTTTTTCAGATTATTATGAATGGCATCTAGAGTTTCAAACTTATTTGATTTGAATCATAAAATATAGAATCAAGCTTTATTTCATTTTTTATACCTTGGTAGTTATGTATTCCTTATTATTTCATTTTCACTGTTTATCTTCCTTTTTGTTACTTCATTTTTTTCTTTCTCTCTTCACTTTTTGATATTGTTCAAATATAGAAGTCTTTTGAATTCATCTTCTTTTCCATTTTTTAATATGATGAGATACAGACAATGTAAAAATTACTATCCAATCCATGTTTATGTGTACAGGTAACTGATATTAGGTACATTCACACTGTTGTGTAGCCATCAGCACCATCCATTTTCAGGACGCTTTTCAGCTTGTAAAACAAACTCTGTATGTGTTAAACAATAACTCTTCATTGCCTCCTGCTTCCAACCCATGGCAATGACCATTCTACTTTCCTTTTCTATGATTTTGACTAATTAAGTACTTTAGATAAGTGAAATCATACAATATTTCTCTTTTTGTGATAAATTCATTCACAAAAGATAATATCCTTAAGGTTCATCTGTGCTGCAGCATATGTCAGAATTTCTTGGCTTTTTAGGGCTGGGTAATATTGTATACATAATAGATTTTACAAAAACTCTGCTTCTTTAACAGCTCCATCCCCAATTCCTATCAGTTGCTAATGTCACAAAATTTAAATTGTATGTCCAAAGCATACACTAATAACTTTTAATGTACTAGTCTCTTAATCATGTAGCAAACAAAATTGAGATACATGGTTTTATAATTGTCCTTGTATTTACCTTTACTGAGATTTTGATTTCCTCATATGGCTTCTTGTTACAGTCTAGGATCCTTTCATTTGAACTGGAGGAGTCCCTTTAGCATTCTTTGGTGTTTAGGTCAAACTGGAACAAACACCTTCAGCTTTTGTTTACCTGAAGGACAGTTTTGCCAGATAAGGACTTTTGGTTGATAATTTTCTTTTTCTTTTGGGACTTTAAATGCATAAATCCACTGCCCTCTGAACCTGAATGTTTCTTTTTTTATGTTTTTTATTTATTTTTGAGAGACAGAGACAGCATGAGCCGGGGAGGGTCAGAGAGAGAGGGAGACACAGAATCTGAAGCAGGCTCCAGGCTCTGAGCTAGCTGTCAGCACAGAGCCAGGTGTGGGGCTTGAACCAACGATCCATGAGATCATGACCTGAGCCGAAGCCAGCAGAAGCCGGATGCTCAACTGACTGAGCCACCCAGGCGCCCCTGAACCTGAACTTTTCTGATGGGAACTCTGTTCATCATTTTATTGAAGTTCCCTTGCATGTGGAGTAGTTTTTGTCTTGCTGCTTTCAAGATTCTGTTTGTCTTTAATTTTAGACAGTTAATTATAATGTTAATTGCTGGAGGTCTCTTTTGAGTTCTTCCTACTTGGACTATGTTGAGCTTCATGGACTTTTCTATTCATGACTTTTTTCAAATTTCTGGCATCTTTAGTCATTATGTCTTCAATATTCTCTCTGCCCTTTTCTCCTTCTCATCTCCTTCTGGGTTTCCCATTATTCCTATGTTGGTCTTCTTGCTGATGTTCCACCTATCCTTTAGACTCTGTTGTCTTTCCTTCTATCTTTTTCTTTCTTTCTTTCTGTTCCTTAGAGTAGATAATTTCCATTGACCATTTTCAAATTCACTGATTCTTTTTCTACCTGTTTCAATCTGATTTTAAATCCCTCTAGTAAAATTTCTATTTCAGTTACTGAAATTTTTATTTCCAGAACTTCTTATTGGTTTCTTCTTAGGTTTTCTATCTATCAATATTTTCATTTTATTCATGCATCACTTTTTGACTTTTTAATGTATTCCTTTAGCTCTTTGTGCACATTTAAGACATTGCTTTAAATAAAGTCTTTATCTACTCTATCTGCCATTGTGTCTTTTTCATAGACTTTTTTTGGTTATTTTTTTCCTTTGAATAGACTATACTCTACTGCTTCTTCATATGTCTTGTGATTTTTTTTGTTAAAAACTGAAGATTGAATACAATAATGTGGTAACTCTGGAAAATCAGATTCTCCCCTTTCTGGAGTTTTCTGGGATTTTTTGTTTTGTTTGTTTCTATTCTTTTGATTGTTGGAGGTTGTCTGTGATGAGATCAGATTGATTCAGAAACTTACAGTTTTATCAGGTCTTTTCTGAGATTATTCCTTCCTCTGGGCATGTGCAATGACTTTCTGACTTCCCCTACACATGTGGTTGCTTTTCACGGTCCTAGTCTTTAATGTTTGTCTCTCAAAGGGACAGACAGAGAAAAACAAAGGTGCGGGAGAGATTTTAATACCCTGCTACTCATTTTGGCCAGAGAAAGGGGGGCTTACAGTAATGGGGGAAGTGTAATAATGGCATTCACTGATTAGAAGTTATAATCAATGAGCAGAGCACAAGTCCATTTTGCCCACCCTAGCTTTGCAAACTATGTGTAAGCTGTTCTAGAAACATGTATATAACTTACAGCCAGTGTTTAGAGACAGAAGATAAATAGCTGGTTCTGTGCAAGAGCTGAAATTGACCCAAAACAATGATTTACCATCTATGTCTTCTCCTGGAAGCTGCCAAACCTTCAATAGAGGCCACAGTTCCAGACTAGTTGCATCAGACAGATTCTGCCAGTACAAATGTTGACACATGCTTCCTACTCTGCCATCCTCCCAGAATCCTCTATGTGAAGTGACCTGTTTCTGTATAATGCAAAATATTACCTAGTGTGTAAATTTAATATACATTGTTTGCATTATGAAACTGCACATAATGTCATAATTTTTAAAAATAGTGTAACTAGTTGATGGTTGTAAATGGGTTATGTGTACCCTTCTGAGCAGTTGGATTATGGTATAATATTAGTATAACATACTGTTGTCACTGACAGTTCCAAAGAAGATGATGTGGGTGACAATATCTTCCTTAATGGCATTCTATATTACCAACCAGGTGGGGTCTCCTGTATTGTTTTGCAGAAACAATAACTATTTTGAAAAGTAAATCTGTGTTGCTAATCATTCTGGGACACCCTATGCAGAATTGTGTATTATAATTTCACAAAATTGCAAATAAGCACCTGCAGCTACTCAAAAGGAGGTGCCCCCTAAGATCCCCTAAAGTGAATTTCCCAAACACTGTAAAACTCCTGTTTTAAATTAGGTAATTGCAAACATATTTTTTAAATGTGGCAAAATTCTCCAGGTTTTTTATTTTTCCTATTTCTTTAGCACAATGAAGACAGACAGACATTCCGTTAAGTTTATATGTAGTATTCCTGTCAGTGTAGAAAGTATATTTACTACAGTGTGGAACTGAGGTGGCTCAATATGTATTTAAAATAGAAAAAAATGAGTCCCAGTAACACACACAATTTGTAAAGATATGACATTAGATTAATAGAATTTAGTGGAAATTGATGTAAAAAAGGACACCATTGTATAACCTACACAATTGTGTTAAATATTTGAGAACAGTACCAATTTCCAGTTTACCTGACTGGCAGTGATTGCACATGAGAAGTTTCCTTCTTTTGGCGAAAAAAAAGAAAAAACAGTTTCAGTAATTTGCCTGGCTTTCTTTACTGCTTAGTTTTCACAGGTAACTATATACTTGGTGCTATGGAGGATAATAAAATTTGTAGAACAGTCTACTGTTTTGCAAAGTCATTTTTGCACTTGCTCTTTTACATGTTTATACAAGTATCCTTTCATATGTTGATGCTGATGATTAATTTTGCTGATGAATAAACTATAGCTTGCCCCGCTTGTTAACTTTATCAAGGTCAGCCTAAATATATAAATGTCACTAGCCCAACCAAATTACAAACTAGTATGTAGGGCAAGAAGAGAAAATAAAGAATTCTAAAGAACGAGTGATTCCTTTAACATTAGTTTTGGCTATCAGACGAAAGGCCAAACTTAGGGGTCAGCCATCCCCTGCCACAATTCCCAAATGGGCAATGGCAATCAGCAACATTATCTCTGAGGGAAAATTGCCAAACAATATATAGGTTTCTCTGGTGTTGCCAAAGTCACAATCAGACCTCCCTATGGATGTATAATTATATAGAAGTGCAGAGACAAATGTCTCTCCTTGGGGAAATGAAACATTTTGCAGATAACCAAGACCATCATGACCAGTGTTTTCAGGTTTCTCTACATGTTCAATTCTGTCACTTTACTTCAGAATCCTATGGCTTTTTCTTAAACTAACCTATCTCTGTTGCAAGTCAGGATGGCTTGTCTGCCAGCTGTCACTGGGCAGCAATCAATGGCCATGTTTTATTGGTGCAGGTTATATTTTCTTGTAACCATTATCTCTAAATTCAACCTTCAAAAAAATCTTTTAGGTCTCTTGGCAGAACATTATGTTGTTGAAATTAACTAAGAAACAAAAAAAAATAAAATTCAATTCTTCCCATCTCAGGGCAATAAGGGATAATATGACAAAAGTGAATTTTCAAAAGTCAATTAATAATATTAATAGAGAGAGGAGATAGGTTATTATAACATATGGGGTTCACTTGCCAATGAATTCATGAGATCATACAAATTATATGTTTTCCCCCAAACAATGTTCAATACCTATTTGGGGAATAGTCATTAAAATACTTAAATGTTTAAATGATTTCCTTGACAAATAGCATAACATAAATAGTATGCTAGAATTATATATATTATTTAAATTAAAAAAAAATATGAGTCAGTCATTTCTTGAGATGCTGGCTCCTCAGGTTGGAACTGTCAGGTATTGATGCTATGGTGAGTCCTTTTGTCAGCTCCCAAGATCAGAAATTCAGTTTCATAGGCAAACCTGGAGTTATAATGTGCTTAGGTGTTGGCCTGAACAAACAAAAATATGTACATATATTTATGTCTACATCTGTGTCCTCTCTATATCTCTTTTTTTTTGTTTTTTATTTATTTTTGAGAGACAGAGAGAGACAGCATGAGCAGGGGAGGGTCAGAGAGAGTGGGAGACACAGAATCTGAAGCAGGCTCCAGACTCTGAGCTAGCTGTCAGCATAGAGCGTGACGCGGGGCTCAAACCCACAAACCATGAGATCGTGACCTGAGCCAAAGCCGGACGGTTAACCGACTAAGCCACCCAGGCACCCCTATATCTCTTTATCTACATATCATTACATCAAATTTTAGTTTTCAGCAGCTATATAAATTTCATGGATCAAGGATATCAGTGCCAAAAATCAGGGATCCCCCTGACTGATAGTAAAGTACCTGAGTAACCAAACCAGAAATTACATTATTTAGTAAGCATGGAAACAGTAATGGGAGTAACACAGGTGTGACATTAAACTCTTTTTTAAAATTAATTTATTTATTTTGAGAAACAGAGGGTGAGAACATGAGTGGGGAAGGGGGAGAGAGAGAAGGACATAATCCCAAACAGGCTCCACACTGTCAATGCAGAGCTCCAAAGTGGGGCTAGAACTCATGAACCCCTAAGATCATGACGAGCCAAAATCAAGAGTCGGATGTATAACGACTGAGCCATATAGGTGTCACATCATAGAATTGATAAACTCATAACTGAGAACATGAGAAACTTAATAAATAATCATATCTGCTGAATATGAAAGGACCTTTGGTTATTCAGACCACTCACATATCTGGTGTATAGGGTTATGTAAACACAACAATGCTCTGGCAACAAGGTCTACCTCTTAGATGTCACAAAGAGATCCTCTATAAACAATTCTTTTGTTCTGTACTCATTGTAATATTAGTGATCAGCTATAGGTTTTGATTTTGCCTTTTTGTTTGTTTATTTTTCACATGAATCAGCTACGATATCCTTCCCTAAGTATTTATTCCACTCTCATATTTCTTGATATCTAATATACACATTTATACTCACACCATCTTGCCTCAATGTGTTCTACTTCTATACTCTAGGGTCTTTTTAAAAATTTTATTTTCATATTTCTAGTCAACAAGTATAAATGATACCAGACTAATCAGGTTATATTTGGAATCCAGTTGGCTTAGAGCTATCATGTAGATGTTTATCATGTTAGCTCTGGAATATATAGAGAGAAAAAATTCAGAGTGAATTTACATTACAATATGTTAAAAAGCAATAACCATGACATATATTTCCGAGGCAGTGATGTATGGGGTATTGAGCGATGTGAGGAAAGGTATGCAAAAACTGAAAATGTCCCCGTATGTCCTTTTGCAATGTGACTTTGCAGCTTCTCTTTCAACAGGTGGAATTTGTTTCCCACACTCTTGAGTTTGGCCTCAACTTACAGCTTACTGTAGCAAAAGTGGCACTGTGCCAGCTCTGAACGCGACCGCAAAAAAAGCCTTTCACGATTTTGCTCTCTCTTTTGAAAACTTGCCCAGTCACCACATAAAAAGTTCTGAGTTAGTCTGTTGGATGATGAAAGATTTGTGGCCCAACTGTTCTCGTTTTTCCAGCTGACAGCCAGCCAGCCCCAAAACAGAGCTTCCCAGCTGACTGACTGGATGCTGAGTAGATGAATGAATGTACACGTTTGAGGCTGAAAGAACTGTCCAGCTGAACCCCCAAAGAATTGCTGACCCACAGAATCATGAGCTAAATCAATGGTTGTTGTTTTATGACACCAAAGTATGCATGTTTTCTTATTGTCATGGGTTGAGCTGTTTCCCCTTCCTATTGCCACCAATTCATATGTTGAAATCCTAACCTCTAGTATCTAGACTGGGACCTTATTTGGAAATTGAATTATTGCAAATGTAAAATAAAGTTAGATGAGGCCATGCTGGAGTAAGATGGGTCCCAATCCAATTATCTGCTCTGACTTGTGTCCTTATAAAAAGAGGCAATATAGACACGGACATACTCAGAGGGAGAACACCATGTGACCATGAAGGCAGAGTTCAGGATGATGTGTCTACACGCCAAGTAGTAATGCCAAAGACTGAGAGCATATCACCAGGAGCTAGGGGAGCGGCATGGAACACATTCTCTCTCAAAGTCCTCAGAAAGAACCAAACTTGTCAACACCTCGTTCTTAAGCTTCTAACCTCTAGAAAGTAGACAGTAAGTTTCTGTTGTTTACGCCATTCAGTGGTGGTATTTGTTATAGCATCTCTCTCAAACGAATACAGTTATGCAGCAGAGGCTAACTAATTCAAGCCATGTACTTCTTTGTCAGAAAATACATAGTAAGCCTTCAAGATCTTTGCACGTATTTCAAAATCAGATCCTATTCAGAAAATTAAAAGTATCATGTGATATCTTGTATTGCTGGTGACAAATGAATGACTAGGGTCAGGCCTCTGCCATTATTTAGGGAGGAATTGTTGCCTGGATATGTTATGCAAATCTTCGTGGGAGGAAAATGGCTGCATGTCTTAAAGAATGAGCAGATCATGAAAAATGGAAGGGAAGAGAAGAAATGGTAGAGAGCCAAGTTCAGGAGCTCGAATGAAGGGATGTGCATGGAAAAATGCAGAAGTCAGATGAGCTGAGTTTAAAAGTGGATGAATTGTGGAACATAAACATGCAGTGTGTAGGTGGAGTAGGTCAAGGTCCCAGAAAGTCTACTCACAGCATTTGGATATTATTTACGAATACTGGTCATTTATAAAATTTTATGAATGGGAATTTCATATAGTAGAGGTTAGAGAAAGAAAGACCATTTAGAATCTTTTTGCCATATTCCTGTAATGGAGTCCTGAGTAAAATGTTGGTAACTTACATAATGGACAGAGTACCCTACATATCCATTAAGAAAAATATTTGTAAAGCTGTTAAGTGATAAATGTTGTTTAATCTTAGGCACGTGTTTAGATTTTGCCACCACTAATTTTTAAAAAGTTGGGGATGAGTATTTGAAGAAAGTCATATTAATTTCAAGTTTGCATTTTAATCTGAAGTTAAAGTGTTTGAGAATATGTAAATAAAAATATTCAGTCTTTATGCAGCCTTTAGTAATCATTGGCTAAAATGAGAGGTCATAATTGCTTACATATTTTTGTAAGTCTTTTAATCCAACTGCCTATATTCACCAAGCAATCAAAGTTCAGGCAGCAAAGGATAAAATTCTACAGAAGAGTTCATCTTGAAAAAGGGAACCAGAATTAAGGTCGCCTCTGCTCACGTGTGTATATCCAGGCAAGATGGTTCCCTGAGCAACCATGCACATTCTTGTGTACTATAAGCTAGTGGCCATTCTAGCATTGTTCACGAGAGTTCTAAATAGCCTGCATTTAAATAGGTATGTGTGGTCATAACCTGGAGAATGATGCATATAGTTGCTGATCAGCAAGGTAGCTTTATCATAAATCAGCATTTACATTTTATAGTGCAAAAATAGTGGAAATAGCTATTTATTTTGCATGTCTTTCAAATTTGGAAGTCACATGCATTTTCTATTTTACTTTTGTTTTATCACCCTGAAGGATGCCATCTTTTCTTTTCCTATGTTAATTTGAACATAGGATAAGCAATCTGATCTTAAACAGCACTTTCATATTTAATTTAAAGAAAATCATTAAAGTAATTCATGTTACTCAGTTTATGATTCTGGTCAAATCTTAATTTCACATCACCGGTATATCTCAAAAATTGCTTGGCTCTTGCTGTATGCTGTTTGGTCAATAGTAATGAACTATGAACCAGAAGGTACATGGCACAGCTAGAGAAACTAGATCATCCTGTCCAAATAATCTGACTTCTTAAAACCAGGAAATAAATGAACACTACATAAAACTATATTTTGAGAATTCCAAGTGGTGTCATTCTCTGAAAAATAAAGCCTGAAGCTTTAAGAGAAGTGGGGATTTACAAAGAGAGCCAAGAACAATATATATGTATATGTGTATATATATATATATATATATATATATATATATATATATATATAAAGTCAAAATGGAGAAGTGATAGCAAAGGAAAAGATAAACTGATATTTTAAAAACAGAGTATGCTTCAAAAGATTATGGTAGGCAGATGTGGTATTCCTATATTATCAATTTGAAGACAAAGAGGTTCATATTATTAAAGTTTTCTGGGTTTCCAGTTCTCATGCATCGGAACTTAGAAGACTATTGCTTTGTTTATTCATCAGTGTTCAACTTTCTGTGCATCAATGTTCAGTTCAAACTCACTTGTGGAATTTCATATATATGTAAAATTATATACTTTTATACTTTGCATATATATGCATATATTCTTATAAACTTACACACACACATAATCAAAACCAAGCCACATTAAGATATACATGTAATAGTGGTAATCTTTTAAGATTATTTTTTTTTAATTGCATAGCCTTAAAAACAAACCATTGAATTCAATAGCAAGTAATAAACAGCATGTGTGTTTGTTATACATAATGGATGTGTTCTGTTTAACATATGATATATAAAGATAACTTCTAAAATGCTCCAGAATATTATCAACCCGTGTCATTTGTCATCACTAGTGCTGAATTCCTTATTGTGATTCACACACACTGCGTGCTCTCAAAGAAAGGCATTTCATCACAAGTCATTTATCCTGTACTTTTTGTATAGACCAATCTCTAATGGAAGGCTAAATTTATGGTTAATAAGCTATGTATAAAATTTTTTAATTGTACCCATTACTTTCCTGAATAAGGAGGAAATAAAAATTGAACAGCAGAAATCAAAACAACTATAGATTTTAATTTAAATCAGATATATTCATCATGGTACCCAAAGTAACATGAAAAACATTCTGATGGATATTCATGAACATGCTTTTAAAACAACTAATTTTCTCTAGAATTTATGGAATTTATGGAAATATAATCAAATGTTTCATCTCTCTGTTGAAAACCCATATGAGCCTTACAGGTTTCTTTCACTGGCTTATGAAAACTAGAGCTTGGGCGGGGCCTCTCCCAGGAATAATTTGCCAAGTGTTGTACCAAGAGAATAGGAAAGAAAGAAAAAGTTGGTGATAAAATGCAATTTATAATTTTGGTAGCAAGGATCTTATTATGAGTACCTTTTACCTGTCATATTCTAGCTCTGAAAGTTTATTTGGAATTAAGGAAACAGAGATTACATCTGAATTTTTAAAAATAATCTGGTGTCCACTCATCAGGTGACGGACATTTAGGCTCCTTCCATGTTTTGGCTATTGTTGACATTGCTGCTATGAACATTGGGGTACATGTGCTCCTATACATCAGCACCTCTGTCTCTCTTGTGTAAATCCCCAGCAATGCTATTGCTGGGTCATAAGGGAGTTCTATCGATAGTTTTTTGAGGAACCTCCACACTGTTCTCCAGAGTGGCTGTACCAGTTTACATTCCCACCAACAGTGTAGGAGGGTGCCCATCTCTCCACACCCTCGCCAGCATCCACAGTCTCTTGATTTGTTCATTTTAGCCACTCTGACTGGTGTGAGGTGGTATCTCAGTGTGGTTTTGATTTGTGTTTCCCTGATGCTGAGTGATGTTGAGCATCGTTTTA
>NC_043700.1:9705945-9809789 GCF_006229205.1 Suricata suricatta | reverse complement strand
CATAGAGGTCTTTTACATCCTTGGTTAGGTTTACTCCTAGGTATTTGATAGTTTTTTGTGCAATCGTGAATGGGATCAGTTTCTTGATTTCTCTTTCGGCTGCTTCATTTTTGGTGTATAGGAATGCAACTGATTTCTGTACATTGATTTTGTACCCTGCAACTTTACCGAATTCATTGATCAGTTCTAGAAGGCTTCTGGTGGAGTTGATTGGGTTTTCCATGTAGAGTATCATGTCATCTGCAAAGATGTGGTATATATTCACGATGGAGTACTACATGGCAATGAGAGGGAATGACATATGGCCATTTGTAGGAAAGTGGATGGACCTTGAGGGTGTCATGCTGAGCGAAGTAAGCCAGGCAGAGAAAGACAGAAACCATATGTTTGCACTCATAGGTCTAACAGGAAAACAAAAGAGACCTAATGGAGAACCAGGGGGAGCGGCGGAGGGACAGAGAGTTGGGGAGAGAGAGGGATGCACAGCTTGAGAGACTATTGAATGCTGAAAATGAACTGAGAGTTGAAGGGGAAGGGGGAGGGGGGAAAAGGGGTGGTGGTGATGGTGGAGGGCACTTGTGGGGAAGAGCACTGGGTGTTGTATGGAAAACAACTTGACAATAAAATATTGAAAAAAAATCTGGTGTCAATTTTAATTGTGTGTGTAATCATTTTGTTGATAGGGAGTAGAGAAAACTATGGTGCTACTATCTTGTAAGGATGCCTCTTCCTACTCATAAGTTTCAATACCTAAGCAATACAAAGAAGTAATATTGTGTCCACAGGAAGATTTGAAAAATAATTCAATTTCAACTGAGTTAAGCACTGATTATGAACCAGTTTTTCTTTTTAGAGAGTTGAATATCTGTCCCCTTGCTCTCTCTGCAAAAAAAAAAAAAAAAACAGACTTTACAAATGGAGGTACAGATCAGGACAACCAGAACCTGTGGTTTTAATATTCATGTTATTTTTACATTACTGTTTTGTATCATCTTATTGTCAAAGTCATGCAGAGCATTGGGGTCATTAAGCTTACAATTTCCAAAATTTAAAAAAAAAATCTGGAAAACAAGATTCAGTTTCCATGTGGCTTTGGCAAAAAAAAAACACCTAGATAATGTGTGGTATTTTGTGCCAATAACATTTTAGAGCTGGATTCACATCAAGACCATTACAGATCTTTCATAAAAATGAAGAAAAACTGATCCTTCAGCCTTCCTTTCTGTACTGTATCTTTCAGAGCTTGACTTTCAGAGTTGCCAAGTTGGATGTCAAAACATTCAGTAGAACGTTTCTCTGTTACAGCAGTCTCCGGCATGTGTTGAAATTTGGCCGAATTAGAGAACTAAATATGCCTACAGTTAAACATCTTGAGCCCTTTTTGTAGTGAGCTCCTGGCATTTAACGTTGATGGCTCTGTCCAGCGCCAATTTCTAGCCATGACTATGGAGATTTTCATTTGTCAACATTCTGCAATTCTCTTTTCTACGCATTTTATTCATTAGATTATGGGTTGTTCCATTCATTTTTCCAAACCCATAAATGAGAGAAAGACCTGGATAGTTCTGTGGGATACAATCACCTTTTCTCTTATGACTAGACATATTTGTTTTAGAATTGCAATGGACCCTAGCTTCTGGTTTTCAACTCATGATTATTTGTCCTTTGGGGTAACTTGGTGGAAAAGACTATATTTTGCCAAGGGGCAAACATTGCAGTGAACCTTGTACCCTCCAATTGCTATTCTTTTGCAAAAGGAGAGCCTTCAAGATGATGATAAGGTGTACATTACAGTAACAATTACCATAACATTTAAAATTAAAATTAAAGTGTTTGTTAAAAGAATTTAAACATTTCTTTCAGTAAGACAAGATAATTTAATAATTCATTTTATCTTAAATAACATTAAAATGTCCAATTTTCTTACACACACACATACATGCCATCAACTTTACTGTAAATTCCTTAAGGAAAATTGTTGTTTTGTTTTGTTTTGTTTTTGGTCACAAGTAGTATTAGCACAGTGTGACCACATTATACACAAACTATATTTGCCAGTTAGTTAGTTGGTTGAGTTTTTAACCAATTTTTTGAGGGATAAAACCATTACAGACCTATTACAAAAAGAAAACAAATTACAAATTATAAATCTGTAACTCATTTTGTAGCTAGTCATAATAGCTATGAAATATGTCAGGGTCAAGTTTGATTTTTGTTCCTGTTCTTTCATTATAATAATTGTAAAAATTTAACTCAATAACCATGTAAAAACAGATTCAAATATTTGAGTTGTTTTCCCACAAATCATATATGGGTTTCAGGAGAAACCAGTTGGCAGTTGAACATGTCTTCATATTACTGCAATTAGAAGAAGTGTCAAAATCAACCTTGCAATCAGAAAAACTTGAGTTTAAATTAGGACTTTGTCCCTTAAAAGTGTTAAGTGTTATTTAAAAGTGTTAAAGTTTTATAATGCTCTTTATATTTATTTTATTTTATTTTATTTTATTTTATTTTATTTTATTTGGTCATTTAGTAAAGTGAATGGTATAATAATTGGCAAAGTTTACTTTTGGGATTAATAAGAATTTGTTCCCTTTTTGAGTTAATCAAAGGTCTGCAAGCAATAGTTTACAGAACAGAATCGCTCACTTAGAGTCAAATAAGGTTTTATAAAAAATACTATTATATTTGATACAGAAAAAATATTATTGAATAATTCACTGTATTTAAATGTCATACAGAAAAATCTAAATAGCTAGGAATAAACAGGGCAGTAGTCTTCCTGCTTAAATAGTTTAACTTGAAACAGGTACCAATATTTTACAGAAGATGGTATAGTATAAAAATGGCTTGTATGTTTTTGTCTAGAAATAAAAATAAAATTTTAAGGAAACTTTAAAGTATTTTATTAACAACTGTTTATTTATCTTGAAATGTTAACTCAACAAAAATCACTCTAGTGTGAATGTTTTACATAATTTTAAGATAAAATGTATGAGATTAACATACATTTTAATTCATATTTGACTTTCAGTATGATCATAAAGGTTGCCATTTTTTAAGAAGGATGTTGGAGGGTTTTATCAAATTTTCCAAGTGTCTGACTTAATCTTTGATACGCACATCATTGTCTTTTTATAAGTTTCATTATCTTTTTTTCTTTAATTTTTAACTGGTCTCACTCTGCCAGATAAATATTCACTGTCAATGGCTTTAAGTGTAATTCTACCATTTCTTTAACACTTTCTTTGCCTTTACCCACCTAGATATTGAAAACTCAATCCAAAATTTTATTTTTTATTTGCAACACCCTAATTATGTTTTCAATTACCATGACAGCATGGTAAATATGTCAGGATTAAGAGGTATGTGATCATATTAGGATTCTCCAGAGAAACCGAACCAATAGGAAATCTCTCCCCTCTATATATCTATAAGAGGAGATTTATTATAGGAATTGGTTCATGTTATAATGGAGGCCAAGAAGTCATAACACCTGCTGTCTTGAAGATGGAGAACAAGCAAAGCCAGTGATGTAATCCAGACGGAGTTCAAAGGCCTGTGGACCAGGGGAGGCCAATGATAGAAGACCACATCCCAGTCTGAAGCCCAGGAAGCTAGAGATGCCAGTGTCTGACGGTAGCAGAAGGAGGAAGTCCTACTCAAACAGAAGAAGAGCAACTGCACCCTTGCTCTGCCTTTTTGCTCTCCTTGGGCCCTCACCAGATTGGATGATGCCCACTCACATTAGGAATGGCAACTGCCTCACTCAGCTCACAGATTCTAAGGCTGATCTCCTCTGGTAACAACCTCCTGGACACATCCAGAAATAATGTTTTACCAGCTGTCTGGGCATGCCTTAGCCAGTGAAGTTGACACATAAAATTTACCATCACAGTGATGTTTGAATAGTGACTAAATTAGTCAAAATGATCTGGTTAAGGTAATTTTTCTACTTTACATAACCTTCATAATTGTGGAGATCAGCTACTGTATAACCTAGAAGCTCTGGGGAGCTATTTCAACCTTATTTTAAACTCCACTGGGGTAGGAGAATTGGAGTATTATCAAATAATAATATAAGTCTGATCTTTTACCAGTATACATCTAATTTTCACAATGGGATGCAAATCTTTGTGCTGAAATCTTAAACCTTAGCATGTTTTGAGTACAACAGCAATACATTTTTCTTATTAAGTATATTTCTGCTCATTTTAAATTGTATTTTTCTTAATAAGAGGTAAAGTAAAATCGATTAGTCAATTGATATTTATTGAAGGCTGTTCCTGGAGGCAGACCTCCTAATATGTACATAATAGGTGTTTGGACAGAACAAGGATAGACATTGCTTTTGTGGGTAACACAGAATCTAGAAGGGAGAGTCTCCATTCCAGTGCAGTTTTATGTCACTTATTCTCTGCTCAGTTCTTCTTATGGTTTCCCTTTTGCCATCAGGAAGGGTACTATCCTGACCCAAACCCTGCTGCTCTGTCACCTTATGTCCTGTTAGTTTCCTCCTTTTTGGTGATCTTCTTGCTATTCCTGAATACACTTACGTCCTCCTCCTGCAGAAAGGTGGTTCTAGGGCTTCCTCTGCCTAAATTAGCTTTTTCCACATAATACACTGATGTCTCACTCATGCACCTTCTTCAATTTCTACTAAAAGAACATCTTCTCATTGAGTGCCCACCTGACCTGCTTATTTAATGCTGCAAAACCTGCCCCTCTCTCCCATCCCTGTTTTACTTTTCTCCACAGGACACACTAACTTTTAACACACTTTATCACATGCATCCAGCTTTCTCAGTGGTCTGTTTTCCCTGAATATATTATCAGCTCTCAGAAGGCAATGGTTTCATGTCTCTTTTGACTTATGTGTCCGTAGAACCTGCAGCAGTACTAGGTGCTCAGAGCAGAAACAGATAGAGGAACTGAATGAGTCAAATACACATTCTTAAAATCAGTCTGGTCTTGAATGTCTGGATTAACAACCATCATGAGCTTACAGAAATGAGAAAAAAATATTTTTTCTATATACTTGAAATAAAGAAGATTCTAGATTTAATCTTAAAGGAAGAAAATCGTTGTTGCTCTGTCAGGGAATGAGCACAACAGATTGGTAGTGGTGGTCTACAGGCTCCCATCACAGAAGGGTGTTTGGTAAGCACATGGAATAGATCAGGATCAGGGTGGTCTTCCCGTCACCAGGCTCTGGCCCCGGGCTATCTTCAAGCCCATGTTACCTCTTTTGAACCAGCCCAAAAAGGGCTCTGCGTTTGCCCAGACATTTGTGCATATCAGTTTAGTTTGTTATTTGATTTGTTATTTGATTTAGGGGACAAGGTGTCTCAGTACATGGCAGAGGCAGCCAGTTGCTGTTATCTAGAGCACAGGGATGCTCAAGGACCTCAGTCTAGTTTGAAGGAGCAATATTGACCTGTTGCTTCCTGAAAAAGACACGGCTAGACATGGTTCTGTCTCTTTCCTTTGTAAGAAAGGTTTGGCCCTAGTAATAGCTGTGAGTTGAATTCACACACACACACACACACACACACACACACACACACATCCCTATAGACTATTATGTGTATGTGTGTGTGATATCTGTATCTAGATGTATAATATAGGGAAAAACAAAATATAAAAATTAAATTAAATAATAAAATTATATATGCTGCAGAAGCATTGCTGAAGATCGATGCCTTTGCTTGCATCCTTAAACCTGATTACTGTATATTAGAAGAGACAAATGTCCTTTATAATTAAGTGAATTAAAAAGCAATTTGCAACTGAGGGAACCTGAACAAGATGTTTCCCTAATTCTTTAAGGCTGAGTGTACACAAAGTGGGCAGGAGAAGTATTGGAAGAATACATTGAAACATAATTTAAACCATGCGATTATAGCATAATTATCTGGGAAGAAGCAATGGCAGAGTGTCAGCTTGTTTGAAGAATCTGAAATGGACACATAGTGGGGAATGTTATCTCTGAGCCAGGAGATCCAGGTTGTCTTCCCGGCTGTGGTGTCCGTCACCTGGGTTCCACCTTGGGCAGAGAATTTTTGCGTTACCTTCTAATACCACAATCTAGAATACAAGAATAATTAAACCCATTCTGCCTATCTTAAAATTAAAGCAGCTTAAAGAATGGTATAGACATGACTGCACTGACTCTAGGATATCCTGGATTTCAATTCTTGTTTTGTTTATTGCCATGTGTGACCTTAATCCTTGCAGAACTCCATTTCCTGAAAATATTACTAATGGATACTACATAAGAATTAGTGAAGACTAAGAGAAATGAAATCTGATTTATATAATTAAATATTTAGAAAGTACCTGGTACATTTAAAATATTCAAATATGTGAAATATTTTTACTATTTACATTGCTTTCAGCATTTATGGCTACATTTTAATGTATTTTTCCTATTGTATTTCTCATGGATATATATATTAAATGTGCTAATTGTATTTAATACTGGACATATAGTGACATTTTATTGCTATTAAGTTTACTCATAAAGATTCTGATGGAGTAAATTTAAGTGGCTTCTGAGTAATTTGGGAATGGGAATCATTACGGGCAATGATGACAGACAATCAGAGGATAGGAGTTTGTATTTATCTTACACTTAGCTGAATACCTCTCAGACAACAGTCAACTTGGGTAGAAACCTCCTCAGGTCCTTACGTCTCACTAGGTTTTGGCAAAATGATTTCTTTCTTTTATCTCTTTATTCCAGGAGGGGCTAATAGCCTTATACAATCGATAGTCTCTTGGGACCATGCCTTGACAACTCTTGTTTCATCCCTTAATTATTTCCACAATTGTGTATGTAGTCCTTTCATTAATTTATTTTTATGTGAACCATGTGAGGTCAATTCCATTTTCTGCGGGACTCTGATTGACAGTGTTCTGTTCCAGAAGTAGCCCACATGATGGCCTTCAGTACTGGGCTGGGAAATACAACGATGGCACTGATACCCTTAGCAGACATTATTATCATAATTATTCAAATTACCCTTATCAAGAGGTGGAAGAGAAAAATTCTGGAGATCAAATGCCTGCTTTACTTGATTGCAATTGAGATTATAAATGCTGTGAGTGAGGCAAGTTGCCTCTCTCTGAGTGCCCTGGAGAGTTTTCAAAATAATAAAAACAACAACAACAAAATGGACCTTGAATTTTCCAATTTAACTGGTAAGTGAAAGACAAAATGTCTATGGTGACCTTGAAAACCCTTATCGTTTCTTATATTTGCAGGACAGGTAGGTTGAAGATCAGGTCTAAAATATAATGTAGCAGTTGCAATATCACAAGACCAATTAAATTCAGGACGACACAAGTCTTATGTTGAAGTTACAGCACTGACTGGGAAAAAATGGAGCCTTGCAACATGGAATAGAAATATGTGGACAGACAAGTGAGAAGGAGAATCTTGAGCAACCTAATATCCCTGATGACTGCATAATGATTTTCAGTAACTTTATATAAAGCAGGTGCCACTCACCCTCCTTTAATGCCTCTTTTTCCAGCCTTTCATGGTCATGTTTAGGAAAGAAAATTAAACCTTATATAAAATTATTTCAATGACAATTTTTACAAGGATTGTCCATAGTTAGGACCATTCTAGATGGATAGGCAATAAGTTAATTCATTACATACAAGATGTGTCTTAGGGTATTGTTGTTTGGTTTTCTTGTGGAACCCCCAGACATGAAGGGCTTTTTCTTTTATCTTTGTGAGTGTTAAGTAACAGCACAGAGGAGAATTGCAAGGTCTTTCCTGGAAGGAAATAGTAGATATTTCAAAAGAATTGCAAGACCATACTACTTTGTATCACCAAGAATAGGAATAAATTCAGAGGGTCGTAAACAAAAAGTTTCAATGTAATCTTGGATTTGGGCCAAATATATCAAGTCATTCAATAAATGCAGTCATTCTGGATTTTAAAAGTAATTTCCCAACTCTAACAAGAAGATATAACAGTTTGTTTTAAGACTTCCTTGGATCTAGACGTCATAGCCTACTTTCACAAAGATCCAGATGCTAGAATCCCCTTGCAATAAAGTAGAGAGAGGAATGAAAAGCTTGGAAATTGCAATTTTGGGATACATTTAACATGTTCCACTTGCTCACCCACCCCACAATGTTCAAGAGTAGCACTGAATATTCCATTTATCATGGTACTCACCGTATCAATAGCTTAGAAATTTCTGATTTCAATGGCTTAATCATCAGAGACATAGTGGGTGAAATTATTGCCATGGAGCACAGGGATAGTGTAACAATCACAATGTTTTGACCCACAGATACCCACAGGTGACAAACTGATCATAGGTTCTTTAAGAATGACATATAATAACAGCCTACCATGGTACTGATCTATATAATCCTATTGGGTAGAATCCTGATTTGGGTTGGCGTAGTGGGAATTTTTAGACTTCTGTGCATTTTACATGCTTAAAGGAGTTCTTAGACTAGTTTTCCCTTCATGTGATAAAGCTGGGTAAGCAGGGTAGGGATCCTGTAATGAGGACCCAAGGGTACACTGTAATTATAGATCTTTCATTAAGTCTTCCACCAGAGAAAGTTTTGGCCATTTACCACAGTGACTGTGCCCCATGGAAAAAATAATTCTGAAATATTTTCAGGTGTATTAGATATTGCTACTATGTTCCACTGGTCAGAATGGGGGGGTCTATGAAGGACAGATGATAAAAGAGAACTTACCCTAAATTTTTCAGAGATTCTAGTACACTGTCATTCACAATTTACAGTTGTGTTCCTAGACCTGAATGTGTATTGGGAAGAGACACACTTAACAATTTGTAGAATATATGCACTGGGTTCTTGACTCACTGGGTGAGAGCTACTATAATAGCAAGTGCTAAGTGGAATCCCATGGAACTGTTCCTCCTCTATTTCATGGGAGCACGCAGGTGCACACACACATGCACACACACATACACATTGCCAAGTACTGAACCATAGCAACATTGCATTACTGAAGAGAAATTGCAAAGATTAGTGCCATTATCAAATCGTGAAAGATGAATAAATAGTGAATCCTAATGCATTTCTGTGCCACTTGGTAGCCTGTTCTATATAAAAGGACATGAATGACACCAAAAGTGATTGCTAAAAGAAGCAATACAGCCTCTTGCAGATTCCTAGGTGCAACTCTTAAGGAGGGAGTGTGCCTTTCTCAGTGTAACATGTAAGAATAAAAATAAAGAGTTCACCTTAGTCTGGGATAGAAACCTGTGTAGCTTTATTGCTTTGTCTGTGGACTATGTCACCTCTCTCTCACTACAATAATTCTGTTATTATAGCAGGTCTGGCTCACCTTGATATCCCATAAAATGTCACACAGGATTAATATGTTCATGTCCTCATGCTGAATGGATGTTGTGAGTAGCACATATAAAGTATCCTAAATGGTTTATTAAGATATATGTATGTCAAGAATGGGAGAAAAACTCCATGGTAATTCAGGCGCCCGCCATGTTGTTTCTAGAGAATGGGTGTTCTACATCTCACTATGTGATCTCATAGCAGTTAACGTCAAATAGCTGCCCCCCCTCACTGCCCAACAGTATAAACGGGGCCTTTGGGGTAGGTTTTTGGGCGTGTACTGAGTTAACCTATTTGCTAGGTACTTGTGTGGTCAGTAGTTTTGAGTACCATTCAGGGTAAAGGAAGAATTCTGTAATAATCTGAGGCTCTATCATTTGGTTTTTTTTACTCTGAAGATCCAAAGGTAACTGAGACAGAGTTGTTTTTTCCTTACTTTCTCACTGAACTGTTATGGATCTGGCCACTGCTTTGCCCCTCCAAGACTACCTCCTGTGGTGAAGTCCCTACAAGTCATAGCTAATTTTATGTGTCAAATTGGTTGAGCCATGTTGCCCAGATATTTGGTCAAACATCATTCTTGGTATTTCTGTGAGATGTTTCTAGATGAGATTTACATTTAAATGGATCGACTTTGAGTACAGAGGATTACCCTTCATAATGTAGGTGGATTTCATCAAGTCAGTTCAAGGCCTGCATAGAACAGAAAGCTGGTATACCCATGACCAAGAAGTAAGTAACTCTGTCAGTTACTTGAATTGTAACTCTTCTAAGTCCCTGGTGTGCTAAACTAACCCATTAGATTTGGGCTCACCAAGCCTCCACAATCACATGGACTAATGCATTAAGATAAATCTATCATTTAATTAACTAAAACACATTGATTAATTTACTATTAAATAAATAGTTAATTTGATTATCAATAGATGGCTTAATTGTTGATAAGTATTTACTAGTTAGATAAATTATATATTAATTGATTATTTAATGGATATATACTATTGGTTGTTTCTCTGGAGATCCCTAACTAATACACTTCTTTGTTATTTCCATTCTCATAGAGATTTACTAACATGAGCCCATTAGTCCGTTTTCCTTAAGCCCAAGGAGCCATAATAGCTTCCTGCTCTGCATAGTGTGGACCTCAGTGTCCTTTGTGTGTTCCCTTCACCTTGCCTATAAATATGCAAATAATTTCCACATTAGCATCTTTTTTGAACTATCTAGGGTGAATTCATGTACTTATGGAGATCCTGACTGACAAAGGCCTTATTTTACTTTTGCTTTCTTTTTCTTTTTTTAAGTTTCAAAGCTTTATACATTGGGTCCCCAACACAAGGATGCTTTGGATCTTTCATGAATTTTTGATAAAAGAAGTCATATCTCAGAATGAAACTCTCCATTTGCAGAGATGTGAAAATTCCTTTGTGAACTAATTTAAAAGTCCTCTAGGTAACATGTGCCATCCATTATATTCACTGTCATAAAACGTATGCATTAAGAGCTGAATTAAATTAATTTGTTAATTTTCCATTTGCAAATTGGACAATTGATCTGGCAGTTTCAAGTAAATGAGTAATAAATTCAGAACTTAAATTTTATGATGAAATTTTAAAATGCTTAAAATATTTAATAAACTTAAACATGCTTATGAAATGGAATATATGTACACATTTTTATGAACCTTTATTGAATAACATCTTTATTTGGAAGAAAAGAAATAAATGATTTCAAAAAGTGAATGCTACTTGAACGTGTAAGATGACAAGATACATAAAAATACACTGAAGACACGTAACTTTTTTATTGCTGTATGTTTTAAAATAATTACAAGAACATAAAATATATCCGGGAACTTGCCTCAATTAGAAGTCTTGCTCCTCAGGGAAAAATGGTAATTTAGAAAGCAGGAGTTCCTTATAAACGGAAAAGACTCACATGATTTATTAATGTCCATTACTTCATGAGTAAAGAAAATAGATCTTTAGGATGAGGACAGATAGATTTCCAGCACAAAAACAATAAGGTTTTTGAATGAGGACAGATAGATTTCCAGCACAAAAACAATAAGGTTTTTGAAGAATCATGACTATGACCAGGTCTTAGTGATGAAGTTGGATGATTAACTCATTACCTATAACACAAGCAGGAGTATATTAAAGTTATGAATGTCATTCTATCTCTGCTAAATTTGTGTGACTTCCAGGTCATTCTTCAATTATCAAAAGCAAGTAGGTAATTTTTCCCATTTGCTTGCTTCAAGATTCATTCATTCATTCATTCATTCAAATAGTTAATTATGGTCCTCCCATTGGAACTTGGCTTGCTTTATAACATCAAGTAAAGGTAGGCAATCTGGTGGTTTATTAGTTAGCATAAGACACTAATCCAAGGATGCAATATGTCCCTATGATTTGTATTTTAATGTACCAACAACAGCTTTATGCAGAGATAAAATAGTCTTATATAAAAAGATATCTAATGGCAGCACTGACTGCTTTTCGATCAAAAAGGAAAAAGAAAGAAAAGAAAAGAAAGAGAAAAAAGAAAAAAATACCTTACTTTGAGAACTCATGTGTCCATCTAGTCCACACATAGAGAATCACCATGAAACTTCCAATATGTATTATCCTGAAAAATGTTCCCGCAGTAAGGATTTTGGGGAGAGCCCCTGACTCATTTCTTCACAAACTCAGGTCTCGTCTGTTCCATCTCCAACCATCTGTTTCCTCACCTTGGCTCCCACCATCTTGGTCTGAGCCTAACCACTGCAATTTCTGATCTGGACCATTTCAATAGTCTTAAAACTGGCATTTTCTGTCCAGTAAAGCTTCATATAATGTTTAAAATTTTTTTAAACGTTTATTCATTTTTTTTTATTTTTAATACAGAGAGAGAGCATGAGAGGGGGAGGGGCAGAGAGAGAAGGAGACACAGAACTGGAAGCAGGCTCCAGGCTCCGAGCCAGCTGTCAGCACAGAGCCTGACGCGGGGCTCCAACCCACGAACGTGAGATCTGACCTGAGCCGAAGTCGGAGGCTCAACCAACTGAGCCACCCAGGCGCCCCCGTTTATTCATTTTTGAGAGAGAGAGAGAGAGACAGCATGAGCAGGGGAGGGACAGAGAGAGAGGAAGGTACAAAGTCTGAAGCAGGCTCCAGGCTCTGAGCTGTCAGCACAGAGCCCAGCATGGGGCTCGAACTCATGAACTGTGAAATCATGACCTGAGCTGAAGTCAGATGCTTAACCGACTGAGCCACCCAGGTGCCCCTTTCATATAGTCTATACTCTACTCTAGCAGAATATTTTTTAATGTGCTAGCTCACTTTAACAACTCTCTATTCTAGACCCCCCAGCCCATCCCTATGAGTAAGAGTAAAATCTTGGCAGGTCCACAGTATCTTTTCCATTTCCACCTTTCCAGCACTTACCAACCTCCCTGTGCACCCTCAAGCACGCGGCCCTTGTTTCTCACTTTAGAGTCTTTACAGAAATTGCTCCCTTAGCCTGGAGAATTCTAACTTACTTTTCAGTCTCTGCTTAAATGTCATTTCCTCCAGCAAGTATCCCTGACCTTCAGTCTAGGATAAAATGTCTTGATATATGCTCTCATAGCGTCCTGAAAGTTTTAAACGTCACTTTCCCGGTGCTTGTTTGAGGCGTGTCTTCTTTCCTGAACTTTCCATGAGTACCACAGCCCTGTGTTCTTTCTCTATCACCACAGCCTTTGCAGTTAGCTCAATGTATGACATAGAGTAGGTATTAAATTTCTTTTTCAATCAACAAAGGTTTCATCAGTTCCTCTTAGAGCTGCCTTACAGAACTATGGTACAGTCAATACTCAGCTTTTGATGGAAATTAGTATAAGAAATAGCGTTTAGAAGAATATATTTTTGTAGCTCTCAGAGGCTTGTTTTGTGTAAAGTACCCACGGAGGTTTTCCATGTCCTTTATTTATATAACATCTTCCAAATATCGCATTATTTATTGTGTTATTTGGGATATTTTGCCCTATTTGCAAGTAAGCTTGCAGATGCTTATTGTTCAGAAATAATAGCTTTTTAGTCAAGATTTTCTAGTATAACTATATTTCCTCTTTTCCTTCCATCTACCCCTTTAATTATTACTCGACTGTTTAATTGGCCTTTTGAATCTGTGTCTGTTATTGTAGTCAGCCTCAGATCCTTTTTGGAATTAAGCACATTATAAATAATAAATTAAGAAGAGTTGAAAATCTATTTCTGTATTAAACAATTTCTCCAGCAATCACCCCTCATATTCTACAATCTTCTTTGGAAGTGATCCCACAAGCAAACAGTTGAGGCACAAAGCAGGGAAAGATGTCTCTGGTTCCCAGTGTCACCACAATTTACAAAAGCATAGTGAATACAGGTATTTATGCTCAGGCAATGTAAGATTTATGGAACACAGTGCATTCCACAAAATCACACGTTAACAATTTCAAGACTTAAAAAAATAAGGCGAGAGCTGTGTAATCAGAGAGCAAACAGAAATAATAATTCTAATAACATCAGTATTGCTCAAGAGATAGGATAAAGTTCTGATAAATGAAAATGTGCAGTGATCAATATAAGATTTAACTTCAGGATTAACAGGAAAGCAAGTTGATGGAAGAGGGGAAAAGGAAGGGTTAAAGATGCTCATTACAAAGAAAAACTGAAATTTACAAAGGGAGAACTTTCCAGAAAATCTTTCCAAGACAACTCACTGGACTGCGCTGAGACAAAGGGACAAAAGTCAGAGTGAAACGGCATCATGTAGCAGAGGTCCCCATGCAGCTTGCTGAGTTTAGCTCTGTTAGGACATACGGCGCTAATCTGCTGTCCTTGTGACAAAGTGACAGCCCTGTGCCATAACCTGTTAAGGCCATAGGCTGGGAACAATCGTGTATTACAGTCAGTGCAAGTTCCGTGTTAAACAGATATTATGTCCCTGTTTACCAAACACTTGTTTTCTGAACGTTTTAAGCTCCAATTTTCAATACCAAACCATGTTTCAAAACAGGCTATACAGACTATATTTGATATTTGCTAGAGAGGAACTAATGAGTATGAAAGTAGCTTAGAGCAGTGCCTCTCAAACTATAACATTCACACAAATCGCCTGGAGATCTTATTAAACAGCAAATTCAGATTCAAATTCAGGTTTTTGGGAATGACCTCAGACAATGCATCTAGATGATGCATACGTTACTAGTCCATGGAACATACTTTTAGTCTAGCAAGGGTCTAGAGCAGCACTGCCCAATAGAAATGTGAGCTGAGTGTGTGCTTTTCTACTTCTGAGCGGCCACGTTAAAAATAAAGACAAGTAGGTGAATTTAATTTTAGTATTGCACTTTAGTTATCCTAACATATCCAAAATATTATTCTTTCAACACAGAATCAATATAAAAATTTTAATGAGGGGCGCCTAGGTGGCTCAGTTGGTTAGGCATCTGACTTCAGTTCAGGTCATGATCTCACAGTTAATGAGTTTGAGTCCCGTGTCGGGCTCTGTGCTGCCAGCTCAGAACCTGGAGCCTGCTTCATATTCTGTGTCTCTCTCTTTCTCTGCCCCTCCCCTGCTCATACTCTGTCTCTCTCTCTCAAAAATAAACAAAAAACATTTAAAAACTTTCAAAAATTTAATGAGATATTTGAAATTCTTCTTTATGCATCCCTATTTGAATGTACCTTCTGATCAGAAACATCTGACATTTTTAGATTTCATAAAATTTACATTCATAAAAAGAGTCACAAATCCAGTTGTTCCAAACATACATGTTTCCCAAAAAGTGACTCAAGTATGTTTTTAAACTTAAATGTAAAATAAAACAAAATAAAATAATAAAATAAAATACAAAAATTTGGTGCCTAAACTGCCACATTCCAAGCGCTCAGCTGCATTTGAGTGCCTACCATCAGGGACAGCACAGACACATAGACTATTGTAACAGAGCAGTTCATGACGGTTTCCAAAAACAATATCCAATTTCACTATCAGTGAATATTTTTTTGACTTTTAATATGTGCCAGATATTTTCCTAAGTGCTGTAGCTAGACAAATTGAAGAAGGACTTAATTTTAAGGATATAAAAATGCCTTGTAAAATCCAAGCATGGGAATTCAGCTGGGTCTTCGTGGTTGGAACTGGGAACTATAGAACCAGTAGGAAATACATATTCATTTGCTCTGTATCCAGTTGGGGAAAAAAAATCTTTTCACTCCCTGCGCGATGGCATCTGTGTCCTCTCTCCATCCACATCATGTGTGGAGGAGGTCTCTGGCCAAACCCCTCCGGGTACACGCAGTACTGGGTATCTGCCTGCTGTCCTTCAGTGCTAAGGCCACCTTTTCCCTTCCCTGTGAGGCTGGAGCTGGGGCTTGTGAGAGACATTTGCCAGACTTAGAGGGCACTAGGATGTGTCTAGAATGTGGAAAGTCAGGAGGATGGGGGAAGGGCATTTTAAATGTCCGTATCGTGTTACTGTCACCTTGGTAAGTGAGGGCACCTATAGTTTTGTCTCTCTGTAGAAACCTCCAGCGCCCTTGGCAGCAGGCATGCTCTCACTAGACCCAAGCGTCTGGTGGACAACCCCCGACTCTCCTGAGCCGCAGGCATGTGATGCGCCCCTGGGAGGCATGAGGTTCTTCGAGCTCCTAGACTCTGGTAGTTCCATCTCTTCTCTGTTGCCTGTGGGTGCTAGCTTCTGGGCCAAGTCAGCTTTCCCGGGGATCGACACGGGAGCGGGGTCAGCTCTGCAGGCAGGATGCAAACACATCCCATTTGGTGCAGGTGATGACCCCCACCTTACCTTAGGGATTTGCTGTTTGCTCTTTCAGTTTGCTAATATCTCACCAGCCAATGTGTTCTGTTAAAGTTCCTCTTTTCAAAAACCATTGCACGGTTTCTATTTTTCTGATGAACCTTGACAGGTACACCTCAGGTGCCTGTACCTTGACAGGTGTAGAAAAAAGCTCACTGAAATCCCTCAATTACAATTCCAAATGGTAGGAGAAAATCCTATTGGTCTATGTCCCCCCGCCCCCCGGTGTGTGTGTGTGTGTGTGTGTGTGTGTGTGTGTGTGTATTTTTTTTGAGAGAGATAGAAAGAAAAGTTGAGAAAGGACAGAGAGAGAGGGAGACAGAATCCCAACCATGCTCTGAGCTGTCAGCACAGAGCCTGACCTGGGGCTCAAACTCACAAACCATGAGATCATGACCTTGAGCTGATATAATAAGTCAGATGCTTAACTGAGTGAGCCACCCAGGTGCCCCATACTAGTCTATACTATGCCTGGTGTCCATTCTTGATCCATTCAACCACGGCAAAGGTAATAGTTTCATGTCTTTCAAAACTGGCTCCTGGAATCCACCTGGGTGATGCGGTGGTTTGTCAGAATTTGCTCCCATAGAAGATAGAACATGAGCTGTGCAGATAGCTCACAATATTTCTGCCTAAAGGACAATTAAAAATGAAAAGCTCCACATACATACCTACATTGATTTGATAGCCTTGATTCACTTGGCCATTCTTTCAGTTAATTAAACAAAGTTCATAACTCTTACCTACCGAAGTACTTTGCTCCAGAAATTGTTTCATTTCCCCCTGCATCATCATCAATTAAAAAATAATCTCCACAGGATGTTTGCTGAGAGCATAAAGTCATGGAACTCTTTATAGTGTGAATAAAATATGATTTAATCCCTTTCCCCCTTTAGCTAATATTCCTTTTCTTTTTGTCTTTACATGAATATCACTCAGAAGAGTTCCTTGTGTGAATTATTTCTAACTCCTTTTTTGACATTTGCCATAGACCTCACTACTTTTAGTTCACCCCGATAGCCATACAGAAATGGCGCATGTCAAAGGCGACAACCTTTATGTCAAAGGTTGCCCCCTTATGCATCCTCATTGTCTCCCTGACATCTAGGTGCTACAAGTGCCCCAGAACTTAGTTCCCAGGCTCTTCTCTCCCTGTACTTCCTCTGCACCTCACCAGTTCTCTTACCTTTAGACGGGCTAATGAGTCACAAATCTCTGGCTCTAAAATCTTCCCTGAATTCCAGAATTACTTATTTCCCCAAACTTTGAAATCTCTAGTTGGATATCGAACAGGAATCTCCAACTTAAAATGTTATAAAACAAAACCAAAATTCAAAACAAAACAAAACTTACAAATAAATTCAAATAAACCTACTCTCTCATCCAAAAACATTGCCCATCTTAGTCCCAAGCTTGCCCTTCCTCCTCTTCATCCTCTTCTCTGTGTTAAGACATCGTCTTCCTCCAATCACTTAGCCTAACATTCAGCTTTTGCTCTTTAACTCTCATACTTCAATCTAAGCTAAACAAACTACTGTTTTTTTTTTAAATGTTTATTTGTTTTTGAGGGAGAGAGTCAGAATGGGGTGGGACACACACACACACACACACACACACACACACACACACAGAATCAGAAGTAGGTTCGAGGTCCCGAGCTGCCAGCACAGAGCCCGACATGGGGTTCAAACTCATGGACTGTGAGATCAGGACCTTAACGGACTGAACCGCCCAGGCACCCTTAAGCTAAACAAATTCTATGGGCTCTACCTTTAAAATATCTGCAGAAACTAACCACTTCTTTCTACCACTTAATAGTTCTGCTGCCCTAATTCAAGCCAAAATGGTTTCTCTAAAACATCATTTTAACAGTTTCCTAAAAGGTGTCTTTGCTTTGTAATTTGACCCACACAGTCTATGTTTTAAAACAGCAAACATAGTGCCTCTATTTTTTTAACAATCACTGAATACTCCATACTATGTGGTTTATAAGCACCAAATAATTCATTACTTATGATACTTTTGTGGTGTTAATACAATGATCACCCCTAGTTTATCCCAAAAATGATGAGCCACAGTAAGGCAAAGCAAACTGAGGAAGACCCCATAGCTGATGAACCTCAGGAATGCCTAGGCTATCTGCTACCAGAATCCATTCTCTTAACAGCTATGCTATCCTTTAAGTTTAATTCCAATAAAAATCACATCATGTCACTCATCAGCTCAAAACATTCAAATGAATTCCCATTTTTGCTCAGATGGAAAGTCAAAGCTTTGAACACTGTTTAAAAGGCCATGCATAGGTTGGCCCCTGGTCATCTGTGACCTTCCTTCCCATGCTCTTTTCCTTACTCTCAACTCTGGCTACATTGCTCTCCTTAAGGACTTTAGAACACATAAAACACACTCACATTTTGAGCCTTCAGACTTGCTACAGCCTCTGCCTGGAGTTCTCTTCCCCAAATGTCCACACAGCCTGTTCATTCACTTCTATAAGATCTGTATTTTAGTATCACCTTCTCAGTGAGGCTTTACTTATAAATCTACCTAAAGCCCTTCATTCTCAACTCTGTCCTGCTTCACTTTATTATTTCCTTTTGGGTACTTTTCTGATACATATATATTTTACTTATTTATCATATTTTTTTGTCTTCCTCTGCCCCCTGTTAAAATACACATTTCATGAAGAAAGGGATTTTGCTTGGTTTTGCTAATTGCTCTATCCCCAATGCCTGACAAATAATTGTCCAATGTGCTCAATAAATACACAAACTTAAAAAAATAACTTGGGATTTATTTAACTGACAACTGTCATTTGAAAACATCAAATTCCATTTTATATTTAGGTATGAGTTCTGTCATTATGTTTGATATGTTGATTTCCAATTAACTTACTGAAGAGAGGGATTAGTAAGCATCAAAGACTTGCAACATTTGGACACAAAATACTATTCAAAACAGGAGAGAGGTAGGGAGAAAATATGTGGACGAGGCAGGATTGTAAAAGGCAGAGTCTAATAAGCACTTGGGCTAGTCCAGATGCCACACAACACTGATACACACTGTCAAGTCTGGAGCCCGTACCTAAATAAGGTAGCTATTATTACTATTCTATTTTATTCTTTTCCTTAAACAATGAGATTCTGACAGGGATCCTGAGGCTCCCCTGCAAATATTTCAAAGCAAAACCCTCAGACACGGATGATTCAAATCTGACTATGGCACTCTATCATGTAAATAGTTCGTGTTAATCAATATAGATTGGTAGATAGATAGATCAATAGATAGATCTATCTATTTTGAGAGGGAGAGAGAGAGAAGCGAGAGAGAGAGAGCATGAATGGGGGAGGGACACAGGTGTGGAGAGACAGAATCCCAAGTAGGCTCCATGCTATCAGCTCAAGACCCACACAAACCATGAGATGATGACCTGAACCTAAGTCAAGAGTTGGACACTTAACCGACTTAGCCACCCAGGTGCCCCTGCACACATATATATTTTTAATGAGAACAAATAAAGGGGGGAAAATTAGAAAAGTAAGAAAATGGGTAGAGAATGAGAGAAAGAGAAGTAAGAGGATCTTATTTCTATTATAGTCATGGACTCTAGAAATGAGACATACTGGGGATTCAAGGGAGTTTATGGAGGAAACATAGTAATAAGTAAAAAACAGGTAAACACAAATATGTTTATTATAATGATTCACACAGGGATTTTAGAGATGAAAACTTGCAGCAGAAATTGATGATGTTGATAATTCTCTATTTTCTTTTTCCAGTTCTAGAAAGCACATATGGGTAGTCATTTTATGCAGGGAGCTAAGTGGGACAAAGGATAACGTGAACCACTGGGCTAAGAGAAGTGGTCCTATGATTAGTCCCCAGACTTGTCCTGGGTTCCTGGAGAAGCTTTTTCACAATTCTGTGGACTCCCTCCCAGGCAGGAAAAAGAATTTTAACTCATTAAATGTGCACCACAATCCCAGAATATATATTTTTATTATGCTTAAGCTAAAAAATTTAAAAATAAACATATTCAGAAAAAGAAAATTAAGGCCAGAATACACGGGAGCAATTATGACAGGGGAATACAGTTATATTCCATTAACATATGGTAGCAGGTAATTAGTTAATAAGTGCATTTTCTAAATTTTGGCTGGTGTCCACATGTGGATGAAAATAAATCAGACATCATAATACTTTTTTAAAAGTCACTTTGCTCCTCTGTCACTTCCTATTTAATAAGCCAATATAATTAAACTAGCTTGGATAAGTAAACTTGCTCGATATTTTTAGAAGTTTATGGCAACAATTTAAAGGCCAGAATAAAAGCACATTTATTGTTTCCCTTCCAGCTAACAGATGTGCCATCACGCCAGAGTTGTATATTTTTACTTTAAATAGTAGTAAATTTAATTCTTTCTCTTCCTTAAAGTATGAAACAAAATAAAGTCCCTTACCAAATTTTCTTGCAGTTTCAAGAGTAAAGTGCTGGAGCTCCCATCAATGTGTGTTTGCTGTCACTGTTAAGGAACTCAGAGTAAAACAAAGGTGTGTGTATATAGCTAGACAGATGTACATTTGACACTTCTGAAAGCAAACAGGACTTGTTTGGCACACAGTCTCCATTTTCCCCAGGGATCTGAGAACAGTAGAGGAATTTAATTTTGTGGGCCGGTATAAAAGTTTCTAAAATATGTTTTATACAATACATATATAAGACAGTCCTTGATTCACTGAAATAAGAAAAAGGGATTCACAACCGAATTACCTAGGATGCAGTTGTCCACTTCCAGACAGACTGCTATGGCATCAAAGAATGTAAAAATACAACAATCTTCTGTAACAATCTTCTATAAACTAGCCAAGGACATTCTTCATTCTGCGGGATGACATGTTTGACAGCTGTTGGTGCTGTAAGATCTATGAAAGTATTGTCCATGAGTTCAAAGGCATAAAAAATTGTACAGCAAAGAAGCTGTAAGAGAAAATGCAATTCTTAAAACTGTGTAAAATAAAAAAAAAACACTTTTCTACTGAGCCGTGATTTGTTACTTAATTTTTTAGTGAAAAATATAGAGGCCCAAATGTAATACAAATTACAGCATATCAGAAGATTCATGATTTGAAAGTGACACTTGAATGTTTAGTTGTTAAAGAGAAGAAATAGTATTTTGGTGGAAATTTTTGTAATATTTCCTAATTACTTACCTACCATCATTATCTCATATTGGTAATAAACTCTATTTTCCCAGACACAGCTGTTTTTCTAGAAACCTTAAGCAAAACACACCCCAAATTTTGGGAATTGGCACATAAAGATCAAGAATCAGAGAAGACCGTCTTCCAACTTTAAAATTCAGCTTTTAAAACAGTACTATAAAACGACTTAAAAGAAGAGTCTCATAACAATCGACTTCCTTCACACACACAAACACGCACTCATTACAGAGTCGGAAGACACTTGATGTCAGGTTCAAGAATTCTGAAGTTGCTTTATAATAATGTAGGTTTTGCTTTAATTGTTGGTAGTACTTTTGTGGCTAAGCAGGATTTTCTTCCTACTTCCTATCCCCAATGACAATAGAAAGGGTGAAAACAGGGAGCGGGGCAAAGAGGAGGATTTTTAGTATAAATAACACTTGGACTTACTCTGAATGGCGGTCAAAACCAGAGAGATGAATTTGGTCTTTTTAAATAGATGAAGAGATGTAAAACTTTAAACTGATTTCTATAACACAAAGCAAGCACCTGCATCATCCTGCTAGATGATTTTATTTTGGAGAGCTGATTGTGGGCATAATGAGGGTTTCATTATAGTCCAACATAGTAACTACCTTTACATATATAATGGTGAAGAGCGATATCCACTCCAAACTTTTGCAATTGGCAATTAAACACCTTTTGTGTGTGTGGGGGGGGTATAGTTTGTGATAAGAGCTAAGTATTTCAGTTACCAAACACCTAAGGATTTTCAGTAAGATATCATAAATGCATATTTAAGAGAGTAGTTTTGATTCATAAGTAGGGAAGTAAACTCAAAAAAGTAACACAAAAAAAACCATTAAAAAGGCACACTTTAAAAACTTTAGGAAAAGAAAATATTGTCCTAATTTGGTTTATCTACTGCAGTACATAAATCATTTCTTTAAGCAAAAGAAAAAATTTTAAGGAGTCAAATATATTACAGAATAATACTTTACATCTTTGCATAGTGCATACTATATATATAGTTTAAAACTATATGTATATATATATAATTACATATATATATATATATAATTTAAAACCAAAAAAACAAGCAAGCAAAGACAACACAACACTTCTATTGTTCTGTATCTCTATCATACATGATTCCCAAACATGTATACCATTTGGTCAACAGAGTTGTGTATTATGTGTGTGTATAATTTTCTCTACAGAGCAAATACATCTCTGATAATGACAAGAGGCCAAGAGAACTTTACTTTCTTTTTTAAAAAGTAAAACCACTTACTTCACACAAACAAACACACATGCACAGAAGTCCACATATTCATGTATCTGTCTGGTTTGGTGTCTACCTCTTCTCAAGAAGGATAGGAATGTCTAGAGAAAACCTGTTTTGGTATACCCAAAGAGTAAAGATTTCTAAACCTAAATGTTTATACACCTAAATCTGAGAATAATGTGGGTTCAACAAGGAGACTTACACAATTTACAAAATTGTGAGAATTGTCTCATTTAGTACAAAAGATTTTATTGGTAATTCTGGTCAGGGAGGGGAAGCAAATTCCTCTAAATGTACACAATTTTTAGTAAAAAGATTATATCCTTAAAATATATAATTTTGAAAATGTACCAGAATTAAAATTGTATTTAGAAGACAAACATACTATGATATTTAGAGTGATACATTTCATTTTTTCAATTTTAATTTTTTAATGTTTATTTATTTTTGCGAGAGAGAGAGAGTGAGAGAAAGAAACAGAGTGAGCAGAGGAGAGGCAGAGAGAAAGGGAGACACAGAATCAGCAGGCTCCAGGCTCTGAGCTGTCAGCACAGAGCCCAACACAGGGCTCGAACTCATAAACCCTGAGATCATGACTTGAGTCAAAGTCAGATGCCTAAATGACTGAGCCACCCAGGTGCCCCTCATTTTTTTTGATGGATAGAGAAAGAGAGCACGAGCAGGGAAGAGGCAAAGGCAGAAGGAGAGAGGGAGAGAGAGAGAATCTTTTTTTTTTTAAGTTTATATATTTTCAAGAGAGAGTGGGCACATGCTTGTGAGAGCAAAGAAGGGACAGATAGGAAGGGTGAATGAGAATCCCAATAAGTTTCCTCACTCAGCACAGAGCCTGATGCAGGGCTTGAACTCATGAGCCATGAGATGAGAGAAAATCTTAAGCTCCACGCCCAGCACAAAACCTGACTCAGGACTTGATCTCATGACTATAAGATCATGACCTAAGCTGACATCAAGGGTTGGAGGCTCAAGCAGCAGAGCCACACTGCTGACCCTATCTTTCCTTTTTAATAGTTTAATCTCAACTCAGAGTGTTCAAAGAGCTCTATATTATGGAAAGAAGATTTGGGGCACCTGGATGGCTCAATTGGTTAAATGCCAGACTCTTCAGTTTGACTGAGGTCATGATCTCATGATACATGAGATCTAGCCCTGAGGGGGGAGGGGGTCTACACTGACAGCTGAAAGCATGCTTAGGATTCTCTTTTTCCTTCTCTTTTTACTCCTCCCCTGCTTGTGCACCCAGGCACATGCCCTCTCTCTCAAAATAAATATTAAGAAAAATGTTTCACTTAACCATTATGGATTTCATATCAATGTCAGTATTTTCTGAACTTTATTCAGATCATTTTATTTTATCATCAAGTGAAATTATAAATTCCATGACTCTAGAAATTAGTCTCAAGGAGATCTTAGGAAAATCCACAAATATGCAGCAATTAAAAAACATGCTCTTCTACAAACAATGGGCCAAACAAGTCAAAAAAGAAATCACCTATCTGAGATGAATAAAATTAAGAACAAATAAGCCCAAAGATAGTAAAATAAAGGAACCAATAAAGACCAAAGCAGTTAAATGAAATAGAGACTAAAAAGACAATTCAAGAGATTGATGAAACTAAGAGCTGCTTTTTGAAAAGATAAAATAGATAAATTTTAGCTAGACTCAACAAGAAAAAATTAAAAGGACTCAAATAAATAAAATTGCAAATGAAGGAGTCATAGCAATAGATATCACAGAAATACAAAGAATCATGAGACCACTAAGAAAAATCATATACCAATGAATTAGAAAACCTATTAGAAAGGAATACATTCATTGAAGCATACAATATGCCAAGACTGAATCATGAAGAAAGAGAAATTATGAATAGACAAATCACTAGTAAGGAGATTAAATCAGGAACCAAAAATCTCTCAACAAATAAAAGTCAAGAACCAGATGACTTTGCTGATGAATTCTACAAAACATTTAAAGAACAACTATGCCAATCATTCTCAAAGTTTTCCAAAGAATAAGAGGAGAAAATATGTTTAAATTAATTTTATGAAGGCCAGTATTACCATGACAAATATAAGGAAAAAAAGCCAGACAAATATAAGGAAATATATAATAAGGAATATAAGGAAATAACTATAATTATTATAAGGAATAAATTATATAAGGAAATATTAGGAATATAACATAATATATTATGTATATTACATATAAGGAAAAATGTATCCCAATATGAATATATAATATATATAAGGAAAAATTATAGTCCAATATGCCTGATTAATATAAATGTAAATATCTTCAACGATATATTAACAAATCATAATCAACAATGCATTAAATGGATCATACACCATGATGAAGTAAAATTTATTCCATGGATGCAAAGATGGTTTAATATGCACAGGTCAATCAATATGATACACCACATTAATAAAATGAAGGATAAAAAATCATATGGTTACATCAATTGATGTGGAAAAAAACTGACAAAATTCAATGTCTTTTCATGATAAAAACTTTCAACAAGCTGGTTAACTTGGTGGAGGAATCCCTTCAAACCATATATACATACATAGCAAATTGTCATGTTGTGGATTTTAAATATCTTACAATATTATGTCATTTATACATCAAAATATGAAACAAATGCTACTTAAGAGAAGTTCATTGGTCTATAATTGCTACTCATTTTCTCATCTGTTAAAGAAAAGATCTGGAAACCTTTGTCAGTCAGTGTTAGTTATAGAAGCCCAAGACCTTAGATTTTTTTGTCCAAAAATCTTATTTACATGAGATGTCAAATTTTCCTTTGGTCATAGATAAAACATTCTTAATTTTTTGTTAGGACCTTACATACAGATCAACAAATGTAAAGAAATTTCTGGTTCTGCCTAAGAGATTCTGTACCTATTTTCATTTTCACAGAAGAAGCCATAGATCTCTTCTTATTCAGAGTAGGTTTCAAATACAATGCATTTCAAAATGGAAGAGCCCTAGACAAGAAGTTGATGTCACAGTGAGCGCCTGAGCATTTTATCACAGTGGCTCCATCTAACTATTTTATAACCACTGTTAAAATAAATAAGAATATATTTTTCTATACTTCCTTCACTCTTTCCTTCTCTCCTACTACACCTTACTAGTATTCTTAATTATTTTTAATTTTTTTCTTCTTTTAATTCCTTCTTCTCTCCGCTCTTCCTTTCTTCAGATGATGCCTATTATTGCTCAAAAACTGCATTACCACGTTACTTCTCTCGCACTCACTGGAACCGGAATTTGGGAACGCAACTTGTTTTCTGATCCAGGTGTCTGAGGAAAAACTACACCTGCCCTGGTTTCTCATAAAGAGGTGATTTTTCAAACCAGTGACTGATTTGATTGCGTACATTCATCATTTATTTTATTTGGGGCTGCTGTACTTATTAGCATTGTTCGGGTGTGTATAGCTATCATCTACATTAGTTTATTTTCTAGCCAATTCAAGAGCTCTGGAGAATACTCACAAAACATTTTTGAAAGAAAAAATTCCTCGTCTTGGCTCATGGGATTGTGAGCACCATGTTGGCTCCACCTCTCTCAGTGGGGAAATCCTAAACAATTCTAATGTTGGATTGAGATTCTATTATTGTGCTATATATCGGTTATCTTAATTAATAAAGTACATGTTATAGCCCAGAATGATTACGTGAAGGTTGGGTTAAAATTTATGTAGCCATGGTTATAATCCCCAAAACCAAAGGGTGAGATGGACTGAGAACCAGCTTAGGTTTATATCAATTTTTCTGTATATGGAACTGAATTATTTTTTCTGTATGGAAATATAATAAACTACTAATAGACTGTGAGTTCGTATATTTGGAAATTAAATGACCCTGACCACAAGATAAATATAGACATTGACAAAATTAGTAACTGACTGAATCAATCAGTGTTTGGTTAGTAAAACAGTAGCCTTTCCAAGATTTCAAATGGGAAGAAATTTAACATGAGGGCTTGGATACCTATAGAATCTTTGGAAGGAAAGGGGGAGTGGAGGTCAGAGAAAACTAGCACTGTTACTCAGGAGATCAAGAAACTGAATAATTCACTGAAAACCACTGCCTATGATCTTAACTGCCTGAATGGAAGTGGGTGGATATGCACAAGATGATGCAAATTTATGCCTGCCATTTATCCCTGTCATTGACTGCTACCGCAAAAGGAGAATAATGGTGTCATCTTCTCCTCTGTTCTCTAAATGTGAACACCTTACAATTTTATTGGTCAATTATACCTCAATAAAGCTGAAGAAAGATGTTTTGAAGCCATCTTTGAGGTGATTAAAAAATATTTTCAGTACATGGATGATAGTCAAATTATTATCTAACAAGAATCAGCAGAAATTGCTTCCTTGAAAAACAGAATCGAGAAATCCACTCTTATAGCCTAGGGTTATTGCATATAGGATTTTGGCTCCTAAGAAATATCTTTGCTGTTTTTATTAAAATATGGTGTAAAGAGCAGACAAATATATCTCATTCCCTGAAGCCATTATTTTATACAACAATGTGTTGTCTACTTAGAGTTCACTCATAAATCTGTATGAATTAACATGTATAAATAATGCAAAATACGTAAATTGCCTTACTGAATAGTTTTACTCAAGAAACTGTTGTCTACCTGAAATAGACATTTTGTTTAAATCACAAGGTGAAATTGGTGCTTATCCACTCATGAGTTTTTGTGAATGAATTCTGTTACCTTATAAAAAATAAACTGAAAAATAAAATCGAACTTTCAAAGGTTATAATTTTCGACTATACAGTCCTCAAAAACTAAATTTATATAATGGTCTATATGATTATATATTTGTATATCTTCATGCTGTCTTACCATTTTGCCTATATGACATATTATATATGCATATATAACATCACGATGTATATGTAAGTTTAATACATTCTTTACGTAACCCATGCATTCAGATTATTGTTAAATTGGATTTTAAAGGAAGTTCTGTTTTCCATAATACCTAAACTGTTATAGACAGGCTGACTGTTATTTGATTGTATATAGAAATCACAGAATTCTTATCATATTGGCTTTTCAGCCAGGAGGGAATGACACAGGGACTCTTAGAAGTTCTCTTAGAATTCTCGCATCTTATTTTTTAAAGATTCTGATAAACTCCTTTTAGTTCTTGTGACAGACCTGGGAGCATGTGGTTAGAAAATAAATTCCTGAAACTGATTTTGTCACCACCACCCAGAAAGATGATTGACAGTTTTTTGCCATAAAATCTTAGAAAACTGAGAGGTGATTTAACATTTGATACAATTTAAAAAGTCATAGTTTGTGGTAATTAAGGAATGAAAGGAATTGTAGCTCCCCAGAGAAGGAATGGGTTAGGGATATAAGCCTTATTTGGAGTCAGACCATTTGAGTTGAGGTTGTAGTAGCCGTTAGTATCATGGATTTCCCATTCTGTAAAAAACGTATCTAAATCCTCTTAACCCATGTAGCTAATTAGACAGTTTACTGAGTAAGAGTTTTTTTTTAAATCTTTTAGTATTATTCCATTTACATACATATTTTGTAATTCCTATTTCTTTATTTTATTTTTTATTTTCTATGTAAACTGAAAAGTAGAGGAAACATACATGGATAAGTAAAGGAAAATTTAAATATGACAGGAAGCTTTACTCTGTTGTAGATGCTATCTTGATCTAAGAACATAAATTAATCTGTCCTCAAGGGAAAAGAGACTCTGAAAAAAACGATATTTGAGTTATTCAATGCATCAAGAAAAACTTAACGCTTAACCTCTTTTTTACCCAATTTCTTAAAGGTAGGGATTCAATAAGGCTCTAGAAGCTAATTATTCACCTAAATGTCAAGTTTATGTTGTCTTTAAAGATATCTCAAAACCCACGGGAAAACAGAAACCTTAGTGTTCCCTTCTTTTACTCTGCAATTACCGAGAAGCAGATGACTTACCCTCCCTGTAAGATAAAAAGACATGTGCCACTACAGAGTTATAGACAATGAACTCTGACTGCTCAAAGAAATGCTACCTTCTTTTTTTTTTAATGTTTATTTATTTATTTTGAGAGACAGGATAAACAGGAGAGGGGCAGAGAGAGAGAGAGAGAGAATCTCAAGCAGGCTCTGTACTGTCAGTGCAGAGCCCGACCTAGGGCTTGAACTCATGAGCCATGAGATCATGACCTGAACAGAAGTCCAGAGTAAGGAGCTTAACTGACTGAGCCACTCAAGTGCCCCCAAGAAATGCTACCTTCTAACTTGAGTAACCACAGACAACTATTCCAGATATGGCATTTGAACAGAAGCTTAATTTAGGAAGCACATCATAAGCATGTAGAAATAGGTTTTGAAGCACAGAAATTTGGAAGCAAAAAACAAAACACAGTTAAAGGCAGATGCCAGATCTGAAACAGTAAGTGGCACTAATGACGGGGATAAAATACATCATGAGCAGCACTGGGAAGTCATGGCGGAGAGAGCCATTGGACCACAGTATACGGCTTGTACTGTTAATGAAGAAGACATCGTAGAGATGGGAAACTGAAAATTTGAAATTGAACGAACAGTTAGTGTTCATGTTTAAAACATCAATATACCAGCACTGTGCATGACAGTTCAAAGGAGAGAGGAATTTGGGCCCAGAAATCCAGTTACTTACACTGTCAAAACTAGGAAAATAGTTACAGCGAGCTGTAGAAAGGATAATTTAAAAGAAATACTGCTTTTAAAAAATACTCATTAAAATTAGTAGTTTAGATTTTGGAGGAAATGGTATGAAGAGAAACAAAGAGTTCCCGCTTCTGTGGGTGAAACCCCATTAGCTGGAAGAGAGATTCCTAAGAAGAGAAGCCTCGGTAGGTAGAAGATGGGGTTAATTTCTGGCTATATTCATTCGGAGGAACCGCTGTCAGAACGTTTCCCTTCTGATGCTGAAAACATATGGGAAATCATCCCTCCCTTTCTTATAATAAAGGGAGAGGTTAAGATGAAAACCTGGAAGATTTAGGGCAGCAGAGAAGTAGCTAAAGTATAGAAGTTAAAAAAAATAATTTTACTTAGGGAAACCAGAGGAGAATAGGACTCCAGAGAAAAGCGTCTGTTCAGGAAGGTAAATGACTAAAAGGACAGCAAGAACGACAGTGTTGGGGAGGAACAGTCAGGGAGGAGAGTTTTGGGACAGAGGGTGGTAGGTGTTCAAGGCCTCAAAGAGGACAAGTTGAAAGACAAAGAAAAGCTACTGAATTTACTGATTAGGAGGAGAGTGGCTCCAGGGGAGTAGTTTGAATCTATTTGGAAGGATGGAGGCAAATCTGGAAAAGGATAAAGTGTTAGCATTTGAGAAAGATGCCGACAGCACTGAGTGTTCAAAGATTTCATACCCTTGTTAGGTTTTTTTTCCTTTTAAGCGACAAGCTTCCATTGACTGATCTATGCGTAACTATAATAATTAATATTCACTCTATTTTGCCAAGATGGATATTGCACAAAACAGAACATGCAAAAAATAATTTTCACAGAATCCCTTCTGTCCTGGCGGGCTGCAACTTCTGCCATTGTTCTTCTGAAAGTCTTTTAAGCCAAGCAGATCAACCTTAATCGGCTCCCTGATACCCTACCACGTGAATAACTGCAGGTGGCTTTCTTTTGATTAGAAAACATTTAGGGAAAGCTCTTCCCATCTGATACTTTGAACTGTAAATTCTGGATTGTCGTTTCCGGTGGCAGGTTTGTACAGGCAACTCAGGAACAAACACATCTGCTGGAATTTAAAGAACTCTTTTTTGCTCCTTCGGATAGGTGGACGCATCTTAAGTGTGAAATAAAATTTACGATATTGGAGGTTGAGAAAAATGCCACCAGTAAAGTGTCAGGTGGTTAGGCTAGTGCGCTGTGTTTTTGTAAATGGAGGGATAGTGTCACTGTTAGGTGACACCCACTATGTTAGGGGCAATGGATGCTTGTCCTTATATGCTTGTCAGAACAGTGCTTACATCTAACTGCTTATTTCTAGAGATTTATATTTATTTACAGTGTTATTTCTCTCATATCTCTGTAGTTGAACCACACAACTTCTCCTAAGCCGACCCTTTCTTATCTCCTGTACCTTTCATTTTTTGCAATTTCCACTCTATCAAATTGCATGTTCCATTTGTTTGGAAAAGCTCCTTCTGGCCTGGTCTGACATACTTCTATTAATCCTTCAAAACTCAGACCCAGTGTAGCTGTTATCAGGAATCTGTCTTCGGAATCTTCCTCAGAGCTAATCAATCACTTCTCTATGCAGACTTTCTCTCTTTGTTGTTTATTATTCAGGGCGTATGTTTATTGTTCAGTGGTATGTTTTATACAGCTCTCCTCTCAAACAGACTGTGAGCATCTTGAGGAAAAGGTCCATGGCTTGTCAATTTTCAGTTTCTAGCCTGGTGCCTGAAACAGAATAGGAGTTCAATTATTTTGTTTTTCATTGATTTGAATTGAGTCAGATATTTGGCTCTAAACTAATCCAAAAGGAACTGCAAAATACTATCATCTTCTCTATGTATGAAAATATTGAATTTCCGCCTAATTCCTAATGTGAAAAAAATTGGCCTACATCCTGGGGCTGGAAGACATACTAATTTAGTATCAGTGTATCAGAAAAGTATTTAATTTATTGAAATAATCTGAATGTCTTCCCTATTTATTTTTGAAAGTTTATTATATTGATTTTGAGAGAGAGAGAGAGCGAGTGAGCACAGGAGGGGCAAGAGAGAGGGGGAGAAAGAGAATCACAACCAGGCTCAACACTGCCAACATGAAGCCCAATGTGGGGCTCTGACCCACAAACCATGAGATCATAACATGAGCTGAAATTAAGAGTCAGAGGCTTAACTGAGCCACCCAGGTGCCCTGACTCTACCATTTTTAAAGACGTCATGGAAAGAAGATAATCTGCTTCAGTGGATCAACTCTTGATGAATCTAATGGTAATGCAGTCAGGAAGTTCTTTTTCATGCATGAATACATATCCTTTTCTTGTAATTTGTAGAAGTGATGGGAAGCATTTTTAAAGCAGTCAATAACATATATTGAACACCTACTTTACACAAAGATTTATTCAACTTAACTGAACTAAAACACTTGCATAGCTAGCAATTTAATTAAAATGAAAATAAATTTAAAAATTGAAAATGATGATTTATGGACATATTTTTGAAGCCATTAACATAAAAATAAGCATCTTTAAACAATGTGGATATTTGTGAAAATACATCATGTTTTGGGGCAACTGGATGACTCAGTCAGTCGGGCATCCAGTTCTTGAGTTTGGCTCAGGTCATGAGCTCATGTTTTCTGGGAACGGGCCCCCAGTGGGCTCTGTGCTGACATTGTGGAGCCTGCTTGGGATTCTCTCTCTCTCTCTCTCTCTCTCTCTCTCTCTCTCTCTCAGCCCTTCACCCTCCCCCCTTGCGAGCTCATACTCACTCTCTCTCTATCTCTCAAAATAAATAAACTTTAAGAAAATGAAAGAATGAAAATGCATTTTGTTAAATCATGTGGAGGTGAAAGGAAGGTGTTTCAGGACTGGTGGAAAAGAACCAGGACCTAGAACCATTAAATGACCAGTAAAAGCTACTGAAGGAGCTAGTGCAAAAGCGAGCTGGTGGGGGAGATAGGCTCACAACAAGTTTCTGTTTAAAGAGGTAAATTAAAATCTGACTTAGAATAAATCATAAACCCATGAATTCTAGAAGTTCGGGGGAACTGTGTGTGGTTTTATAGATAAGAACATGCAACAAATGTCATGCTATTTCTTCTTTTCTACCTAGATAGCTATTGTTGGTAGAAATTACCATTTATTGAATACTTAGCTTGTGCCAAATATGCAGTATCACTTTACATACATAATCATATTTAAAGTTCACAAAACATGCCTGTAATTCCCATATTCGAGATAGGCATTTTGAGTCCTAGGTAAATAATTTGTCCCAGAACACAGAGCTAGTAAGTGATGGAGGCAAGATTCATGCTCAGCTGGATTCCTGAAACCATAGACTTAAGGAAAGGTTTATAACTGCCATTATTCATTAATTGCTTTATTTATACAGGAAGCTTTCACGAAATGTCTATATGTAGAAGGTGTTAGAAAAAAAGGAAAAACAGCTGCTTTGTGAATAGCTTAGGGCTATTAGTCAGTTAAATAAGACATGACACCTACAAATGCCAGTTGCTAAAGCAAGACAGAACATCAAAACCATCAGGGAATTTGGGGGAGGGAGACTGAATGATGGCAAGATAACATGAGGTTCTTAGGCTATCAAGGGATGTGTTCAAAACTCAGTATGCAAATACAATATTTAGATAACATATTTTGTCAACATAAGCCTTAGTCTTTATATGTGTTTTAATCTTGCTCCAAACAAAACTTTCTATTTAAATAGTGCTTAACAGCTTTTCAAGTTATTTCAGATGTACCAACTTGCTGAATCCTCTCATCTCCCTATAAGGCTTCTAGGTATGCCCCCCCTCACCCCCCATTTTGCAGAAGTGGAAATTGAAGTTTTAAGAGTTTAGGTGACATAGCTAGTAAATATCAAAGCTAGAATTTGTTCTCAGTTCTTCCAGCACTAAGTTTATTATTCTTTCAACTAAATCACTGCTTCTCCAACTTTTCCTCTGAAGTGCTCCTTAAAGCCATGGACAGTATAAGTGCATATCCCTGGAAAGTCTGGGCAGAGAGCCTGAAGCAGCCCTGAAAACATAAAGTTCCTTTGAAATCTTCTGTTTTATATAAAACATGAAAATGAATGATTCTGCTGTTTTTATATGCACATGCAAGTGAAAAACCTTTAAAAAGTGCAACATTCAAAACTTTTTCACCTTTAGTTAAGTTCGATTGTCAAGGAAGGAGCACTGAATTTCTCCTCTGACATTTAATGCCTTCTGACTGTCCCTCAGAAAATGTTATGAGAGATTGAAAAATTGCTGAATTACACTATGAAAGAGTTCTAATTACTGTTTAGGTAAATGATGCTGTTTGTGACAATGATAACTATTTTGCTTTGTTTCATATAGAAGTAGCTTGGAGATCTGGTTCTTTTGCATCTTATTTACTTGAAGGATTTTGAGCTAGTAGTGGGGTTGGGCTTGGTTTTGGGATTCACATTGAGCCTATTTTCTTAAAAATATGCAGAAGAGCAAGTTATTAGTTACTCCCAAATCTAAATCATGAATGGATCTCACTGAGTGAAGACTGAGGACATTTCCAATGGCAGGCACTGTGGTGTTCATGACTTTCCTGCAATAAATGTCTTATACTCACTACAGTGTTATTTCTATGGGAGTGGGTTTAACCAAGCCTCAAGGCAAACAATGCAATAATGAGAGGAATGGAAAGCAAATAGGAACACGCAATAGATACAAGGGCTGAAAATAGATCCACAATAAGGAATTCAGAAATAATTAACGGAAAACATAGTGGAGTGGCACATAGTGTAAGGTACAGGAAAGGACTGGAATGCAACAGAGATCTTTAAGGATATCCAGCAAAGGTGTCATGGAGAGTGAACATCAGAAAATAAGATGGAAAAGAGAGGGAAGATGACTCATTTTGGAAGTAAGTCCAGCAGACACGTGTTCAGGAAGCCCATGAAACTATCAATTCTCCCGTCTTCCCTGGCCAGGTGCTTGCTGGCTGCTTTTATCTTCTAATGTGATTAGATGGTAGGTGTTTCATTGCCAAGTGTGATGGCTATTTTGCAGTCTTGCTTTAGAGCAGGAAAAATAACTTGCAAAGTGATGTTCTGCTGTCTTTTTTGGTTCTAGAGAAAGAAAATGATCTGAACCGGATTGCACATGGTTAGGATAAGAAATGGACCACAAAGAGCAAGGAGAAACCTAAAAATTTACTTAACACATGACAAAACTGAGGCACTGAAAGATATGATATGTATTATATATATATTTATATATAATCATATAGCCAATAAAATAGAGAATCATAATTATGGAACCAGGAAAGAACCCAGTCTTTCTGGGCTTTTTTAGACAAAGGTCTAAATATAGAAAGCATGAAAATTGCTGTACTATTTTAATTTAATATCAGATTGCATAGCATGTTCTATTTTTTAGGCTTTATCATTTTTAAAAGTACTCCATATTATTGTTCAATGTAATTTGTGGTCTACGAGCACATAGAATATTGGATATAATATAGCAAGGAAGATTGGCAATGTTTTATGAATTATAGGCTGAGGCTGGTGAGAAACCAAAATTGGTCATAGGAAATAAATACACCATTTTTTTTATTAAGATATAAATGATATTTTACTGTAATTCAATAAATTACTTTCTGTGACCTTTCCCTATTATAATCCCCCTTATATATTCTGAAATCAAGCATTTAATTATATATTTCCATTAATCTTGATTTTTTTGAATGCCAATGATTAGAATCAACTCTAAACCATTAATCTGGGAAAATGTATTTCTCAACATAAAACATCATTCTGCACATTTTAAATTATCAATTTGTCAGAGTTCCTCCTTTCTGCAAAGCCACATTTCTCATGTTACAAAATTAACTTTTTTTTCAAAATACATGCCTTAACAACTGTAGGAATTTAAAAACCTCAGAAATCTAGAAAGAAAAAAGTATATATAATAGTACCATCAAATGATAGGTAAAGTTTAACATACTGACATAATTTATGTTTAATGTATAACAATCAATAGTATTGTGTACTTCTTTTTACTTTTCATGATAAATGTCTTCTCATCATTACCAATTCTTAATGAGCATATATATATATTTTTTTTTGCAATTTTAATAGTGAATGTTATTTGATGGCACCCTTTATATATTTTATAAATTTCTAAGAACTTTTAAAATCTCATGGTATAAATTCCTTTCTCCTATATTTCTCTTATATTTTAGTTTGCTTAACTTTTGTTTTGCTTTCAAAATAAATTTAGAAATTTCCTTTCTCTTTTTTTTTGAGAGAGGAATACTTAATTTCAAAACTATATTCATTTACTTTTTAGTTTACAGGGCTCAGGTACATAGAATTGCATTAATCATACAGCTAATTACAGTGCATCACTTACATTGGTTCATTTAAGGTATTTCCTGTAATTGAATGATAGAAGGATTGATTTCCTTTTATCTGAATTCTCCTCTATCTTATTCCTCTCCATACTCATTATGAAACTATTGTATTACAGATAGATAGATAGATAGATAGATAGATAGATAGATAATCTCTCTCTTCTTGCATTTCTTGGTACACTCATTTTCATTTGCATGCATTACTAAGCTTGTATATTTCAATCTGTTCCTTGTATTTTTCATTCAGCAGTTTTAAGATTTAGACATGTTGCTGTGATTAAACACAACTATTGCACTGTCTAGTATGCTTTAGTATAAATCCATCCACTCTCACAGTAATTAACCAAGATCACGTCTCTCTCTTCAATACACTTGCACTATACGTCCTATTGACAGCTTTTTTCTGGATCTGTATGAGATGGTGGTGGTATCGTATGTGTGCCCAAGAGAGAACACGTGGTCATATGTTCCTTGAATTTAATTAAACAAATTACTGTCAAATTGCTCTTCAGAATCACTGGAGTCTATGCTTTCATTGGTCAAGCATGACATATCTATGTCACCTACTCTTTTTCATGTATCTAGCTTTATACACTTTACTGGTCTATTCAGTCAAGTGATATTCCATTGTTGTTTTAATGTTTATTTATTATCCTGGTCACTAACAAATCTGAGTATCTTTCATTGGCTTTTTAGTAGTCCTTCTAAAATTATTAAAACCCTCTACCCAGTTTTATTAGATTTTCTAATTTTGCTGATTTGCAGTAATTCCAGATATTTTATTCCTTTATTAATTCACTTAAATACTCAATGATTGCTTCCTTTCTGCCAAACATTGTTCTAGACTCCAGAGATAAAGTAGTGGCCAAAAAACAAATGAAAAAATAAACAAACAAACAAAAAAAAACCCCAAAAAAACCCCAATAAAATCATATTCCCTTAAAAAGTTTCTATCTTAATTAAAAAGATAGTTCTTTCTAATTCTATCTTAAGAAATGAATAAAGATACATAATTTAAAAAGATACATAATTAAAAAATAATGTTGTAAAAATCATTATGCTGAAGAGTAATATGCATTAACAAGAAAATAGAGAAAGGCAGAAAAGAAAGATGAAATTTCACCTAAAGGGAGTGGCAGTGGCACTGAAATTGTACATAAAAGGACCAGATAAATAATCCTGGAGAAAGATAGTTTTTAATGAAAACATGAAAAGAATATTATGACATGATGTGGTTTGGGTGCTGTTAATATATCTCTCCAGTGTGTCAACTCATTGCATGGTACATGCAATGTTGTGTTGCACAAAAATTTTTAATTTAGATGTTACAATTAATCAATTTTTTGGCTTTTGATTTGTGGTTGAGGGGTTTGGTTTAGAAAATGCTTTCCTAGTCCAAGTCACAGATGTTCTCCATTTGTGTTGCTTACAAATGTAAAATGAATTCCAAATGGGTTTCCTGTCAAACTACACTTCCTCTTCCTTGAATCACTACTTCAAAATAGAATGCAATGAGGTGTTCTGACAACAGAGAGCTTCTTTAGTTCCCATAACATTAAACTTTTTAAAAAATGGGGTTGTAAAAAACCATTTTGTTCTCAGTGTGTTATATATGGGAGAAATTCCTAAATGATTGCAATATGTAGACATTTTGGTATTAGAAAATAATTAAGGGAGAGATAAATCAACTCATGTATCCTAGACAAATTTGTGTGCCAAATCAGAGCTATGTGCTGCCAGTTACTCTATTTAATGTAATCCTTCAAGCACCTCTTTGATACAGATATCATTATTAAAATTTTCCAGTTGACACTGACAGAAATTTTGAGTGGCCAGTGTCTCATAATCACTTTTGATATAGACTGATTCAAACTCAGATTTCTGAAACTAAAGCCTATCTTGTCTCCACTATCATAATATTAAAGATGATACCTAACATTAAGTGGTAACTTCACTAAATATGTGTGTATGTTTTTTCCACTTCGTCTTCAAAGCAAAGTATAGAATTGAGGAATTTGAGGTACAAAGAGGTAAGATTCCCAAAGTCAAATGTCTATATCCAGTTGAGGATTTGAGATTTAGGCAATCTTTTTCCAGGACCAATAGTCATCATCTTTACAGTCTCTCTCTTATTTCCCCGTCTTTTTTATTCTTTTCAAAAGAAGTTTTCTTGTTTTATTTAGTAACTTCCTATACTATTTAAATTTTCCAAAATTGTGCATGTAAGAAGTTTACCAAAGATTCTCAGTTCATCCCATTGGTATATAAATAGGACACTATTTGTTCTTTCAAATAACCAACCCAAATCCACTTTGTAAAAACTCCCTTTTGCATTAGGTAGCCTCTCCAAAAATTATATCTAAATTGACAAATTTCAATTGTATTATAAATATTGTTTCTACAGTGTAATTTTAGTGTTTAAGATTCAGTCCTTTGCTATTAAACCCCTGTATCTTAGTCAGGTGTAGACTCTCCCAACTGTAGACCCTTGCTGGAGCTTGTTTCCCAGAAGTGGGAAGATGATCTTGCTCTGCCTTTCTGAGACTTCCACTGTGTCTACTAGGAAAGCAAAGAACAAGAGGAGAAAAGGACAGATGTATTTCCTCAACTAACTAGACATCATTGCAGTCCTCTCCCTACTTAGCTGTATATTATATTGTTCATTTGATATTTAATATCAACCATTTTCTGAGGCCAATTCTCCAGCCTCCATCTCCTTTATCTTTTAGGAAAAGGAAAACTGTGGAGGAAAGAGGGAAGGAATGCATATACTTTTCTCCCTGCTTTTGAACCTGGCTGCCCCTGGCTTTAAGAATAATCCTTTTTTTTTTTAATGTTTTATTTATTTTTGATACAGAGAGAGACAGAACATGAGAGGGGGAGGGGCAGAGAGAGAAGGAGACACAGAACCAGAAGCAGGCTCCAGGCTCTGAGCTAACTGTCAGTACAGAGCCTGACGCGGGGCTCGAACCCACGAACGTGAGATCTGACCTGAGCTGAAGCCGGAGGCTTAACCGACTGAGCCACCCAGGCACCTCAAGAATAATCCTTAATAAATAGGTGAGCATAATATACACAAATTTCAACAAAGGGTAGCAAATGCCAATTGTTGCTTTCTGAAAGCCTTCTCTTTGCTTTAAGAAAGGAAAGCATATCCTTGGTTACCCCAAAGTTGATCCCACTTTTTAACACTGAACTTCACAAAGGCTGACTTGCATTTATCCTTCTAATCTTCTCATATTCCCTGGATGATGAAAATAATTGTAGATGGTAAACAGATTCACCTCTAAGATGGGAAGGGCTAGGACAGGAAGGCAAATGGTGGCCAACTTCTTATAGATCTACATATTTAAGAGTTATCAAGCAGGAAGAGACAGTTAAATATTGTTTCCTACTTTGCAAACTATGCATTCTTGATGATTGGAAAAGCTAGGTTTAAGTGCAGAGCTCTTAGTCTTTCTCAGTATTCCTCACTGGAACTTGGTTATATGCAGAGCTCTCTCAGTCCCGGGGCCTTGATCCTTCAAAGCTCACTCTCCCCATTCTCTCCCCGCCCCTTGCAATCACATGGAGTCAGTCCAGCCTGCATACTCAAGCTTGGTTCACACTCTTCTCCTTGGCCTCCCTTCAGCATGCATACTGCTGTGGAGTCAAACCTGAGGAGATCAGACAGGAGAAGAGAAACCCAAAGGCCCATGAAAGAGGGTTAGGGCCATTTGGTCAAGGAATTCTGGAGTCCTGTGAAACAAGAGAACGATCTAGAAAAAAGGAGCAGGTTGGCTCAAAACTGAAGCAAGTCTGTTTCTTATGCTCTTTGTTCCATTGTGAGGCAAGGAGAAGGGCCAGTCCACACTCCTCTGAAGTGCAGGTCAGTGGGCCAGCAGGGCTGGCTGTAATCTGAACTTACCAAGCCTTTTCCTTTTCCAAAGAAGGGAGCAGGAAATAGCTGGCCCCAATTGTGTCTACTTCTCAAAACTTAGTGTGACACTTGGCCTCCTTTGTGCTCAGATATAAGTTTAAATTCTATTTTCAGGAAAGCCAAGACAGTCTTAAATTAAATCCTGAATCATATTATTTTTATTTTTAAAATGTCAAAAACTGGAAGTGATGGCCCATTTTGTTCTTCATATTTGTTTTCCCTCTGTAACTTTCTGTATTAAATAACTATCTGGTAAAATTATACTAAATCAAATACAGGCTGAATGCTGAGATGGCTGATGATTGGTTCTGATATTTTAGTTTTTCATGGTCTCTCTCCTTCAGGAAATAGTGATTCAGTTCATTTGAAGGAAGCCCCCATTCACATAGTTATTTTGAAACTAGTGGGCCACCGACCACAAATAGAAGTAAAACCTAGATACACATACAGCTGAGGTCACATTTAAATAGATAATTCAGCAATATTGGCTTCAAGAATTGGGATGTAACAAGAAATAAATATTTGACCTTTGTCCCAGGATTCTGGCTCTCTCAATCCTTAAAACCCTTGGAATCCCAAGAATGATGAGTGCCTCCTGTATGTTAATAAGGCGACTGGTGACTGGTCCCATAGATAACTTCTGGAGAGGGGCGAGTCATCAGAAAGAGCAAGGCTGTTTAGAAGGTTGGAACTTTCAGTCCCACATCTGACCTGTGGGGAAGAGAAGTGTCTGAAGATAGAGGTAATCATCAATGGCCAATAATTTGATCAGCCATGCTTTCTTAATAAAATCTCCACAAAACTCCTGAACTGTGGGGCTCTGCAGAGCTTCAAGTTGGTGAAGACACTGTTGGGGTGCTGTTGGGGCAAAGTGCCTGGAGAGGGGATGGAAGCTCTACCTACCCCCTCTCCCCCACACTTTGCCCTGCCCATCTCTTGCATTTGTCTACTCCTGAGCTAAATCTTTACGATCATCTTGTAATAGTCAATTAAGCACTTTTCCTGAGTCATTCTAGCAAACCTGAGGAGATGGATGTAAGAATTCTATGAATTTATAGTTGGTAGATCAGAAGCATGAGTGACAACTTGGGACTGATGACTGGCATCTGAAGTAGGCATCTTCAGTCTTCCAGGACTAGTCTCTGAACTTTGGATCTGATGTTGACTCCAGGTAGATAGTGTCAGAGTTATACTGAACTGTGGGACACCAAGCTGGTTTTGGAAACCTGGAGAGGTGGTGTTGAATACAGACCACTCATCAGAAATACTGTGAGTAAAAACACTTCATTCTTTTTTTAAAATTTTATTTATATATTCTGAGAGGGAGAGAGAGAGAGAGAGCTTGAGCAGGAGAGAGGCAGAGAGAGAGAGGAAGAATCCCAAGCAGGCTTCACACTCAGTGTGGACTCCCGTGTGGGGCTCAATTCCATGACCGTGAGACCATGATCTGAGCTGAGATCAAGAGCCAGCCATTTAACCAACTAAGCTATACAGGCACTACTTCATTTTTATTTTTTCAGTTATGAAAATTTTAAAAATATGACATATTCATATACTTGACATTGATGGTAAAATTGTCCTTATAGATTTTGAATACCTGTTCCATAGCTGAATTGTGAGTCTTGCCATTTGACTTGAAACTTTAAAGTTTTAATTAAAATTTGGAAATTAGAACACTACAATCTCTGCCAAAGCACATTGTTATTTTTACAGAAGTGCTGGCATAAGTTTCTGTCTCCTACACTTCCTGTTACTCGTAAATTAGGTAGTTATTTTATTCTGCATTTCTGACTTCACTATGGCAGCCAGTACATAATTCATTCTATGATTTCTTTTTGTGTCCTGGTCTGTCTTGTCAGAATTGCAATAGATGCAGCACCACAAGAAGAAGAAAACAAAATCTGAAAACCTAGGGTTCCAAGATCTGAAAAATACTGAATTTGTGATCTGGTGGTTTCCATAAGAAGGTAATGGAATTTCAAGGTTTGCATTTCTCTTCTGCCTCATTCATTAGCTTTTTGCAGACAACCAGCTAAGAGTTTTCATGCTGAGAAATGGAATGCTGAGAAAGATTGATTCTTATTTTTGGTCTCCCACATAAAAACGGCTTTGATTTACTGAACTTTGAAAAAAGAAATGTCAAACCTGACACTTCTCAGACAGAAAATTTTCTTCATTAAAGTGGCACTCTAATTCTTTACTAAATGCAACAAACAACAACAACAAAAAAGGTAAATGTGGTGCTTAAGGAATAATGTGTCATCTTTTAGAATGGTAAGCATGTGAAATGTTTTCCCTGTAAAGTACTTCTATTGATTTATCAAATACACAGAAGGATCTTAAATCCATTAAAAAGAACTGGAATGTCAGTGCTAAGTAATAGTAAGGAAAGTATGAATAATAAAAATAAATGCTGTTTAAAGGCAAACTGTACCCTTGCGGTTTTCTTGTCATTAGTACCCCTAAGTGACACTGTGGCCATATCACAATGCAGTCGTGTGAATGGGCAAAGAACAGCTTCATAAGCTTATGTATTTTCTTTATCTACCTCACCTTCCACAATGAACTCATTTTAATAACAAGTCTGAAAACAATATTCCTTTTATTTCCTGGCATAACTAGCTATTAATTTCTTTATTTTATTTTAATTTCTAAGTTTATTTATTTGAGAGAGAGAAAGATAGAGGGGCAGAGAGAAAGAGAGAATAGCTCAAGTAGGCTTTTGGGGTATTCTGTGCTGACAGACCCTCACGAGACTTGATCGCATGCACCATGAAATTGTGACCTCAGCCGAAATCAAGGGTCAGAATCTTAAGACAGATTGAGCCACCCAGGTGCCCTATAAGTGACTTTTTTTAGAAGGTGACTAAAGCGAGGCAAGCAAATCTTGTTTACTGGTGTTATTTGACATCCACATATTCAATCATATTATTTCATAAATATAACTAACCAAATATCAACTATTATCAGAATAGAAAACAGGAAATGACAAGCCCATTTCAAATGATTATATGACTTACTAGTTCTGATTTTTTTATCTCCTTATTAATGATGAACCTCTGTTAGAATAGGTGCTATCATTTTTTAAATGTTGTTTTGTTTCTGTTTTGGAGAGACAGAGATACACACAGAGCATGAGCAGGGGAAGTACAGAGAAGAGACACAGAAAGTGAAGCATTCTCCAGACTCTGATCTGTCAGCACAGAGCCTATTTCAGGGCTTGAACTCATGAACACCAAGATCATGCCTGAGCCACCCAGGTGCCCCATTGATATCCCTTCTGTGGTGATTTCAGTGTTGGTGCATGAAGATTTTATTTGAGGTAGTAGCTGATATAGGACTTTGTATTTAAAATATAAAATAAATTCTATATTCTTGCTCATTTTCAATTATTATTTTAATAAAAATAAAACAAAGTTCTAGAACATTTATGTTTTCCAAATGAAATATGATGTGCCTCTAAAGATGCAAGAGGTTTTGCAGGACTGGGTTACAAAGTGTTCATGGGTTTTGATCTGTGCATTATCTTTTCCCACCTTCATCTGCTACCACTCTGATTTTTCTCCCTCCGTCTCAGGCTATGCTCATTCTGCTTCTAGGTCATGGTCATGTGACCCAGTCTTGTCCAGTCTGTGCTTCATTTGCTGGAAACTACGGTGATCGATCGGTGGAAGAAAGACTACACAATCCAATCAGATTTTTCTGATAAAAATCCAGTATTTTTCTTAAAACATACAGATGAGAGCATAGGTTGGGACCTTCTACTGGCCAAGAGGAGGTGAGCCTTCTTGTAAATGAAACAAATGGGGATTAAAGTAGAATTAAAAGATCAAGAATGGGTAATTGGATTCTAACATTGCTTGAGTTTTGAGATCCAACCATACCTGAAATTAATGACACCCTCTGGACTTTCCAGTACTTAAGCCAATATATTCTTTTTTTTAAAACCTTTTTTCCTATAGTTTATGACAAAAAGAATTATAACTAATACCATTTAATCACATAATAGCCATGGATAAATTTGAGAAATCTAATTCATTAACCTCTAAGTGATTTTCCCTGTTGGACACATTTGCTAATGCTGGGGAACTATGCAACCAGAGAGCATTACCACAGAGATCAGTGCTTTCCATGAGTGTGAGTGTATTTTAAAAAGATAAACCAAATAGTTAAAGCACCATATAAGTTTAAATATATCTGTAATTTTTTGCATCATAATAAAGTTATGTGATCTTGAGATCTGAATATTAGCTATGATTAGAACAGTAGTTTACCTCTGAGAAGTTCACTTTTCAACTATACTGGCCATTGAAAATGATAGGAATGATTGCATTTAGGAAACAACTGAAGGCCATTTCCTTTGATATTACATGCCAGCATTTAGTGCAAATTGATGTCTCCTAAGGTCATGGCAACCTACATAAGACTGTGCACATGTGTGCCTCTCTCTTGATGTTTTTTTAACTGTACCTTCTGGAATTTGACTTTGCTTCCATTCCATGGAAGTTTTTCCTCAAATCTACTTAATCCAAGAAGGTGAATTTCAATATCCTACATTTTTTTTAAGTATAAATCATACGATTTCTTGTTTGACATAGCAAACATCTAGCCAAATATCTCCCTTGGCCATTTAAATGGAGATGACTGGTCCAAGCCACAAAAGCTGGAATATTCTAAAAGCCCAGTAATGGGACATAGTTGTCTAGTGTTTACCCTGACTCAAAAATCTGACCATTTGCTGCAATCTGCAATTTTGTCTTTTTTTCTTTTCTGTTTTTTTTTCTTTCCTTCCTATCTCTCTTTCTTTCTTTCTTTTTCTTTCTTTCTTTCTTTCTTTCTTTCTTTCTTTCTTTCTTTCTTTCTTTCTTTCTTTCTTTTCTTTCCTTCTTTCTTTTCTTTCCTTCCTTCCTTCCTTCCTTCCTTCCTTCCTTCCTTCCTTCCTTCCTTCCTTCTTTCTTTCTTTCCTTAGCTATAATTTCTTCCTGATCTCTAATTCTCCAACACTAAGATTCTTTTTATTTTAATATTTTAACCATTTTTAATTTATTTTTGAGAGATAGAGCATGAATGGGGGAGGGGCAGAGAGAGAGGGAGTACAAAATCCAAAGCAGACTCCAGGCTCTGAGCTGTCAGCACAGAGCCTGATGGGGATTGAACTCAAGAACAATGAGATGATGATGTGAGCCGAAGTCAGTACTTAACCAACTGAGCCACTCAGGTGCCCCAACACTAAGATTCTTGATATGTGTTCGGGAGAAATTTTCTTGATAATCAAAGAAACCTAGGAGTTAGTATCCAACTCTATAAATTTGTTACTGTCTCTATTTAGCTTTCTGAGAACTTTGCAATAATACTCCATGTTCGAGCTCTGGTCTCATGGGACCCACACAGTTTGGGCCAATAATACATTGTTGGCTCCTAGTGTGAAATTAGATGTCCTTGATCCCCTTTTTCGGAAACGACAGTTAAAGATGGGATTGCACAGTGAAAATGATTCCATAGCTATCATTTGTGTCCAAGTGGATTTTAAATTGTTTCAAGGTAAGGCAAGGTAAAAAAGAGTCCTTTTCTCCTAGAGATATATTTACTTGGCTGGCAATCAGAATGAAGCTTTTTCTCAAAATTTTTTCTTCTTTTGCTGAGAGCTCAGAGTTTAAACTATTACACAGCTGCCAAGGAATGAGTGTTTACTTGATTTCTACATGTGAATGTGAAAAGAAAAATCTATCATTTAAGGAACATGTGTGTGAGGGCACTGTAGGATGTTAGGAGGTATGAACTAAAGAATATTATTTATTTTTGGTAAAGTAGCTCACTCTAGACATTAGTGCACACAGTAAATAAAACTCATTTCTTTCTTATCAAAACCATGGCCCAAGGCTCAGTGCAATCTCTACAGTGACAATTTTTAAGCATTATATGAAGACAAATCCTTCTTATTTCTCATTTAGCTAAATCCTGGCACTCTTAGAATCTGAGCTTCAAATAAAATATTTCATTTCTACTAGTGGTTCTACTGAAATATTCTTAAAAATAATTATTTATAAACATACACATTTTGATTTACATTTTTAACCTTCTTTGGGTTCTCAGTAGCTGAATGATTTATTGATTAATTGGTTGAATCTCTCTATACTAATAGATAACTTCTCCATAAATATTCACTTGTTCAAATAATCCTGTTTCATGTCAAAGTGCTTCTGATATTTTTTAGAAGCACAGGATACTTTTTTCTCCCATTTTCTATTTCTGTGATTTACAATGCAACATTTATTGAAAAATTGGTCCATGCAAACTTCCTTAATCTAACTGATCAGGTCATATACAAATGAAAAATATACTTACCTAAGTCTTTCATCAAGATTCCTATGGTATCTTCACAAGCATTTGCAAAGAGCTACTCATATGCAATAACTCATATTCACTTTTAACTGGTCCTCCTGACTAAAGTACATTTATTATCTAATATTCATTTTTGGAGTTAGTTATTTTCATGCAGTATCTCTGTTATCTGTTCAGTTAGACTTTGCTTCTCCCAATTTAAAGTACAACCATAGGGATACCTGGATGGCTCAGTTGGTTAAGCATCAGACTTTTAATTTTGGCTTAGGTCATGATCTCATGGTTTGTGAGTTGGAGCCCTGCATTGGGCTCTATGCTGACTGTGTGGAACCTCCTTGGGATTCTCTCTCTCTCTCACTCTCTCTCCCCCTCTCTCTCTCTCTCTGCCCCGCCTTCATGTGCTCTCCCTATCTCTCTCTCTTAAAATAAACTTTTTTTTAGTACAAACAACATTGTAGCTAGAGATTTATAATCCCAAGTAATTTTTTAAAGCATTTTAACAGATGAGATAGGAATAGAAAATGAATGATGTGCATACTTAAATGTTGGAATTATTAAGTTCTGAAGTTATTAATTTGAAATTATTAAGTTCTATTAATTTCCCTTATCCTTAAGTACTTGGGAGACCTTAATATAATTTTAATATCAGGGTCATAAGAAAATACTTGCCAATGAAATTATTCAACTCCGTCTTCCTGTGTTTGAATTCTGGTTCCCTTCCTTCTTCCTTGTATGATCCTGAGTTATTTATGTGTCCTGTCAATGAATCCTATCATTAAATCAAAGATAAAATGTGGAAATAATTCCCATAAGTTTATTTATATGAATAAATAAGAGTGAAAATGCTTAGAATATTATCAATCATGATGTAAGCATTTAATAGCTTTAACTAATAGTTTCAGCAGTTATAATAAGTGCCTTTGTAGCGGTCCCCCAAGTACTGTGTCAGCACAGAGGATGACTGTGGTGGCACATGAATTGACTCCAGCCACAGAGAAGTTTCTTATATGACAACACAGCCCAACTGAGCTTTGAAGGCATGAAGTTTCTTATAGAAAAACAAATTGTGTGTTTTAAAATATTTCCTTAGAACACATTTTTAAAATTGTAGATTCAAAAGATATTGTAGTAAATTAGAAAAATAGAGGCTTTTTAAAAATAGTAATATTAAAGGAATATTATCATGTATTGGTAGAAATGGAATTTGTACAGTTTGGGAGAAAACTATTCATTGAATCAAAATCATTAAATATTTTTTCTATGTTTATATTTGGGTTATTCTGCTTTTGAGACTTTGTCCTAAAATCAGAAATATCAAAGTACACTGGATACATGTAGGATGAACCTTCTTAAAGAATAACAGTAGTGTCCAAGCGAATGGTGAGGATGCTTTAGAGGAGCAAAGATACTTTTTCCATTATATTGTGAAATAAAGCAGAAAATCTGGGTATAGATACTGATAGGATGGTTGTTTTGGTGATAGGAAGGTCTCTACAAACTTAAACTAATTTTAACATAAAGGCCTGAGGAGAGATTATCAGGAGAGAATAGGGATACCGTCTTCAGAAGGCAAGAGAATTGTGCCGTCTTTGTCAGTGTAGAAGGGTATGTTGATAGTGTTTAGACTCCATTTAATATTTGTGGCCACATATCTAATGGGCATCAATCAAACCACCTGTGCCACTTTCTTTAGCAAAACTGAGCTGAGTGCAGGCATTTAGGTGAATGTTTAGTTGTACTCGAGTTCCTGTTTTGCCTAGCCAAATGCAGTGATAGAAACTGGATCAGGGGAATCTAGGAAGGTTGAAAGACAATGACTATAATATACACATGTTCATGGAAGCTTAATAAGGGAAAATGTAAGGACATGAGGGCAGTGACAGAAGGTGAAAAGGAAGATACACCACTAGATGGGAAGTTACTATGTTGAATGAGGAAACAGGGTGGGAGTCAAAGAGCTGGCAAAACAGGAAGTGGTGGTCAGAGAGAGCATCCTCAAGATCAAGATTTCTGAATGAACGCCATTATTAGTGAGAGTGAGGTGTGTAGACTCAGGTCCCTAACTATTTTCTGTTGTGTGGCAGGCACTATTCTAATCACTAGCTATATCAGTGAATAAAAAAGCTTACACCATAGATACGGGAAATGAAGTCACCATAATAAATCCAGTACTAATATAAGTTAGTCTTTTTATGATATGTTAGACATATACACATACTGAGAAAAGTAATCAGAGAAACTTCCACTTACAACCAAGATGGAGTAATGGGGACCAGATTTACCCTCCAAATTTAAACAATCAATATAAACAGACAGAAAAAAAGAAAACAAGAGTTTGCAGGATACTGTGCCTGAGAGAAAGAAGGAAGGAAGGAAGGAAGGAAGGAAGGAAGGAAGGAAGGAAGGAAGAAAGGAAGGAAGGAAGGAAGGAAGGAAGGAAGGAAGGAAGGAAGGAAGGGAGGGAGGAAGAATGAGAGAAAGAAAGAGAGAAAGAAAGAAAGAAAGAAAGAAACAAAGAAACAAAGAAAGAAAGAAAGAAACAAAGAAAGAAAGTCCCCAGATAAGAGGAACAAAGAGGTAGAGGTGAGTCTTTTGGATGCCCCAATTTACAATCTTCAGAGTTTCCAGGTCACAGTAAAGGAGGAACATGAATGGGACCCAGCAGCCTCCCTGAGTTGAGGACACAGAGATGAGAGTTTAGAGAGCACATGAAAAGGCAGCTGAGTATATAGGACAGATAAAGAGCTGCACAGACACAGCTCCTGAGATCAGCAAAAGATCCCCTGAAGTTTTCAGCTCAACAGTGATCAGCAGAGGCATGTAAGGAAACAAGGAAATGAAGAGAGAAAGTCCAAAAAGGATTAAAGGTAGCAATGTCTGGTGCTCTCAGAGGACCAGAAATAGTGCCTATGCCCAGAAGACAGATTGGAAAGCCTCAAACTTTGGTAGTACACAGAGAAAGGTTTGGGTCAGCAGCAGAGAATAATTAACTCCAAATTGAATATTACTCAGTTTCTACCTAACAGATTTTGAAAGCGGTATCCCAAAGGATAAAACTATTTCTGAGTAACTTAACTGTGACCCAGAAAAAAAAAATCTCAAGAATACTTACAGAAATGCAAAAATATTCAATATGCAGATTCCTTAGAATTTTTCAAATATGCAACTATTTATTTACAATTCTTTCTTTTTTTCTTATCTTTGGTCTTTTAATTCTTTTTCTTGTTTTACTATATTCAGCAGTCCCTTTAGATTGGGGGTTGGCAAACTATGATGCACAGGTCAAACTTGGCCCCTCAGCCATTTTTGTAACCAGAATTTTACTACAATATAGAAATCCCTGACCATTAATGTGTTGTCTCTGTTTTGTACTATAAAAGCTAAATTGAGTAGTTGTGACAAAGACCTAGGATCTACAAAGACTAAATGTTTACTATTTGGCCTTTAATAGGAAAATGTACCAACCTCTTTCTTAGTAGATTGTGGAATATAATTTGTATCATTGTGTAACTATATCTAGATATTAGAGGTAAAGCTTTTAAAAGTGATTTCCTGTAGGACTTTCCCTCAGTTTTATGTACATACACTGAATCTTTAGACATACCCTTCTATCTCTTGTTTCCTAGGAGACAATATCAAAGACTGTGTGTTGAATTTGTTTCAAATGCACTTTAAGGATCTGTTGAGAATATCATATGATATTTCCCCTTGTATTTGTTAATGTAATGTCACAGGATAGATCCCATAGGATACATATTCTGAGATAAAATTTTGCATGCAGAGTATTCATAAGAAAACGTTCTTAGAGTCCAAACCTGAAGAGAAATTTAAAAATGCAGGGATTGGACAGTAGAAGAATTTGAGCTACAAAACTGTGAAACAAAGGTTTTAGACATCTCCTGGGAAATTCTGGCATTCTGATTGCTTTACAGAGTTTTCCTTAATTAGAAGTACAAGTTGCATAGGATGCAGGATGCTTCCAAAAGGTATTGGATAAGGTGGCTTTCTTCATCCAAATGCATTTCCATAGAGGAAGACAGCTAAGATCTGTCACCCACCAACACTTCATTCAGCAGCTGGCCAACTAAGTACTTCAGTTTAGTGGATGAATGTATTCAGGTGACTTCTCACAACACACACTCCATTACAACAAATCATTACACTGATTGGTTTACAGCTATTTAACCAGTTTTGCATAATGGTATTAAAACTCCAAATGATCATGATACAGTATTCTTTAAACCCATTGCTGGAATTAATTTCCTAATATTTTGGATAGGATTGTTGCCTGTATATTTATGAAAATAAATGTGTTATTCCCTCTTCTGTTGTTCAAGTTTTTATGTTAAACATATATTCTCTCATAAAACGAGTCAAATGATGCTTTTTCTATTTTTGTTCTCCATAAGGGTCTATATGGGATTAATTTCTTTCTTTCCTTAAAGGCTGAGAGGAGTACATTTGCGAAGCTATCTGTGTCTAAAAAAATATTTTTATGTTAAATAAAAATAAACTAGTTTAATTTAACATAACAAATTTAATTAATTTACATGTGCAGGTATAGACATACTTATTTCTGGAGACGAAAAACACAATTGGCCACCAGTCAAATGTTGATCAGTCTATCCAAGAGTTTAACTCAGGTCAATCTCACACTGGGCCCAGCTGGTTCTCAAACTAATTTTGTTATCTCCACAGTTCCAGAATGCACGTAATTGGAGTAGCCATATAAGCAATGGGCAGAACCCCCACACTGTTTCCATGACCTGTGGTTTAATGGTTCACTATGGTAGGAAAGGCCAATTGAAAATTAATACAGCTTCGTTTACCCACAGAAAATAGTAAATTAAGAGCAGTGTCACATTCCCAGAGGACTGAAGCAAAATTAGTGCCACCATAAAGAAACTGAAGGATATAGGGGAGATGATTCTCAGCATATTCATAAATAACCTATCCAGTTGAACTGTGCTGTAAACAGATAGATGTTCAAGAATGACACTGGATGACTGTAAACTTAGTCAGGTAGCATCTTCCCATGTAGCTACCTTTCTGGATGTGGTTTTGTTGCTTCAGCAAATTAACCCATCCTCTGGTACCCGGCATGCTGCTATAGAGTTAGCAAACTCATTTTTCCTCTTTAGATCACCAGGAACCATTTGTTTTCAGCTAGCAAGGTGAGTAATACACTTTCCTCAACCTAACATAGGGGTATATCAACTCTCCGGCTCCTTGTCATCATTTAGTCTACAGGGACCCTGATGGATTTCCCTATCTGTAAGATGCAGTGGTGGTCTAGTATATTGATGATTTTTTTTTTATTGAACCTAGTCAGCAAGAAGTAGCAACTACCATAGAGATGTCAGAAATGGGAAATAAAACTTAGAAATTCAGAGACCCTCCTGCCAGTGAAATTTCTAGGGAACCAGTGGTGCAGGACATGTTACCTTCTAAGGCGATAATACTTTACTGCATCTGTCCTCTCCTACCACCACAAGAGAGGTACAACACTTTAGATGTGAAGGCAACATATTCCTCATGTTTGTGTCCTACTTGGGTCCTTTTATTCAGTAACTCCAAACGCTGATAACTCTGCATTAATAACAACAGACAGTTCTGCAACAGGTCAAGGCTGATGAGCAAGATTCTCTGTCTTGTGAGTCATAGGATACTGCAGATCCAATGGACCTTAAAGTCTCAATGGTAGATGCACACTTGCATGTTTTGCAGGTCCCTACAGATGAATTACAGTGCAAACCCTTAGGATTTTGAATCAAAGCTCCACCTTCCTCTGTAGATAACTAGTTTCCTTTTGATAGGCAGTAGCCTACTACTTAGTCTTTGAAGAGACTAACCGCTGAACCATGGGCCACCAAATTACTCTGGGATGTGAGACTTTGATCATGACCTGGCTGTAGTTGGACATACCCAAGTATAAAGTTGAGCATGCACCATAGTACTCCATTATGAAATGGAACACAAGATTGAGCTTGAGCAGGGCCTAAAGGCATATATAAAGTGGCCCAAAAGCACACGGCCCTGGTCTTGCTACCTTCTTTCTCCCAGCCAGCATCTGTGGCCTCTTGGGGAGTTCTCTATGGGCAGTTGACTGAGGAAGTGAAAACTCAGGCTTGGTTTACAGGTGGTTCTGCACAATATGCATGTACCATCTGAGAGTGGAGAGCTGCTGCACTATACTTTTGTATATACATTAATGAAGAGTGGTGAAGAGAAGTCCTCCAAGTGGGTAGACCTTCAATCAGTGCATCTAGTTGCTTATTATTCTTGGAAGAATAAATGATCAAAGGTAGAATCTATACTGATTCATTGTCAAAGCCTATGGCTTTAGCTGGATGGTCAGGCAGTTGGAATGAACATGACTAGAAACTGTGACAAGAATGTCTGGGGAGGAGATGGGTGGATAGACCTCTCTAAAAGGTCAGATAATGTAAAAATAGTTGGTTCTCATGTGAATTTTTTTGAAGGGTGATAATTTTAAGAATCATTAGCAAATGATAATTTTAAGAATCATTCTGTAGATACCAGTTAGACAGTCAGTCTCTTTCTCTAGTCATTCTTGTTATTCTGTAGTGGACTAATGAACAAGGTGACCATGGTGGCAAGGATAGGCCATATGTCATTGGCTCGGCAACATGAACTTCAATTCACTAAGGCTGACATGGCAATAGCCACTGTGAGTGTTCAATCTGCCAGCAGTTGACTTATTCTTCCATATGACACAACTCCCTGCAATGATCAATAAGCTATCTGGTGTCATGCTGATTATATCCATGCTCTACTTCCATCAAGGAAAGGGCAGTGCTTCCATTTTTACTAGAATAGTTACTTACTCTGGATATGGATTTACCTTCCTTGCATACAGTGCTTTTGCCAAAACTACCATCCATGGACTCAAAAAATATCTTAGTAATCAGCATGTGCTTCCATACAACGTAAGTTCTGATCAAGGGATTCGTTTTTACATCAATGAAAGTGTGGCAATGGGCTTCATGGAATTCACTGCTCCATGGAATTCCATGTTATCCACCAATCAGCTGTTACCCACACAGATGCAGCTGGCTTGATAGAATAATGAAACAGTCCATTGAAAACTCATTCATAGAACTAGCTAATTAGCCATAATCTTGTAGTACTGGGGCAGTGTTCTACAGGATGCCATATGTGCTCTTAATCGGCATCCTATATATGATGCTATTTCTTCCATAGCCAAGATACACAGGTCTAGGAAATAAGATTAGACGTTGTTCTACTCATCAGTACCCCTAGTTCACCACTAACAAAATGTTTCCTTCCCATCCTCACAACCTTAGACTCTGTTGGTCTAGAGGTCTTAGTTCCACAGGGATGAATAGTTTCACTGGGAGACATTAATAGTGATTCTATTGAGGTGGAAGTTGAAACAGACACATGGCTAATTAGAACTTCTCATGCCTATGAATTAACATAAAAAGTGCAGTGTTTCTGTACTGGTGGTAGCCATTGATCCTGATGATCAAGGGGGGACTGAATTTCTCCTATACACTAGAGATGAGAAACACTATGTCTGGAATACAGGAGCTGTGTTAGGCCATATCTTGGTACTACCATAATTTGCAATTAAAATCCACGGAAAGCCCATAAAAATCTAGGAAGGACAATCAACGGACCTGCTCCTTCAGGAATGAACATCTGGGTCACATATTAAGTAAAGAACCGTGATAGCTGAGATGCCTACTGAGGACAAAAGGGATATTATGAATGTTGACTAAGACTTTGTGACTACCTGAAGACCATAGTAAGTATGGTCTGTTTTGTTATGACTATGTTTATACTTATATTAAACAAATCATTTTTGCTTTATCTCTCTCCTATGCTCTTATATAACATAAGATACATTGATAATAGTTAACTTCAGATCATAGTATTTACACTACAGGATACCAAATATGAAGAGAGAGCATAACCTAAAGAAATTGCTTCCTCTTCTCAAAAAAAAGATTAGTATACTTTGGTTGTGAGCAGAAGAGTTACATAAGGCAAAAATATGACTTGGTTATTGTCCTGTTTTGGAGATTAAGAGTAGAGATATGTGTGCATGCTGACTTAACAAGGGGTAGTCTACAATGTATCATCTTGATCAGGCTATAATTCAGCTATTCAATCAAACAAATCACAGTGTTGTTCTGGCAATATTTTGTGATTAAAGTTCACAGTCAGTTGACTTTAAATAAGAGAGGTTTTCGTAGATACTCTGGATGTACCTGTTTTCAATCAGTTGACTGGCCTAACAAAGCAGAGGTAAGATTTCCCTGAAGAAGAAAGTTTATCTGTGGACAGCAGCTGTAGCCTAGGACCCAGAATTCCAAAATACCTTCCCGACTGCCTTGCTATGGACTTTGAACTTGCCTAGCCAGCTCCCACCGCTGTGAGCACATTTCTTGCTATGAATTTCTGATTATATGTCTCCTGCTGCGTCTTCTTCTCTGGATGAACTTTGATGGATGCAGTATATAATCCTGTAAATTCAATGAGACATGTATTTCCAGGAAGGTGAGAATTATGCATTGAGTATTCAATTTCATTCAAGTGACTTTGAAAAATAGAATCATTAAGAGTTTGGAAATAAAATTCAAATAAACTGAAGGACTTTAAGAAAGAACAGAAAGAGAAACTTGGATACTCAAATATAAACAACTCTTTGAAAAGGAGTAAAAAGGATGATGACCACAATTGGAAGTGGGATCAAGAAAGAGCTTGAGTTTTAAATGAAAATATCATACTTTTATGACAATGAATAGGAGCTTGGATAAACTCATGGGTTGGGGTATTCCTGGGTTATGATTCTGAAAGAGTAAAAGATAAAAGCATACATTGCACAAATTGTTATATTGCCTTCAGAGGCAAGTACAGCTCATCTACTTTCTCTGAAGTCTTTAAAGTCTCTTAATTTTCCCAGTGTAGTAAGATATAAAGTCATTCATTAACAGTGAGGATGAGGGAGAATGTATGGAAAGTTTGATGAGAGAAGAAAGTGTATGAAATAGAAAACTAGAAAATTAGAAGATTATATGGAATGAATAAATATTATGACATTGTCATATTATTAATTATGGCATAATAAAGTGTAATTATACTAATTGCTCATGTGAGGTGTTTTGCCATTCATTTAAACGTAAAATAATTGGCAGAGTTGTGACATGTTTTCAAAATACAGTGGTATAAAGAGGTTGAAGTCGAGAAGTAAAAATTAACTAGAGAATGCTTTTGCCTAGTATACACGATGACAAGGGAGTGAGATATTAATAAAGACATATAGGCACACAGAGAAATGGGAAAAGAGAAAGAGACAATATAAGAAGAAACATCATGATTAAGATAGTGGGTGGCAGAAACGTGGTTGAGAAATGCATTTCTGTTAGGAATAAAACTGTCAATTAAATGAGAGTCTGGGTGTGTTGCATTCATTAACGATTATGAAAATAACAGTGGTGGAGAGAGTGAGTCATTATCAAGCCATGAGAGAATGAGGGGTAATAACCAGGACTTCTGTTGATACCCTTGAGCTTAAGTTCCTGTTGGTAAAGGCCGATGGTTCACATTTCAATGGAATTGTGTTTTTGAAGCAGGAAGATAAAGACAAGTTTCAGATCTTTAAAAATCAAGACCAAGGAAGATATCAACAACTCTCAGGCCTTTGAAAGAATTACAGCATGATGAGGAAGCTTTTAATAATCATCCTATGATTTAGAAGCCTTAGGAAGACATTTCCAGATGTTAGCACGTGTACTGTGAATGAACTACGTGCATTTCTCCAGTATTAAATTAGATGTCAAGGATACCCATTTTGTTTTTCAGTTTCTGTTCTTGTGTGAAGTTTATATACGTTTTTCTATATTGCTTGATATAGCCTCAAGATCTTTATTTTCTTGCATAAAACCCTGCAAATCTCATTGCATGATAAAATGAATCTCTACAGTGAAAAATGAAAAACTTATTTAGGTTCCTAGTACCTCTAGTTTAAGTATTGTTTTTACTAAGCTATAATTTTCATATTATAGTTTTGTTTTCTGATTTTAAAACTCTTTCCATATTTATTCCAAATAATTGTGTAATATGTTTTAAATTGCCATGAAAATTGCCACCATATTTAAATTTTAAGTAGCTGAAATTCATGTCAAAATTATATTGTCAATCATTATTACTACTGATGTTTTTCAGAGCAGATCATGTTACTTGTGCTGTAAAAAAGCTCATTTTTCTGTACCTAACTTAAAGAAAATGGAGAAAATAAAATAGAAAACAAAAGGATCCTTGTGGGGATATTTTATGTTTTTTTTTTAAATTTAAAGTTTATTTTTTGAGAGAGAGAGAGAGAGAGAGAGAGAGGGAGAGAACGCACAAGTGTGCATGAGCAGGGGGGAGGCAGAGAGAAGGGGATACAGAGAGAGTCCCAGGCAGGCTCAGTGCTGTCAGTGTGGAGCCTGACATGAGGCTTGAACTCACAAACTGCAGGATCATGACTTGAGCTGAAACCAAGAGTTAGACGCTTAACTGACTGTGCCACCCAGGCACCCTTTCTCTAGCTGCAAAGTTAGGAAAACCTCATTGTTTATTTTTTCATATCTCCTCATTCATTTAATATTTACAGAATACATATTATTGCATTTATTTCAGTTACCATTGCTCATGGGATGCATTTAGCCTGTGACCACCTCCTTCTTTTTTCATATTCTTTAGTGGATTATTTATTATTTCTTCCCTTGTTCAGTCTTGCCCCCTACCAAAACATTGCAGATTTTGTTTTTATTCAAGGGGTACCTGCCGCACTTCTATTAATGCCCAACAATTAGCAGATGCTCTGGAAGTATTCATTAAGGGAATTCATAAAGCAGAAGATAACATAAAAGAGAAGTTTGCTCATTCTGTAACTGGCCTTTAGTGCTGAGGTTTTAAAGCTACATGCTATTAGACTTTACATGTATTTTCAGAAAACTATATCCAAAGACTGATCCAAAGTATTTGGCACAATATGGACGTGGCTCCTTATGCTTTATGAAATATAGATTTCCGGGGGAAATCTACATATTTAGGTTATGTTTATTTCCCTTGGACATGATGAGGATTCAAAATCTTTTCATCTATTCCTTAATTACATAATTAATTACAAAATACCTGGTTAATTCTGGATTATAAATGCATGACAAAATTCTGCATCCATACAAGTATTTTAAAGAACCAACTTATCCTTTATTTCTTTCTACAAATAAGAGTAAAAAATCAGTGGGGGTTTAAGTCCACAAACCAGATAAACATAAATGCAAGGAAATATTTGGATAAGTTTGATCATATGTATAGGTATATACATATTAGCAGATATATGATAAATATTATATATATGAAGATATATAAAATTTCGAATTGAAACTACTCTGAAAGCCATTGCTCACTGTATGTTTAGGTTGATATGTTATTAAGTTGCTAATCTTGGCATCACTAGGGCATCGTTTTAAATGCATTTTTGAAATGTATGATGCCGGTTTAAAACTTTGCCTCTAAATACGCCTTATACTTATGAAGCTAAAATACATTAAAACAACTAAGGTTGTCAGGATACCAGGAACTGTTACAACACTGAGTGTAAATTGTGACAGTGAAAGTCACTATGTTTGTTTGGATTTAGGATATCTCCAAGAAGAATTAACTGAGCTGAAACATTTAAATTTTTAAGGAACACGGAGGACGACACTTGCTTTAGGAATTTAGAGCAAGGAGCTATGTGTTTAGAATTTCATGACTGTTTTTCGGGTTATTTTAAGAAAAAAAAAGAAAAGAAAGAAACAACATTCTGTGATTTTTTTTCCTCTGAATTGTTCTGCCAATCTCTCTAAATCCTAGTGTATCTGGGAGAATATAATAACTCCCACACAAAGAGTTGTTTGGATAACTTGCTTGTGATGTGACAGGTCCAAATTAAATAACACAAGGAAACCCTTGACAGTAGATGCCAAGAGAGCCATTGTTTCTCCATAATAAGTGTCATCATTCCACAGAAGACATTTACACATTAGTGTGTTACAGGCCTTTAGCAAGGCTGGCACCTGATTAAGTGACCTTGTCTCCCTTTACCAAATCATTCAAGTGAATTGCCTTTTCATCCTCAAGTGTATTTTCCTATTCCCTTGCTGTCCTTTCACACATAACTCACATTTCTTAAAGAGACAGAATGTTGCAGCAGCAGTAGTGGTGACTTCAAGTTTGAGCTCAGCCACCTACTTAGAGCAAAATTTAGCCTTCCTTGGATTGACATCTTAATCTGACACTCACGGGTAGAATCTGAACTTATGAAATTATCTCATTTATCATACCTTCATTTTCCTTATGTGAAAAATAGAGATAATAAAAATTATTGAAAGGTTTGTTCTGAGAAGTAAATAAGATGCAACTTAAAAAGCAGCTTGTGTTGCCTGGCATGCCAAAGTGGACAAATAAATATGGGCTCTCTACTGTTTGTTCCTCAAGGCAGAAGGGAAGGTGGGAGCCCGTTCTAGACTAACCAGCAGGCCACATATCCAATCAGGATAGCCATAACGAATATAGTTATTTGTAATCCTAAATGGATACCAAAATTCCTGAAATTCAGATGTCTAGGTGTTACCTCAAGTACCCAAAAGTTTTCTGAGAAAACAGTAGTGATCAAGTAAATAATAAGAAAAAACTTACTTTGCGTTTAATGTCAAGTTTACATAACAGTTATTTTTTTTAGTATTTCCTCTGTGCTAAGCACTTACTTTGAACCATTTCGGTTTATTTCCTCTCAAACCTTAAGGGGAATGTACTGCGTGCACCCCTGTGCTCCTCATGAGGAAACAGCGTCTCACTGAGGTTAAATACCTCTGGTCGGCGTCCAAGCAGCAAGTCCGTAGTCAAAGCGAACTGAGTCCCGAGCCCGTGAGCATGCGCTTGCTGTGCTCCCGACTACACTGTGGGCAGCAATATGAAGAATCTGTTAAGGGTATACGCCCCACGGAACAAAACGGCCTACGTGGACGTGAGGTTAGTGTCTTTCCTCAGTGGAACCTGTTAACCGGCGCCGTTCTTCTCATCCATTCTCTCACAAAGACACACACGCATGAGCTGTAAAACGGCTGTGGGCCTGACCCACCCGAGCAGGAAACGGTTCTTTCTCTCCCTTCCGTCTGATTTTGAGTCATTTTTCTCACACTGGACCCCAGGCCTCCATCTCCTATTTGCACATCTGAATGTTTTGCCTGTTTGTTTCTATTAACTCCTTCAGACTGTCCATGACGTTGGACAACTTGACTGAACTACTGATTTGTTGTAGCCTCATATTTCTATAAAATGTGCCTCCATTCTATATGACTCAGAGATACCCCATCACTAATTTGGTTATGATTTACAAAAGTTATGAACTCAAATTTCTATAAAGTCTCATTTTACTTGATTTTTATTTTTGTGTGGCACTACTTGATCTCAATTTCTTTAATCCATACCCTACATAGATTTCTTACTTATCTGTGCCTGCCTCATGAATTAGCATCTGTGGTTTTCAGGCATCTGGAACCTATGGCCCACTGATCAACTCATCCTGGATGGCCTCGGAGGTTACTCTGTGTCTAGTGTCACCGTTATTCACCTGTACTCCTCATACTGTGCCACCACCGGCCACCCTGGCAGATGCTTAACTTACAAACCTTCATGTCCTACTTATCTCTCACATTCTAAAATGACTTTGATATTTTTTAGTGTTTATTTATCTTTAAGAGACAGAGACAGACAGAGAGAGACCACCAGTAGGGGTAGAGAGAGAGAGGGAGACACAGAATCTGAAACAGGCTCCAGGCTCTAAGTTGTCAGCACACAGCCTGACATGGGGCTCAAACCCAGAAGCCGTGAGATCATGACCTGAGCCTAAGTCAGATGCGTAACCAACTGAGCCACCCAGGCGCCCCTCAAATGACTTTGTACCTAAAGTTTAGTTTGTCACACTTTTAACACCACTTTTTAGAACCCATTATTTTCAATTTCACTGATAGTGAATAGTTCTTGAGATAAGACAGTTACTTAGTATACATGTCTTCGAAAAATAAATAAGTAAATGAATAAATATTATTGAGAGAAAACCATTATTTTGAACTTGGATAACATAAAAGTGTCATTGTTGTCAAGAAAGAAACATCAACTAAGGACACCAGAGTTCCCCGTTAACTCCCAATACTGGAACTATAACATATTGGAGCAGAAGGGTGGACAAAACCCACCATCTGTATTGTTGGAGACAGACATAGTTTTGAGGGACATGATACTGAGTTTATTGGTAAACAGACGGTTCCCAGTGCAGTTGCAGAGAAAGAAAATAGACTCCCCATGGACAAGCAAAACCGTGCATTGTTCTTCTTTAGGGACATGAGAGAAATTCCTGAACCGTACTCTTTTAAGCTGCATATAAAAAAATAAAACAAAAGTTTATTTACTCTTACTTTATCATTTTTGCCCTCCCCATTAATAGAGAATGGCATCGAGATTGACTGAAATCAGTCATAAACATTTCTGCCAAAAGTATTTTAGTTTCTCTGCCTGTTCATCTGCTCAACTTCCTGTGTGGCTGTGTACAGTTATTTACCAAGGCTTGCTTCCACCTTTCCCTTAACATTCACCGACTCAGAGACTTCTCAGTTCCTCATTCCCCCTGGCAATACAATTGGCCATTACTGATAAAATTTTTCTTATTCAAGGTATAATTGAGTTCAATTTTAAACAAATATAAACAAAGAGCAGTAGTGACTTTTTCCTTGTTCCTTTTCCTCTTCTCCCTCTCCTCACAACACATAAATCATTGGAGAGGGTTTATTAAAGTACTTGATTCTTGCTTAGAAATCCCTATCACAAATCCATTAATATTTTATATTCATTCTTCTAACACATACTTTTGAATTCTTGACCATAGAGAGAACTTTAGGAGTCTTTGAATACTACCTTTCTTCTTTCATCAAATGATAAAATCAGTATTTTAGTCTCTTTTAAGCCCTCAGGGCAATTTTTCATTTGAGAGACTTGAGATACAGATATCTCTGAACTACTGGGGCAAAAGAAGATCTGATATATCTCTTTACATTATTAGAAAACCTTGTAAAAATTTTCCAGTCTAACTTGAGTTATTAAACTTCTTGTCTGAATATAAGAAAATACACAAATAACTTTGGAAGACTTTCACACTTTCATTTTTAGGCATGATTTAGCCATTTAATCTTATTTGTAAACTATTTGCTCTGAGAATGTCGTTGTGTTTATTGCTGGCTCACCATATAAACAATAAATGACATAATGCCTTCCCACATGGAGCTAATTGTCTAATGGGGAAAGACGGGCTTTGATTAAAGAATCATATAAATAACCATGAAATTTGAATTAAGGCAAATGCAATAAAGAAGAAGGTGTTTAGTTTCACAAGGGCTGCATTATTAACACAGCGTACACCTGCAGGGCTGGAGTACTGAATTCAAAATTAGTCTCTTTTCCAGTGAGGACAATGGTTGAGTTGGATAGATCAGAAAAGATCCTTGTTGGGAAGGCATGATTGAGCCAAGATCTGAAAGAAGTGTCAGATGGAACAGGATGAAAGGAGAGAGTTTGGAGATAAAGGTTATAAATAAAGATAACGCTATGTGGAAAGGCTCAGTGGTAAGAAGGAAACAAAGTGGCTGAGGTGTGAAAAAGTGGTCAAAGCTGAAGGTGCAGAGACACGGAGATACGTAAAGGGTGGATTATGCAGAGGCTTAAACAGCACATTAAGCACATGATCCTAAAAGCAACAGAGAGCCATTCCACTTTAAATATTAAATTGTTTTTTCTTTTTAACGTATTACTCCCTTACAATGAAGCACATAGATTAGAAGAGGATAAAAGTGGCAGCAGAGGACCCCTCCAGCCAAGTGAGAGAGGACTGTGTTTGGACCAGGCTGTTGGTACTGGAGTGGAGAGAACTCAGATTTGTAATGTATTTAGAAGACAGTGACAGGATTTGTAACACACTGGATGTAGAGATGGAGAGATGGCGTCAAGCCTGATTCTTAGGCTATAGACTTGCATTCCTTTTTGTTTAATGTTTTATTTATTTTTGATACAGAGAGATACAGAGAATGGGGGGGGTGGGCAGAGAGAGAAGGAGACACAGAACTGGAAGCAGGCTCCAGGCTCTGAGCTAGCTGTCAGAGCCTGACGTGGGGCTCGAACCCATGAACTGAATGTGAGATCTGACCTGAGCCGAAATTGGAGGCTTGACCGACTGAGCCACCCAGGCACCCCTAGACTTACATTCCTGGACAAATGAGACTGAAATTCAGTCAGAAAAAGGGATTTAAGAGGCACCTGGGTGGCTTAGTCAGTTAAGTGTCTGACTTAGGCTCGGGTCATGATCTCACAATCTGTGAGTCCGAGCCTCACATTGGGTTCTGCTTCAGAACCTGAGCCTGCTTCAGATTCTGTGTCTCCCTCTCTCTGTTCCTCCCCTACTCATGCTCTGTCTCTGTCTCTCTCAAAAATAAATAAAAACATTAAAAAAAAAAAAAAAGGGACTTAATTTGATGGGTGAGAGCAAAAAAGTTAAAATTTCATCTTTGAACAAGTTTGAGGGGTCTTTCACCTATTTAATCGGAGCTGTTTTACAGGCGGTTATCCAGGCTTGTACTCTGAGGCAGCCATGTAGGCTGATGACACGGTGTGCTATCCCTCCACAAGTGGCGTTTGAAGCCATGAGAGTAAATTAATGGGGGTGATTATCTAATAAGAGCAAAAGATAGCTGATGAAGCCTAATTGCACAGACTTCCTATATGTAATGGCTGCCGAGCAGACAACACTACGGCAAGGCAGGCAGAGAAGGTGTAGCCTAAGATGTAGGAGCAAAACAAAAGTGTGAGCCACATAAAACACAAACCTATGAGCCATGACAGCCAAGGGAAGAGTTTTGAAGGGTATGGGACTAGTTAATAATGCTGAACACTATTGAATGACATTTTTTTAAGAAGGCTGAAAGACACTAATGGGTTTGACAATGTAAAATCTATGGTTGAGGTGTGTCCGAAACAATGAATAGAGATTTTCAAGAGAGGAAAAGAGGACTGTGTCGCAGACAGAAGAAATGCTATGTTATAAAACCTGGGCATAAAAATCCTCATGAAGTGCTGATGAGTTCCACGTTTTTAAGTGAGTAGAGGTCAAAATTATGGTAGTTGGTTGTAGAAAACAAAGGAGGTGAGCCAAACAAGTGGCAGATAAAAAAAAAAAACAACACTGAATGACATGGAAGTGTTTATGTATAAACAAATGTATCATCTGATATGCCTGTATACATGTGTATACCCTTATTCATTTATATATTCATTATAGACTACCTTTTATTGAAAATAAATGAAGACATTCTATAGTGATTGATCACATTGAGAGAACCTATTATAATAACATTAAGATTTGAGACTACCAAGACAGCAAAATATAATGGCATGAAGATAGAAAGGAATAGAGATTATTTGGACAGCAGAAGCAGAAATGCATTCTAGAATGGCACACTTACTTGACAGATGGTAACTAAAATGTTTGTTCAAGTGTTCTGGTAATCAGTGCAAAAATGACAGACATCTATTTACATGATTGGAGAGCATTTATAAACTATAAACAAACTATACTTTTATTTTAGTTGTAGCTTTATAATTGGGCCTAGGTAGGTGGTGGTATTACCCTGTTATCATCTTTGATTATTTTCATCTCTTTTACTCATTTCCCATCCATCCAATAGGATCTGCCATATCTACCTCTAAAATTAAACATTGTAAAAATGGTCAACTTCCCTCCACAAACTCTACTACTATTTTAGTTCACAGTACAAACTCTATACTATGTGTGGAAGGCAGAACTCTAACATAGCTCCCCAAGATCCCCACCAGTTGATTTATATGCTCCAGATGATGATATGAACGATAATATAATTGAAAATAAAGTGTAAGATATTGTGTAATTTATAGCAATCCTTCCCTTGAGTGTGGACATACCACATATATATGATGTATGAGCACCACTATGATTAGGTTATATATATAACAAAGCTAACATAATTTTAAAGATATAACTAAAGACCCTGATGAACTGAGTTTAATTTAATCAAAAGAAAGATTCCCCGGGTGGTTCTGCCCTAATCAGATGATGTCTAGAAGAGACTACCTAGAGGTAAGAAAGAAACAAGAAACAACAAAGAAGCTCTCCTGTTGGCCTCGAAGAAGCAAACCACCATGTTGTGGCGAGGGTCATGTGACATGGACTGATGGGCAGCTTTTGGAGCAGCTCTCTGAGCGGAGGTTCTCAGTGTCACAATCATAAACCAGTGATTTCTCCCTATTAGTGAGTTTAGAAGGGTCCCCAGGTCCCAGATAAGATTGCAGCCCTATCCAACATCTTCACTGCATTTTCATGGTCCTGCCCAGAGGATACAGTTGAGTGTCCCAATCCATAGATACTGTGAGGTGGTAAATGTATACTGTTTTAGCCTTTGGAACCTGTCCTATTTTGTTATTCAGATTTTAAGAGCTGGAAGTGGAGGCAACTGTAAACACATTTCTAAAATGTTGGAGCAGTCTTAGAACTGGGAAGTGGGTAGAGACAGGAAGAATTTTGAGGATCATGGTACGGCCTAGATGACTTTAGGTAGGGCCTATACCATCCACATAAGACTGCTAGTCATGATCTGGACTGTAAGACTGTAGCCAGTGAAGGCTCAGAAGGAAATGAGGAACGTTTGCTGCTGGAAACCAAGAAGGGGGATACTTGTTATGTAGCGGCAAAAAACTTAAGGGAAATGTGCTTTGCAGTTATGTAGAAAGCAACATTTGTACGTGATAAAGTGGGATATATAGCTAAGGAGATCATCAAGTAAAATGTGAAAGGTGCTTATATTAAAATTGGAAAGGAAAGATAAATGGAAAGAACTGTTGAAAAGAGAGGAACCAGACTGGATAATTAAAGAAACTGCCTGCCTTTCTACAGGGCGAAGATCTTAAGCTTCAGAAAGCCTGCAAAACATTGTAGTGAAAAGAAAAAACAAAATACGTGAATACAAGCTTTTGTTCAAAATTCAGATTGAGCAAAAGATCAGAGTAATCAGTCACAGAAGTGATATTTTCAAGAGATTAAGGATGTGTCCCACATACCTTCTGACCCAAACAGAAAGCCTAGAGAAGCTTGAGGGCATTGTCCTTCAGACATATCAGCAGAAGCCTAATCTAGAGACAGGATTATCTCAGAAAGATCTGTGACTGTGGCTTGAGTCTAATGCAGCAAAACTCAGTGAAATCTATGCAAGACCCACAAAGATTTTGAGAAATGCATTTCATCAGAGACACTGACAGTTTAGACTAAAATAGCTACAGAGAGGACAAAATGAAAGAAAGGCTTTTAGACCCACACAAATTCTACTGGTAAAATTAAAACTATTAAAACTGTTAAAACTCTTCACCTACAAATATGTTCTACTTTTCATGACAAAGTAGGAAAGACTCAAGAAATCAGAACCAAGCGCCCAGTCAAGAGCCTGAAGATTACACCTAAGCATTGAAACCTAATCCAGGAAAATCCAACACTATCCATTGGATTTAAGAACCCTTATGGACCAGTGACTCTATAGTACTCTTTATTTACTCCCCCTTTGATGTGGAGTGTCTACCACTGCTCTCCCAGGCCTCTCCCACACCTTGTTGTTGGGAATGTTGTGGATGTATAAATGGACTCTTCAGGTTCATAGGTCCACAGGTAGAGAGCAACCTTGCCTCAGGATCTGTGCATACAGATTACACCTGAGAAGCCACGTCCACACCTCATTTCAATGATGAGATTTTAGACTTTGAGTAGATGAGATTTAGAGAAGATTTGGGACATTAAGTTGACACTATAAGGTATGCAACTTGGGGGTAACTTGGCAAGCAGTGAACATACAATACACATGGGAGAGAATGGAATTATTGGGTGCCAAGGGCGACTGTAGTAGGCAAAACTCTCAGATGGCTCCCAAGGTTGAGCTTCCTGGTGTACATACCTTGCACAAAGCCCTTCCTCTTGAGTGTGGGTGGAACCTAGGAATATGACAAGAAATTATTATTCTCATGATTAGGTTATATCAGGTGGAAAAGGTGAAGGGATTTTGTACAAGCAGTAAAGGTCCCTGTCAGTTGACTTTTAGTTAATCAAAAGGTGATTATTTTGTATAGGCTTGACCTAATCAGTTGGATCCTTAAAGAGGGTCTAGAGCTCAGAAAATCTCTTTCTTGCTGTTTTTGAAAACAACAAGACCAAGACTGCTGTGACTTCTACAGCTTCAAGGAAATCCGTTCTGCTAACAAATAAGTGAACTGGATGAAGACCGGAGCCTCAGTCCCTGCTCTCACCTTTCTTTCTGCTCTGTGACACTCTTTGCAGAAGATCCAGCTAAAGCATGCTGGGACTCCGGACTCATGGAAACTGACAAATAATAGCTTAACCTTTTAAGTTTGTGATAATTTGTTATATAACAATATATATTAATGAGCGGTGGATTGCTATAAAAACATTTATCTATTTTTGTCTAATCTATTCCTTATAACACAACATATTTGTATCATGCAAATAAAAATATTAATGTACTCCATGCTTAAAAGTCCTCAATGGCTTGTGGTGCGTTGGTGGCTCTGTTGGGTAAATGTCCAACTCTTGATTTCAATTCAGGTCATGATCTCATGGCGATGAGATCGAGCCCCATGTCAGGCTCTGTGCTGACAGTGGGAGATTGCTTGGGATTCTCTCTCTCCCCCTCTCTCTCTCTGTGCCTTCTTCCACTCTCTTAAAATGAATGATCATTAAAAAAAATCTTCAGGGGCGCCAGGGTGGCTCAGTCGGTTGAGCGTCCAGCTTTGGCTCAGGTCATGATCTCACCGTTTGTGGTGACAGCTCAGAGCCTGGAGCCTGCTTCGGATTCTGTGTCTCCCTCTCTATCTGACCCTACTCTGCTCATTCTCTCTCTCTGTCTCTCAAAAATAAATAAAAAAAACATTAAAAAAATAAAAAAAACCTTCAATGGCTTTGCATTGAACTGCAGATAAATCCTATTAATGAGAAAAAAGCTACAAAAACCATTACATTTGAGCTTCTGACGCTTTATCCAATTTGACATAAGCATGATTACTCACTTCCTTCAGGGCTTCAAACACAAGTTACTTCCATTTAATTATCTTTTGACCGTTCACTTTTTTCCAAAGAAGGGTTTTCATTCAAGTTTTTCCCACATCACAAATGTGTTTCATAATCCTATGAGGTATTTTTGTTATCCTTCTAATCCACTTTTCTTTGCTAATTGTTGCCTTTTGGATTGCCGTCCCTCTCTCCTGTGTAACTTGGTATGCCCTGACACGAGAAAATAAGAAAGGTCTCCTCCACCCTGTTTAACCCCTTTGCAACACATATAACAACTTGTTGTTATTACTTGCACCATTTACTTTTTTTATTTTTATTTTTGAGAGAGGGAGAGAGGGAGGGAGGAAGAGAAGGAGAGAGAGAGGGAGGGTGGAAGGGAGGGAGAGAGTGAGTGAAAGAGAGAAAGAGAGAGAGAGCGAGGAACCCGGGGAGTGGCAGAAAGAGAGGGAGACACAGAATCTGAAGCAGGCTCCTGGCTCTGAGCTGTCAGCAGAGAACCTGACGCAGGGCTCACACTCACAGATGCTGAGATCATGACTTGAGCTGAAGTCAGACACTTAACAGACTGAGCCACCCAGGTGCCCCTCCATTTACTTGTTTATTATCTGCTGTCCACTACATTGCAACCATATGTCCTATCCTAGAAGTGAAACCAGAGAGCAATGTTGCTTGTGGACTTTAACGGAACAGAGTGCACTACAGTGGAGATATGCTCAAAGATACCCTTAGAGTAACTAGAGTCAAATGTTTCTTTAATGTCACTTAACACAAACTTAAGGTATCAGGGCTGGACTCAGTTCAATGGAAGTGATTCTTCCTTGCACGGAGGTGAAAATTAATATGACTCTATAAAAGTGTCAAACTTATTTATATAACCAAAGAGCGATTCCTAGTGAATCTCATTGAACTGACAGAGTATATAGGTTTCATCAAACCTTTCATATTATTTTTCTCATTTAATATTTGGTTGGCACTGAGTGCCAGAGAAAAAAATAAGCTGCTTTTGATATTGTTAATTATAGGTAGAATACCTTGATTTGTATATTAGTGATATTGTTGACATTTTAAAATTAAAATTCAAAAGAACTCATGTTTCACTCAATCTTTTTAAGAAAGTGGATCAAAAGGTATTTACAGTCAAAGTCAAATTTGTCATCAAAAAGTAAACGTTAGTTTACATATGATTTCACTCATATGTAAAATTTAAGAACTAAAACAGATGAATGAAAGGAAAAGGAAAAAAGATACAGAAAAGGACTGAGAGAGAGAGAGGGAGAGAGGCAAACCAAAAGGGACTCTTAACTATAGGAGGGTTGCTGGAGGGAAGTGGGTCGGGGATGGGCTAAATAGATGATGGGTATTAAAGAGGGCACTTGTCACGAGCACTGGGTGTTATCTGTAAGTGAAGAATCACTAAATTCTACTCCTGAGATGAACAGTACACTCCATGTTAACTAAAAGAATTTAAGCAAAAACTTGAAACATTAAAAACATTAAAAAATAATTGGGATTCTCTCTTTCCCTCTCTCTCTGCCCCTCACCTGCTCAAGCACACTCTTGTGCACATGTGTGCTCTCTTTCTCTCTCAAAATAAATAAATATACTTTTAAAAAGTCTTTTTTAATTAAAAAAACAAAACATATTAAATTGCAGTGAATCACAGATATCTCATTGAACAGATAAAAAAAAATGTCAGATAAGCTCAGTATAGAAACGGAATTTGAAAACAAGAATGGAGAGAGGTGACCCCTTCGCATAAACAGCATGATGTCTGGAACATCTAATACTATTCCCCCTCCCCCTCCCCCCATTTTTAAGAGAACCTTGTAGGAGGAAGGCACATACTACATTTACATGAAAAAGCCACCCTTGCATATTTATAGCAAGAAGTTTGCTCATTTTCCTTTTAAGTTTTTAAATTGTGACTTATTTTTGAGAGAGAGAGACAGACCACGAATGGATCAGGGATAGAGAGAGACACACAGAATCATAAGCATACAACTAATTCAAAACTTGGTGGAAGTGAGTTCAGTTGTTTTCAACAGTTTTAACTCCAGTTTAGTTCTACCTTTTCTCACTTTTGTTTAGAAGACGAATCTAGGGCAGAAGGCAAGGAACGGTGGACATCCCAGTCACTCCCTTCAGAGAAACCAGAGAAACTTAAATCTCTTTTCATGGATGACCTGCACTGAGTTGGGACCCAGGTGTGTGGAGGGTTTGGGGAAGTACCCAGAAGAGGGGCTCCTCAGAATTAGGATCAGTGACACCAGGAGCGACTCTCACTGCAGCCATAAAGGCCGTATATATGTGGACGCTTTATGTGAAAGGAGCCGGTTTTGTCCTCAAATCTCAGCTGGCTGTTCCAAACCGAACTTTATCTCTTGAAAGAGCTGTAGGGCAGTTTGGAAAACGGAAGAGAACAAAGGTGAGATGAGTAGGCTGTCACTTGTGCCTGGTCATAGAATGATTCCGGCTGCTTTAAGAGGCAGATGGGCAACAGGCTAGACCTGGGGAGCGCAGGGGCCCTGGTTGATCAGAAAATGTCTTCACTGGCCAGACTCTATGAGTAAGAAAGCCAACCTAGAGATCCCCCGGGACAGCAGGAGCAAGCTGAATGAATGTACTCGGACTGTTTTTGTTCCTTCTGTGACTGAAGGGCACCTTTCCACCGTTCATTCTACTGCACGTGTATCTTCAATTCACTTCTTTATACTGAAGACATAAGCCATCAAGTCTTTCCCCTTTGGTACCGTTTTTCACACAGGACCTTCTTGCGGCATGAGAATCTTTACTTCTGGCTGGATGACGTTTCAGGCCCTGCCATCGGTTAGAACATGCAGCTGTCCTTGACTGGATTACAGGCAGAATTTAGACCCACTGACTCTCTCAGCCATACAACGCTAAATTTCCTAAAAAGAAAGGCTCTCTCTCTCTGTCTGCTTTGGCTTCTGGTAATGTCACTTCGAAGAGGTCCTCTTGTACTTGAAATTCATGAATAAACAGATGATATAAAAATACTTAATAAATAATTCAGGACTGGCTTCTGTAGTCATATCTCTCTAGTGAGAGTGTTGGCATTTAAGCAACTTAATCAAATCTTAACATCTCTATTAAAATACCAGTTGGTCGGAATTTGCTTCCAGGACTCAGAAAAACAGTGCATCACTCAGACCACTGAGGTACTGGTCTCATTCCCCATTTCCCTGGCGAATCAGCTGCTTGAATTACTCTTTAGTTGCCAAGGCCTTACTCACTGTTTTTATTGTTTGTTTCAAGTCAAACTTCACCAAAATCTATAAGAACAACACCAAATTAGCCTTTCTTTTTATCTTTTCCTTTGCCACATGCGCCATCCTTCATTGCTTCTTGTTCTTTTTGAATGAAAAATTGGATAGAAAGGCCTAGTGCAATCAAACTAAGTTTTAAACTGCAGGATTACAAGATGGCAAATGATAGACAGTGAAATGTTTCTTTTTATGGTTTCCTAAACCTGAAGTCCAAGGGATTAAAAAATGTGAAGGAAAAACTCATTTCTTTTTCCAACAAACTTTTGTATAATCCAGATAAATATTTTATATTGAGAAATACATGTATTGAAAAAAACATGTTCATGGGTTAGAAAGCTGGGGTCAAGAGCCATAGATTTCTATTCTAAAATAAAAAGCTAAAAATGTTACTCTATTATAGTAGTATGCAAGATGATATTTTGAAAGATCAGGCTATTGACAGCTGAAGGAGCATCAGAAATTATCACAGAAATTATCAATATAACTTCAAACCTGACATTTGACAAACTGTTAGCCACTGACTGCAATGCTGGAGAGGTTCTGTCAGATGCCGTGCATTAAACACAAATAAACCAATTTTCATGGTGCCATAGTGAAATATGTCAGGTGGAAAGGTGGAAAAGTCAATGTGCACTGAAGTAGTTTAAGTCTTACCCAAGCAAGGCATTATGGGCTACTGATGAGATCTTATCAGGTCATAGATAATGTGAGCTGAACTTCACAGCAAATCGGTTTGTTAGACGTGGATTAAACTATTTTCAGCGATGTGATGTGCAACGCTGTGGCAGTGACTTATAACCCATTAGCAGACAGTGTACATTATATTGTTTCGTCAAGGATAAAAATGAGTCTTCTTCAGGTGATCTGTATCCTTGTCTCACAGAATTAGAATGATAATGATTGTATGTTGTGTTCGGATATTTCATTTCTCTGAAAGAGAATATTTTGAACATGTATCAAATGATATGTGAAAATACAGTATAATCATATCTAAACACATGTCCTGGATGACAAGAAAAAAACAACAATTCAATAAGTTTCATCAACACAGAAAAACATTTTACATAATGATCTGCATATTTGAAGACCTCAATTTTAAAAAAAAAATTAATGTTTATTTATTATTGAGAGACAGAGCATAAGCATGGGAGGGGAAGAGAAAGGGGGAGACACAGAATCTGAAGGCAGGCTCCAGGCTCTGAGCTGGCTGCCAGCACAGAGCCTGATGCGGGGCGCAAACCCTTAAACTGTGAGATCATGACCTGAGCTGAAGTCGATCGCTTCACGGACTGTACCAGCAGGCGCCCCTTGAAGACCCCAACTGACACAGACTTATTAACTACTGACATAACAAAGTACTTTATAGTGTGCATTTAGCAAATAATGTTTTTGTAGCTACTGGATAATTTTTTTTAGAAAATCAAATGTAAATGTATAAATTTATGATTTCCCAGAGGTATCTTGACTATTCTTAAAGCTCTATATTCAAACATATTGTCTTTAAAGATAAGAGTATTACTGACCCCGGGATGCATTTTTTGAGTCTTGCAATAAGTTATCACTGTAATTTGAGGAGGGGAAAAAAAAACCTAAATAATTGCCTTATTGAAGTTAAAAATAAACAAGTCAGGGGATAATAAATTCAAATCTTATCATTACAGTAATTTTTAAGTTCCATCCTAAATTGCAGAAAATCATCTTATCTAATTTCAAGTACACATATAAAACGATAGAGTTTCTTGACAATTATTTACTGCCATGAGGCTTTCTGTGTATGTGAACTTGAATTCAATTGCTCACAAATCACTAGTCAAACAAATAATCTCGTCTCTAAATCAAAGCCACCTACAAATTTAAGAAATGTGGATGATATAATGACTGTCATATTTTGAAACAGTATTTTGACAAACAAGGATCAAAACTACTAATATTTCAAATGAGAGTGAACTGGCAATAGTGAAAGTTCAGCTCTCAGCAGCATGAGAAAAGCAGTAAATTCTGCAGAGTAATAAAAGGCTTTCATAAAGAACCATCAGTAGAAGTCAACCTTTAGAAGCAAAAGATTTAAAAAAAAAAAAGCAAGATGATTGAATATGATGTTGATTTTCTAAAAAGTTTCTTCAGGAGCACATGCATACACATACATATTTTTTTTTTTTTTTGCAAAATCAGATAATGGTGTGCATGTGTCAAAGTCTTTGTGACTGCCACATCAGATAATTTATTTTATTTACTATTTCTCTCCTTTTAAAATGGATATAAGCCCAATCATGACATATGATAAAACACATTAATAAAGTTGGGATATAAGTTTAAAAGTAACTTGGAAGGAAAGAAAGAGGAAGTCAATTTGTTTACCATCAGGCAAAACGTCGCTGTAATTGAGGATTAAGTATGGCCCTGAGCTTCCTGACAGCCACATCAAAATTAGTAATGGCATGCATTCTATTCTGCTCATCAAGCAACAGGGAAAACAGAAATCTCTCAAGGATGATGACATTTTCTTCCAGCAGTACATTTTAAAATTTATTTCCCATGCCTTACCATTTAAAGAGGAATCTATTAATAGAAGGAAGAATATTCTTTCCTGCAAATATTTATTTGCCAATAAAAATGAGTATAGTAGGAAAAATTTTCAAGTCCTAAGTTAAAAACTGAAACAGTATTATGCTATACTGTTAAGGAAATGAATTCATAACTTAAATACTTCCCAATAAATCTCGTCCATGTCTTTTCACTGAAGATTTTGACCAAATATGTAGAAAATAATTAATGTCCACTCTCCTCAATCTCATAGAAAAAAAGAATAGGAGAGAACATTTCCTACTTAATTTTATGAAGCTAGTATTACACTAATATAAAACTAGTTAATGTCTGCCATAAAATACCACAACAATATGCCTCACAAAAAGTGACTTAAAAATCTTTAAGAAAATATTAGCAAAAAAGAGTTCACAGACAGTGATGAATCATTAAATCCTACTCCTACAAACAAAATCTGTAAAATACCTAGTGTAAAAAAAGGAAAGTAAAAGAATCCATCAACATAAAATTATACAGCTTTTAGCAAAAAGATATAGGGGGAAAATCTTTGGGATCTAAGGTTAGGCAATGAATCTTAAAAAAACATTAAAATCACCAACTATAAAAGGTAGAAAAAATATTAAATTAGACTTCATCAAAGTTAAAACTTTGTTCAGAGAAAGACCCAATTAAAAGGGTGAAAATACAAGCGACCAAGAAGAGAAAACTATGTTTAAACCATGTATCTGCTGGAGCACTAGTATCTAGGCTGTATAAAGAACTACCAAAACTCAACAGTAAGTACAAGTAATTTTATTAGAAAAAGATAAAAAGATATGAACAGACAAACACGATATACATATGGCAAATAACCACAGGGAAAAATTGTTCAACACCATTAGCCATTAAGGGACGGCAAATTAAAACCACAGTTATGTTTCACCTCAACCTGAATAGATTGGTTAAAATAAAAACAGTGACTAAATGCCACTAAATGCCCCCCAAATGCAGAGACAATAGATCATTCACTTAGTAATGGTGAAAATGTAAAATGGTGCAGCCACTCTAGAAATAGTTTGCTGCTTTCTAAAAAAAAAAAAATAACAGTTACTTGTAAACTCTCAATTGTAATGTTAAGCTTTTATCTCAGAAAATCAATACTTCTATTCATTTATAAACTTATACACAAATGTTTATAAAAACATTATGTATACTGCCAGATGTTGGAAATAACCTAAATATCTTCACCTGAACAACCCAAAATACCCACTGAATTGTTAAGTGAACCGTGGTGCATCCATACCAAGGTATACTATTCAACAAGAGAAGGGAACCAAACTGCATGATAACCTCTATAAATATCCAGTGAACAGTGCTCATGGAAAATCCCATTCTAGGGGCGCCTGGGTGGTCAGTCAGTTAAGCAGCCAACTCTTGGGGCGCCTGGGTGGCTCAGTCGGTTAAGCCTCCGACTTCGGCTCAGGTCAGACCTCATGTTCGTGGGTTCGAGCCCAGCGTTAGTGCTGACAGCTAGCTCAGAGCCTGGAGCCTGCTTCCGGTTCTGTGTCTCCGTCTCTCTCTGCCCCTCCCCCTCTCGTGCTCTGTCTCTCTCTGTATCAAAAATAAATAAAATATTAAAAATATTTTTTAAAAAAGCAACCAACTCTTGATTTCAGCTCAGATCATGCTCTCAGGGTTGTGGGACTGAGCTCCACTCCAGCTCTGTGCTGAGTATGGAGCCTGCTTAGGATTCTCACTCTTCCTCTTTCTCTCTCTCTGCCCCTCCTCTGCTCTCTTATTCTGAATGAATGAATGAATGAATGAAAAAAAGAAAGAATGAAAGAAAAAGAAAGAGAGAGAGAAAGAGAAAATCCATTTCTAAATGGTATATGCTGTATGAGTCCATGGCTGTAATACCCTCAAAATACAAAACTATGGAGATGAAGAACAGATAAGCGGCTGCGAGCCGTGAGGAGGGCGGAGGCAGGTGTGCTGTGAGGGTGGGCATAAAGGGGCAACGGGAGGGGCTTTTTTAAAAAGACTTATTTATTTTATTTTTTTAATTTATTTAGAGAGAGGGAGAGTGTGCATGAGAAAGAGCAGGGGAGGGGCAGAGACCGAGGGAGAGAGAATGCCAAGCAGGCTCTACCTGCCAGTGCAGAGCCCTACATGTGGCTTGATCCAATGAACCATGAGATCGTGATTTGAGCAGGAAAGCAAGAGTGGGAGCTTAACCGAGTGAGCCACCCATGTGCCCTGGAGAAATCCTTGTGATGGTGAAAATGTTCTGCATCGTGGCTGTATAATTTCCGATATGCTGGATGTGATATTGTACTATAGTTTTGCAGCATGTTACCACGGAGAAAAGTTGGATAAAGAGTATTTTGTCTTTCAAATGCATGTAAATGTATAATTATCTGAAAATAATTGAGTTTAATTTTAAAAATGTCCTCAGTACAACCAATATATTCTGCTGTTATGAAACCCCAAATCCGTATTAAAGTTTCTTATAATTTTCCAGATATAATTATCTATAGATATAGAAAAGGTTACTTATTTTATACAATTATTGAACTTTCTCAGATTCAGGTCTGAAATATTACCAAAGATTTTATGTCTTGGTTTATTTTCAGAGATGACAATAACACTCAGCTTCATCTATTGATCAGAAATTTTTAACTCTTTTATTTTAATATATTTATATAATAGCCTCTTGTTACAATTTTTTGCACTCTGCCTAGGATATTGGAAAATGGCAAACTATATCTAACTTTATTAATTTTTAAAAATATTTATTTTTGAGAGAGACAGAGACAGAGTGTGATGGGGGGAGGGGTAGAGAGAGAGGGAGACACAGAATCAGAGGAAGGCTCCAGGTTGTCAGCACAAAGCCGGACGTGGAGCTTGAACTCACGAACTGTGAGATCATTACCTGAGGTAAAGTTGGACACTTAACTGACTGAGCCACCCAGGCACCCCTTAAAATTTTTTTCCAGTGTTTTATTTATTTTTAAGAGAGAGAAAGAGACATCGTGAGCGGGGGAGGGGCAGAGACAGAAGGAGATACAGAATCTGAAGCAGGCTCCAGGCTCTGAGCTGTCAGCACAGAGCTCAGTGCAGGGCTTGAGCCCACGAACCGCAAGATCATGACATGAGCCAAAGCCAGATGCTCAACCGACTGAGCCACCCACACACCCCATGCATCTATAACTTTTTAATGAAAGGTATTCATCCATACAGACTACAATAGTGAGATATTTGAGCCTCTAAAGAAAACATAATTTATAATAACTTGCATATAGAAAGCCTTCTTTGAAATGTATATATTAATAAAATGCCTGGGTCTTGGTGAACCAGATGGCCCAGATGAAGCTCTACAAATATTAACGATTTTACTGGTAGGAAAAGGTAAGTTCAGATGTGTTCTTTATCTCACCAATTCTGTCACAATACTAAATAACATATCAGTATCCGAAATAGTTACAATCATGTTGCTGAGGAACATTTATTAAAAAAAAATCTCTACACAGGCATTTCTGGGCTTTGATTGCTATTATTTTCATTTCATATGATGCAAACACAATATGATTAATGTTTATTTAGGGATTGTTTTTTTGAAGTCTATTATTTGGTGTTGAATTTCTGTGATGTGGCAATAGTATCAAGCATCTTATTACAGCATATAAAATATGCTCATGATCATATTGGAAAATGTATCTCATGTGCTTTTAGCAATATTATTCCAGGTTCCAGCAAAAATGCTGCCTCTTGTGAAATTTTGGGCTGATCAGAATCCTTGAAACCTAGTCATCTGGAAGAATCCCCAATCATTTCAGGTCAGTAGGTGTTTGGTATGGTTCATTCAGAATTGATATTTGGATCTGAGGTTCATCTGATCAATCTTTTTATCGAGGCCTTAAATTCTATGAGATTTTACGCAATCTGGAGTATGCCGCAGAATTTTCTGCTGCGAAACACTTTTCTTTAGGCCATACGTAAGTTGTGTCAATGTGAATGCTAGCTATCCCTTTTAAATTTCTCTACTACTTCAATGTAGGCCTTACTTTACAGATCTAAATTGAGTGTTTCTCACTTACACATTTTACTCTTTTTAGTTAGAGGGATCCAAAAAATGACAATCATCTTGATTGAGATAAAGCGAGGACGAGCATTGTCTTAGACAATCACTGTCTACAGTTATTGCTGGTTTCTCCTTTTTTACCACCACACGTCCTGCCTGCCTGCCTGTGAACATCATTTATCTCTCTAAGGCTGACCTGTATTTAACCAGAGGAAATCTTGGGGTGGAAAGTGTTTTTGCCTTGCATACTCTATTCCTCCCCACACTCCAGCAATAGATATTATATTTGGTTTGGACATGTTATTCCAAATCTGGAATGATGTATGATATGTGCTTTGGCTTATAAAAAAATTCTGATCAGTCAGAATCTGATCTAAGAGATGCAAAACTTTTGCAGTTGGGGCAAAAGACAGACTTGAGACACTATTTGCAGTTTGAAGCTGGCGATTCTAAGTCAAGTGCAAGATACGTTACCAAAACAACAATGAATACAGCCATACTTCCTATGAGGTAGATGGAAAGGTTAACAGTAAACATGAGGAGAGAGTCATCAATGGAGTGAAGAATGAAAGAATGACGTCCAGGGGATGTCAACTCTTACCCTTTCTTGTGCTTAGTTATTTATTTTGCCGGTGTTCTCACGAGGCCTGTTTGATACAATATGTCTCTTTAAAACTCACTGGTTTGAAAGGATTTCCTTTCTAGGAATCCAAAACAGTCTGATTATAATGAGTATAAAATCTAAGTAAAAAGATGGTCAAATAGTAATGTCTTTGGTAATTTGGAAAAGGCACTAATGCAAACAGAACTGGAGCAAGAATTTGACACTAAAAGCAAGGACAAAATTTGCCTAGTTAGAGTAGCAAGTACTTGCTTTAACCAGACAGTCATTTTCCATCTAGTGCCTCCTTTGTCTGTCTAATGGCTTTTACTACGTTTGTCTCTATTCTCACTGAGACTCAGTAAAGGGTGAGCCAGGCTGAATTGAATGGCTCACCCTGAATGTAAGGAAGAATGGGAAAAGAATGATTACTTATAGAGATAGGGGGGAAAAAGGAGTTTCCTTAAGCATGTAAGTTCTCTCTATGCCTATAATTGTATATTATAGTAAGAACAAGAGAGGAATGGAAGAGTTCAAAAACAACAGCAAAGGTGTTGGCATTTAGAAGACAGGCTAATATAAACAAATATTATTTAACTTATTTATCTGCTAATTATTTTTCACTGTCACCAGATAATTGAGACATAGTGCCTAGTTGCAGAATCTGTATCACACAAGAGATATAAAGGACCTGGAAGACAAAAAGTCCAGAGGAGATATATTAAAATGGCTGAATGACCTGGCAAACAGGATTTAGGCATGCAGTCTCAAAAGAGATTTAGTTGGTAGCTGGAGGTAAGGGTGATAGATGGAGTATTTCTTAGAATTTTCTTTAAAGTACACAGAGAGTTATTTTTGGAGATAGATGTTCTATATTACTTTTGACAATATTACAGGAGGAAATGGGATTAAACTCATGTGATTTATGTTAGGTGTCAGGAAAACAGAAAAGACTAAGAAAGCTAGTTAGAACATTTCCATTATTGGCAATCATGGGCTGAGTACATTCTCTGTAATTACTATACATATGACAACATTCGGTGACAAGAGTCTGAATAAATGAAATTTCAAGTCCCCTTTTGTGACTCTTAAGATAGATACCATTTAGGGTCTCTCTGTATCAAATGTATCTACTAAAATGATGTTATGAAGTGTGAATTATCCTTTATAGTTCTAAATATAGACACTTTTTAGTGAATCAAATACTGATGTCTCTAAAAGTCACCATATTTGGACATGATAAACTGTATCTTAAACTATTCCTGGATTAATCATTTACAGCACTACCACAATCTGTTGTAGACATGCTGAAGAACCCAAATATGGTTCAGATCTCAATCAACACTGATGACATCATGCACATCCCAAGAGACTATGGAAAGGTTATTACTTCCGTAATAAGGCTTTGGAAGCACAGTAGGACAGGATTTCTGTTAGTCTGAATATGGCTTCAGAAAGCATGGGAAGATGGTTTGGGATAGTGGGAGCAGAGACGGGTAGGGGGTGATACAGGGCATGCCTGGATAGGCAGGGTTTGCATTGCTTGCTGGGAGTATTTTTCTCCTTGTAATGAGACCTCCCTGCTCAATGCTGGGTTTGCACTTCCTTCTGCGTGCCTGGTCCCTTTATTCTTCCCTTGCTTCTCTCTTTTCCATGATGAGCAGTCGGGCAGTTCATATATATTTCCAAGGACTTTTCCCACACTTCTAAGGTCATTTGAAGAACTACTGGAAAAATAAATGCTTAATTTTTATTTAATTGTAATTAATTTAAGCTGACAATTATACAGTTATGTGTGACTAGGGGCCACTGTTGGAATATACAACTCTAGGCTTCAGAAGCTTCCAGAATTCTTCAGTACCTGACAAGTGACTGCCTCCATGTTTGAAAGCACTTTGCAAGTGAACCTGGTGATATAGAAAATCTGAGCAAAGTACCTTGTATTTGATATTGGGTATTGTTTTGAAGGGAATATTGTCAAAACCTTTCAGAAGCCCATGATGGCTTTATTAGATTCTGTTTCAGCTTTGAAAATATCTGAATCCAAAATGTCCTCCTGGGATAATTCATGATGACTGCTTCCCAAGTCAACATGAACGTACTGACTGAGATGTGTATGTTCAATTTCCTCTCACACATCTGGCTAAATGAGCTTTTTTCTTTGGTCTAAAATGGCCACTACGAACTCTAGGAAACTGTACAAATTTTGATTTATCACATTTTGTTGACAAGCTGATATTGAAACTAATCATCTCAGATATTTCTTACAATAAATGTTGACTAGTCTCTTCCTGTTGCTATCTTATTTGAAAGAATTAGTGGAAAATTTAAAGATACTGTATTTTGCTTATCACAATCAAAGAGTAGCTTTGAGATGGAGAATAGTATAATATTTGTACATATCATAATTATGGCTTAAGGAAATTGACTAGGTATATTTGTTTATTGCCACCAAATACTGCACTATGAGAAATAAATAAAATCTTTCCATTATCTAATGTGCTCTCTTAGATTCATCTAATAATATATTTCTTTTCTTTTATGTTTCTTGTCACATGTAATTGAGTCATGATAGATTACAGTTGACATTTTGGTTCTGCTGGCCATGTTTTGCTGCTTTGAGTATAGAATAAAAAGTAGCCACTAGTCCTTTGTTGCATAAAACTCTGTCAAACACCATTCTACTGACAGGCTCATTAGTCACTGTGTGAGGGAAAAGCTATATTTCCATACTTGACATGCAAAAGTAAATCAACACTTTCCTAAATGCCAGGCATGTTGCAGTTGTAAAAAGTAAGACACCGAAAGCCATGCTAAAGACGTTAGAATGTGCACAGATGTGTGTGCGCAGACACACACACACATACACACATACACAGTTACACAAAAGCATTAAACTAAAACAATAAGGCTTAGATATTCAGCACCTAAAATGTGTTCAAACTGAACTTTTTGACATAATTTTTAGAAATCTACTGATTTTGCCAACAAAGCTCAGAGACCATAGGAAAAATGTTTTCTGTTGAAGTTTCCAAATTCATCAATAAAATAAACCCAATTAATCAGAAAAAAATATGTCTGATATATATTTGGGTGCAAAAAATCCTTACTGGTCCATTTGTATTACAATCATGAGAAGGTATGCATAACATTCTGAGACTCTAATTGTTAAATTGAAGAAAAGTGTTCTGTTTTGGTCTGAAAATCTTTCTTTGATGAGGACATCCGTGGCACTGAGGTCTTTCAGCAACTTCCAGTGTGAGAGCTCTGACAAGACCAGGAGGCCGTAGGAGTGCTTTATTCTCACAGTAGAAGCAATCCATGCAAATAATTTGCTGGTTTGATCTATTCCTGGGCCATCATTTAGAAGCGTACCTCATGGAGTGAAATATCTTTCCCCCTAAATCAAGATAAGATCCAAGCAAAACAAAACTATTTAAAGTTAAAGAACACAGAATGGTCGGAAATACGTTGTCCGAGAATAAAGGCTCAATGAAATGTCACAGTGGCCGAAAGAGACACTGTAAACATAAGAATGACCTCTGATCATAGTAAAGAATTGAGGATTTGTCTCCAATATGAAACTTTTGGAAACAAGAGTATTTTGTTTATGACTTAAACATATAAATAATTATATGTTTCTATAATTTAGGTTTTATAATATGTATTTTAAAGTATAATTAAGGTACACTTTTAGGTATAAAAGGTTTATATACTTGGGGCGCCTAGGTGGCTCAGTTGGTTAAGCGTCCAGCTTAAGCTCAGGTCGTGATCTCATGGTTCTTGGGCTTGAGCCTTGCGTTGGGCTCTGTGCTGACAGCTCAGAGCCTGGAGCCTGCTACAGATTCTGTGTCTCCGTCTCTCTCTGCCCCTCCCCTGCTCGCACTGTCTCTCTCTGTCTCTCAAAAAATAAATAAAAAACATTAAGAAAAATTTTTAAAAAATTTTTTAATGTTTTATTTATTTTTGATACAGAGAGAGACAGAGCATGAGAGGGGGAGGGGCAGAGAGAGAAGGAGTCACAGAACCGGAAGCAGGCTCCAGGCTCTGAGCTAGCTGTCAGCACAGAGCCTGACACGGGGCTCGAACCCAGGAACGTGAGATCTTACCTGAGCCAAAGTCAGAGGCTTAACCGACTGAGCCACCCAGACGCCCCAAGAAAATTTTTTTAATAAAAAAAAATAAAAGGTTTATATACTTTGGGTTTTATAATACTCTATTATCAAAATTATTCATTTTTTTAAAAAGTGAAATTATGTTTTGTGACTGATAATCAAATGTATACATTTTGTACATTAGATGAATGATGGGTTTTTTGAAGACAGATTTATTCCTTTTTGTCTGACTTCCCATATCACACAGTAAAACAGCCACTGCGAAAACCAACTTTGTTCTTCAAATTGTCTCTGAAGCAATAGATTATCTTTTTATAGGTTTAAAATATATTTTCTATCATTATAAATACGTTAAATTTCAAATTTTAATGCTGCATAAAACGCTGCCTGATATTTATTTTCCAAGAGGGGGTAGAAGCTGGGGCCTTATTTTATGCCCAGAAAAAATTAACAAGTAATCTTCAATCAGATAAAGGTTTGAACATTATGCCCTTCTTTGTTATGAAACCTTCTAGAAGTAACCAAATCTCTCTGAAACTCAGTAGATTTGTTCTTAAAAATGGGTCTAATTCTGTCATCTCTCACATGCTTTCTGAAGATTAAATGACTCTGGATCTCCCAACTCAACATTGGTGTGTAAATGCCAGCTTCTTCATTTCTCCCCACAAATACTGCAGATATAAAAGAAAAAAGAACCTGAAGGAATTCCCACTCATTTTCAATCACATTTTATTTCTTTCTTCTTTTAATTTTACATCTTAGTTACTTCCCAAGTCACTGATCTCATTAAGGATACTTTCAATTAATTATATGTAAATGCTGATATGCTGGTTACAATGGATGAATATACCCACAGTAGGGCTCTATTGGTACAAACCAGGAAAAAGAAACAATACAGTACTGGGGAATGAGGGTGGGTGGTGGGTAGAAAAAGAAGTGAGCAGATGGCCACACTTAAACTTCCTTAAAGTGTGAATGTCATTACCTACTATATGTGCAAAAACTAAATACTTAAATATAAATGGCCGAATGCCACATGCCAAAAATACAATTGCTAGCCATTGATTCACTGGAGAGGCCTGCCTTCTTCAATAAAAATATTCTGTTAAATGGTTACTAATTTCAAAATACCTCCTATATTGATAGATGAATCATAGTGGCTTCATTGTTTATCTGGCTTTGTAAATATTATATCTATTGTGATGATAATAATAATAAAGGAAAACACTTTATTTGAATTTTAATTGTTTTTAATTGTTTTATATGTTAATTAATAGCTTTGTGTTAACCTCTATTTTAGAGATACTCTGTTTTGGTCTTATAAAATTAACTTTGTTAATGTAATTTGAATGTCTCTAAGTCATCCAAACTTGTATCGTCTCTTCCTAAACTCCTCGATTACCATTTCACATAAATCCAACGCCTTCTCAAAGATAACTATAAAAATAAACCCTGAAGATGGGAGTCCTTACATTTTTCTTATATTCACCTATAAAGTCTTGCTCTGAGTTCCAACCTTTAGGATACTTTTCATCATCACACATTTTTTACATCAACACAATTTTTTTTCACGAAATAAGTTAACAAAGACTGTAAAAAGAAAGAATGAATAACAAAGAACAAAGCTATTGAGTGTGTTATAGATGTTTTCTAAATATTTGAGTGTAATGGATATCAGTTATAGCCGAGGACAAAAAGAAATTTAGGCTTTATTAATAGTCATTGTAACACCATTAGAATTTACCTACTATTGAGGATTTCTTATTAGCCATCTTTCCCGTTGGAATCCAGCCTGTTACCATTTGACACCCTCTCCTTTTAGAACTTATCCTTTCACCTCCTTTCCTTCAACCCAGAGGTCCAGTTTTCTTCTCTAAAAAATTCCTATCACTTTATGAGGCAAAGCAATTCATTTCTCTCTTATCTCAGTTTCTTCATTCAGTCTAGGTTGGGAAGGTGTGTTTATATAAAAAGAAAAACAAAAACAAAGCTCAATAGGTTGTTTTCTTAAACAAATAAGAAAAATTCCCCATGATAAATTATAAAAGCCCAATACAATCATGAATGGCAACTTTCTTTCTGGCTCTCTGATTTTTTTTAAGCACATCCAATATATGTAGAGATTACATGCTGACAGAGAGTTTTCATAAACAATAATCCATCTGATCCTCACAGCCACCAAATAAATGAGACTGGCGGAGCATGCACTGTGATCAGCTTTTTACCGTGGGGGGAGCTGAGAATAAGACAGACTAAGCAACTTTCCCCAACCTGCACAGTGCCAGCTGGCTTTTCTCATTCCTGTCTAGGATGTTTATTTTATGTCACTTAAAGAAGGGTTCCTTCTTCTAATGGATGCAGTTGAGCTTGGGGTCTGAGCTGCATATGGGTATGCTCCTTACTATGCTTTGTTATCTCAACAGAGATAACGGAGTGAATACAGAGAGGTGGAAATAAGAGGGAGTCTCTAAAACCTAACTCTAGTTCTGCCTAAATCAATATCTGGCCTTACCCTTCTCAAGCTCGGGAACGTGAACGAAAGCTTTCTCTATTTTCAATAAACCTAATGTCATGTTAACCATGACTACCTAAGAGATAGGAGGATTTACTGTGGGAAAGCATCGGAAAGTGTCTAGCAATGTCTGATGGATTAGTAGCATTCAATAACTTACGTCAATTACTGTTTGAGATCATTATGTGGATTTTATCTTTTATTCTACTCATATGATGTATTATATTGATTGATTTTGGATAATAAACCATTCTGGCATTCCTTGGCTAAGTTTCATTTGTCATGTATATAATTCTCTTTATATGTTGCTGGATATAGTTTTCTAATATGTTGTTGAAGACTTTTTGGTCTACATGCATAGACTTATTTATCTGAAGTTTTCTGGTAATGTGTTTGTGTGCTTTTGGATAAGAGCACCATTGGCCTTATGGAATGAGTTGAAAATTATTTCCTCTTTTCTATGTTTTGGAAGAATCTGTAAAGAATTGTATTAATGGTAGAACATAACAGTAAAGCACATAGACTTATATGTTTCTTTGTGGTGGATTTTTTTATTATTAATTAGAAATCTTTAATTTTTAAATGCCCATTTGGATTCTCTGTTTCTTCTTGAGTACGTTTCAGTAATAGGAGTTTTACTGGGAATGTGTTCATTTCAACTGACTGATCTAAAATATTTACATACAGTTGTTCATAGTATTCTCTTACAATGTTTTTTTTTTAATTTCTGTGAGTTCAATAGGGATGCCACCTCTTCCAGTCCTGATATTAGTCATTTGAGTCTTGTCTCTCTTTTTTTTTTCTCATTCTAGCTAATGGTTTGGCAATTATACTGGATTTTTCAAAGAAAAAAGTTTTGTTGTCGATTTTATCTACTATTTTTCTACTCTATTTAATTGACTTCCTTTAGCCTTTATTATTCCTTCCTTTTGTAAGCTTAAGGTGTGTCTGTTTGTTTATTTTAGAGAGAAAAAGAGAGAAAGTGAAAGCAGGGTAGAGGGGCAGAGGAAGAGAGAGAGAGTCTTACAAAGGCTCCGTACCCAGCAGAGAGCACGATGTGAGGCTCAACCTCATGACCGTGGGATCATGACCTGCGCAGAAATCAAGACTTGATGCTTAACCACCTGAGCCACCCAAGCGCCCCTAGCTTTAGGTTTGTTACCTTTTACTAATTTCTTAACTTGGAAGCTTAGGGTATTGATTTGATATCGTTCTACTTTTCTAATATAGATAGTTACAGCTATAAAATTTCATCTAATTATGAATTTAGCTACATCCCATGATTTTGGAATGTTGCTTTTTGTTTTTGTTCATTTCAAGGAATTTTCTATTTCTCATCTCATTTCTCCTTTACCACCAATGATAATCTGAGTAAGTTTTATTTTATTTCACTTTCCTTAATCACTACCTTCCAGAAACAGGTCTTGTAAGGTTCCATAGAAAAAATGATTATTGCTCATGGAATTCTTATTTATAATAATTTCATAATTTTTAATTTATTACATATTATACATAAATTATACACAGATATTCCATTTACAACAAATTACATGACAATACATTTTACAACCCTGCACAACACAATTTTTATATACATACATAGATCATTCATACAGCTGACACTTTCTTTCCTTAGGGTCCATGTTACTCTTTATCTCTGACCTTTAGAGTCACTCAACTTATATCATGTTTGAATGGATTAATGAAACAATAGCAACAATGAATGTTTAAATACTTTAACATTCTAGTAGATACAGATTAATTGTTCAACTCTTTGAAATAGAACACTAATATTAATTCATGTTCAACTTTGCCTCCAAATAAGCCTTACCGAAGTAAAAATTCATCATCTAGTTATTCATCACTGTCTGTGATTTTTATTCTTCACAATAATTTCTCTTAGGACTACGAAGATTTAAACTGGATATGAATAATCAAACTCATTTCCTGATCAGGCCCAGTGTTTGGGTTTTAACAATACTGTATCATTATGAAAGCCTAGGAACTGGATTGAATTTTAAATAAGCTCACCCATAAATTCAAAAGAGGTTGGTGTTTCAGAGGCTTCTCTTTGTTATTTATGTTCTTCTTCTTTCACTTAAAAATGTCTTACACAAAAGCAAACAAATACACTTTTTTTAATTGCGGATATTCTAAATAATTTTGTTTAGATAAGTTTAAAATTTGTTCCAAATGAATTTTTTTCTACTGGTGTGTAGTGTTTATTTTTGTGATGAAATATATCAACAGAGCTCCCTTTCCCAGTCTTGAAAGGAGTACTTTGTTATGAATGGATGCCTTTTGGATTAAGTTCAGGGACTGAGCTGTTTTCAGAAAATTACCTCCATTTTGGCCGACATCCCAGGGGTACTGCATACTGTTAATGACATTGTTGTACATGAGACACCCATATTTTTTCATGATCAACAAATCTGGCATCTATTTAAATGCATTCAACAACATTCTGTTGCCCTTATCTTACAGAAAGAACATTTCTGGAGTTTCTGAAATTTATTGTGCTTTTTTCCTATGTTTTCCCATTGCAGATTTAATAATATATAATATATAAATTATTTTTCCCTATCATCAACTCACAGTAGTGGATTTTGTTGTTCTTGTTGTATTTTGTCTTTTAAGTTTACTTAATTTGTTCATTCCTGATATGATTTTTTAAGGCAGGCCTTATCTTTTATTTTCTTCATATGTGCATGGCATTAAAACTTGGAGGCCACCTTTACCATTTGCAACCCCCACCTGCTTTTTTAATACTTTAAATGAATAACTCATAAATCATATAATGCCTTGACATCAATCAGGTTCCCAAATTGGGCAATTCCACAAAAGACTACTTTTGCAGCAGTTTCCTAGTTAGAAAATAGTTAGAAGGAAGTGAATATTATAGATTGTCAAACGGTCCCAACTTTTAAGTTACACAAAGGTTAAATGAGCAATTTTCTCAAAAAGTAGACTGCTGGGGCCTCTCCCCAGGGATTTTGTTTCTCAAGTTTTGGGGTGAGGTATAGTCATTTGCATTTTAAGAGGTTCACCAGATATTTGATACACGAAACACAAATTATTCCAGTGTCTTATTCTAGTGACTCAAACCACATTACACTGGTTTTCAGGTCTTATAAGGACACTTTCTTCCTGAACTCTCTGGTACCTTGCTTTTAAATCTGTATATACTCACCCATATAATTAGTGTTACATTTTATTCATGAGCCCATGTCATAGAACTATCTAAAAATTAGCTTTAAAACTTCCTTTAGTCACTTTTGTATTGTCTGCTTGACTAACGTTTGTAGAGCCAAGATTTGCCTCAACTCTAATGGGAGAGAAAATGGTTATAAATTGCAGCAGCCAAAGAGAGTCCCTGAAAAGTGGCTATAAATGGCAACAGCCAGAGACACAGTTCCTGAATATCACATTGTGGCTGCCTTTCTTAAGCAACTCATTTCCATCATTTGAAGTTTAGGAGACATGTTGGATTCATGTTTGGTGCTTAAATCTTTTTTTTGGGGGGGCGGTATATAAAAATACAATCTACTATTCTGGGCTAAATTTGATAGGAGTATCTTTCATACTTCAAGGAAGTCTAAATGTTGAAATTCCTCCTATCCTAGTACAAATGAAGTAGATGATTCCGTGCAGATACTTAGGAAAGGCTCTCACTGAGAATCCCACAGTGAAACCATGCTCTTAACCCGTCTGGGAGAAAAAGGGATTGGTGCTTCAACTTTCTCTTTTTTGTATGGACATAGATTTAATTTTCATCTTGGAAAGCAAAGAACACTCTAAGAAAACAGAAGGCAAACCAGAGGATGATAAGAGACAAAAAAAGTTAGAGTCAAGCTAAGGACCGTGAAGCTGAATACAGGATGGATGAGAATGTAAGCTAATGTGGTAGAGCTCAGGGAACCTGATGTCCTAAATAGACAGAGCACAGTATATCCACTAACACCTGGAGCAAAAAAGTTCAAGATTGCACAGAATGTGGCTTTATCTCAAGAAACATGGTGTGAAAATTCCTCCGAAAAGTCAGGCAAGGACTTTTGATCTACAATATGGTACCTTCTCCCTCCGTTTTCCCTACACCTCCCTCACCAAAAAGCTTCTGTTTTTCATACCTTCAACTTTTTCATTCTCCTTTTAACATATTTAAAATTACTGAAAGCTCTTTCAATCTGAGGCAAACCCAATTTATTGGCCCTTAACTCATGGTTGGCAGGAGTTAACAAATGAAACTTTTTCTTAGAGGCATTTAAGATAAAATGTCAAAAGATAGTAAGATTCTGAAGTCTATCAGCTTCATTTCTATCTTATTCCTGAATATATTAATCCAATTAAAATAATTAGTTCTGGAAAAATTACTCAAGGTTAGATGAGAGAGTACAATTAATTTCTGTTCATGATAGATGAGTAGATACATAGATACACAGATGGATAGATAGATGTAATCTTTGGATGAATAAACAGAAATTTAACTATTCTTACACTACAGAGAATAACATATGAGAAAGATATTTAGTTTGACTTAATGTACTACCATGCAAAATTTGCACTTTCATGGCATTTATTAAAAACTTAATTTAACAGTAACCTATATAATTATTTTGTTAATCCCATCTCTTTCCTCCCAAATATTTAGATCCCTGAGAAGTAAGGCCTGTATGTGTGTATGTGTGTGTGTGTGCACGTGTGCGCCTGAGTACGTGTTTTGTTCTGTTATCATTTTATGCCCAGCAACCAAGGAGAGACTAACACATCTCAGCTCCTCAATGAATAGTTGTTAATTGAATGACTGAATGAATAAAGAATATCTATTATCTAATTTGCTGTGGTATTTCCCATCTATGTTAATGCATATTGCTCATAGAGAAGTTGCATTTAAAGCCATTAGTATTTCCACATAGGGCAATTTAAATCCCACCACTTATTTTAGAATTCAGCTATTTCGCAAAAAATAAACTCTATAAAATTGAGACAAATTGAATAAGTTGAAAATTATAAAGATGTAAATAGCTAGCCTGAATATTCTTTACACAAAGAAAACAAGTATTGTGACAAATCATGTTCAGTTTATTAGTCAACAAATCTAGCAAAGTAAGAAATACATTTTATCTTGTAATGAGCAAAGTCAATGTCCAAATGCTTGGGTGACAGAAATAGGAAGATGTAGGAGCGGAACAGAAACAAGATTTGACGTGTGTTGAGTCAGAAATTAGTTTATGAAAAATTCTTCCAATCATTAGACATGGAGAGTTATCAACAAACAGAGGGTTCATTCTTATTAAGTCCTAATCAAAATGAAGGATTTCTCTAATCAGATATGAATACATAAAACTAAGGAAATGAGTTTCCTAGACTCCCTCTTTGACAAACTGATTAGTGACTATTACCTATTCAAAGAGCAATGAAAGTTAGACCTTGTACAAGAAAACTTGAAATAAGGGGAAATCTTTATATACATATATGAAAAATTAATTTTTATATATACATAAAAATCAATGTCTTCTCTAATTTGAGAAAAATCCAACTATTTGAAAGGATTTTTCTTTCATTTGATAGAATTCTTTATAATGAAATGACCTACTTGTTTTTCCTATTGGGTAATTACATGTCCTGAAAACATTTTCTGAAAGTTTTGGAGAAAACAAAAAAAAAAAGACCCACAAAAATAAAAAATAAGTTTATATAACAATCTAGAGGGGAAGCTAAATTATTTTTTATTTTCCCTATCGAAACTATTTTACTATGTTGTCAAACAAAAGAGTGGTAGAAAATTATGTAACCAAAAATAGAAGGGAAAAGTGGTATAGAGCCGTATCATTCTGTAATTAATGAAAATGTTACACTACTTTTTTTAGATACTGTGGGGTTTTTTTGTAATTTGTTAGTTTTGAAAAATTTAATATTTGTTGTTATATCTTTCCTCACTTAAAGAAATAGAATTTCATTAGAAATTTCATCCAGTTTTACACTTATTTTTTTTCATATGTAACTTGAGTTACTTTTTTAAAAGACTGTCTCTAAGTTTTGTAAGCCTCAGGCCCTTAAACATCTACATACCTTCCAGATTAACAGGGTTTATAGACTTTCAGTTGCATATGTATGGGGATTACTCCTTGGCAGCCAGACATGTGGAATTTCAGTAGTCCTATCAGACGAATACACTTGGAACTCTATCAGAAGAATAGCTTATAGGTGAAAGAAAAAAATGTTTTAAAGGATCCAGTTGAGTGAATGTTTATTACCACCCCCCTCCACATTCACGTATTAAAATTCTAACCCCAAAGATGATAGCATTAGGTGGTGGGAACTTTGAGGGGTGATTGGGTCAGGAGGGTGGAGCTCTCATGAAGGGGTAAATAGAAGAGGCCACAGAGAGCTCCCTCACCATTCTACCACAAGGGATTTTAGAGAAAGCCATGAGGGAGGAAGGTATTTCTCATTAAATAGTGAATACGCTGGCACCTAGATTTTGGTACTTCTCAGATTCCAGAACTGTCAGAAATAAATTTCTGCTGTTTATAAGTCACCTACTCTATGGAATTTTGCTAGAGTAGCCCTAACAGACTAAAATAGAGGAGGTCCAATAGTGTGTTCAAGAATAAAACAGGGTAGGCGTGCCTGGGTGGCTTAGTTGGTTGAATGTCAGACTCTTGATTTTTGGCTTGAGTCATAATCCCAGGGCCCTGGGATTGAGTTCCACCATCAGGCTTTCTGCTGAGTCTGACAGCTGCCTGGAATTCTCTCTCTCCCTCCCGGCCCCTCTCTATCTCTCTTGCTCACTTTAAAAGGGAAAACAATAAAATAGAGGGTAAAAATAATAATAAAAAGTTAATGGAGTTAAGTTATTTGGAGTTTCAAGTAAATTCTGAGAAATGAAGTAGGAGGGGAAAATGAAAACATACGTTTGGATGTGATGCCAGTGATAGGAATGGGATTATTTATGAAAGCTGGTGAGGTAACAGAAGCTGTACTGTAATAACTTGAAGAGGAAATTAATTTGAGAGTGAAGTTGAATACTATTTAAAGTGGCTTGTCACTAAAAGGAGGGATGGCATAAGTAATAATTGGAGATAAAACTAAACTGAAGACAAATTTTTATTATTTTTAAAGAATAATTTTGTTTCAGAATGTACCATTGAGCCTACACATAAGATGATTTTCACTCCGTACATCTCTTCCCCTTTAAATCCCGTGTCTATATCCTCATCTCTTTTTTATTGTTGGATGCCCACATGGCTCTCATATTTGTCACTCATTAACATAAAGCTATCAAGGTCACTCATAACATTAATCTTTATCAATCCCATGGGAAACTTCTCCAACTTCACTCTTTCTGACCCCACAATAGCATTGTGTTGATCACTCCTTTAAAAAAACATTTCTTTCTGGGCTGACTATGGCACTGCAGTGTCCTTGGTTAGACACATCTGTAGGCTTATCTTCCTCTATTTAGCCACCATGTGCTAGAGTTGCTGCAGGCTCTGAATCCGACCTTTCCATTCCCATTCACATAGATTACCTCTGAAGCATGAATGACTCCTATACTCATGTCTCTTGCAAAGACCTTCACTATGCCATACTCGCCTACCTGACATTTTTGCCCAAGTCAGACTGAACTCCTTGCGCTTAGTAATTTTTACACAAATAGGGCTTATTCAATGCTAAGAAGTAATTAGTTGTATTCACTGACATTATCTATGAAATCGGTGTAAGTCATAAGTCCAAGTGTCACTTTCGATGCCTTTATCCTTTTTCCTCTCACACCCAATTCATCAAGAGGTTTTAGCCATGTTTTTTCCTCTAAGTATATCCTACTTTTGTCTGTTTCGTTTCATATCTCTTGTCACTTCCCAGGGCCAATCTTCAGTCATCTCCGTATTCATTAACCACCACTTTAAACTTTCTTCTCTACACAATGGCCAGACTGGGTATTTTAAAAAATAAATCTAATTGTCATTGCTCCTTTTTAACACTCTGAAATTTTCCACTGCTCTCTTGGTAAAAAACAAAACACTCAGTTATTATGGCCAAAAAATGTCATATAAATTCTGACCTGTGCTTAAATCTCCAGTTGGCTCTTGTATATGCAGCCTTGGTTTGTGTGCTGAAGCCGCATGACCCACATGTAGTGCCTCAAAATTACTTTGCTACTGTTACTGAGCCTTACATATTACGTTTCTTCAGTCTAGAATGTTCTTTCCTCCTCTGCTTAAGGAGGTCTTACCAATGTGTCAAATTTCAGCTCAAGCCTGATTTCATTAGTAACCTCATATTATATTTTTATCATTCTATATCTATCAAAACATAATTATCTATTTGTGTATATATACATAGTTTCATATCTTTACAGGAATTTATCATAAATAGAGATATATCTCTATAGATAAGTAGAATTAGGTTGATAGATAACTACATAGATATGTTTTATACCTTTCTAGGAATAAATGAGATTAAAATTATGAGGACTGTCTTTAAGAAATTTTGCCAGAAACTCCATACCCACTCCCCCCAAAACGGAAAGTACTGAAAAAGAGAGGAGTAAATCTTCACATCGCTTTTAGAAAGGCAGAATAACGTCTCCTTTTCTTGGGATGGTCAGCAAATATATGGCCTCTAGAGACTAAGTTGTAGGCTACATCAGTCAATCATCACTGAGCAGAAGCCCCGGGGCCATTCAGTTGCTAAACTGTCCCAAATAGATGTTGTTGGAACATTGCATTTGATAGGATATAATGAAATGCCTTTCATTTTTCGTTCTTTGTGTTGTCTTGTACACATGATGCATTGCAGTTGAAATATCCTACTCTGGCTCAGTTGGTGTTTCTTTCTCAAATTTTCAAACCTACTAAAAGAATACAAGCTATAATAATCTTTATATTAAAAAGGTGTGGGGGGGGCACCTGCATGGTGCAGTTGGTTGAGCTTTGGACTTTGGCTCAAGTCATGATCTTGCAGTTTGTGAGTTTGAGCCCCACCTACTGGTTCTCTGCTGTCATCACAGAGCCCACTTCAAATCCTCTGTCCGCTCCCACCAACTTTGCCACTTCTCCACTTGTACAAGCTCTCTCTCTCTTTCTCACTCTCTCTCTCAAAAATAAATAAACATAAGAAAAGGAGTGTGATCAATGTTAAAAACACAAGTAAGCTTGACAACAAATATCCAAGTGGAAATCATTGGTGAAAATTATGGACATATTTTTAGTTTTCCATATATACTGACAAATTGCTTTCTAGAAAGGGTATATCAATGTATATTTCCACTAGAAGTGAGTTACAGTGCTGTTTCTATCTATCCTGGCTACTATCAGTTATTATTTTTATCAATTAAAATTTGACAGTTGGATTATTATGTATATTAGTATTAATTCCTTTAATCAGTACTAAGTTAAATATTTTTTCACATGCTTATAGACTATGAGTTAATTCTATTTGTAAATTTCCAATGTGGGCTTTTTATTCATTTTTATTGAATGCTTGTACATATGTGTCCATTTTGTTAGAGTTTTAGTGTAAATGTAAAATCGTGACATCTATCAAAACTATAGAAAGGACACAAACTTTGTCTGAACATTAAAACAAATACTTGTAATTTGTATTAAAATTTATTTCTTCTTTTTCTTTCTGAATTCAGAAAGAAAACTTATCACTATCAACTGCAACTACTCTGCTCCAACATAGCAGCCTTGTTCTTTCCCTTGATGTTTGTATAAGCGTGTTCTCACTGTCATACCTATCCCAACTTGAGTAGCTTCTCCATAGTAATGCTTTCCAACCACCCAATCTAAAGCAGCCGCCCAAATGCAAACTGGTACATCCACTTTGGAAAACAATATGGAGGTTCCTCAAAAAGTTAAAATAGAACTACTCTATGACACAGAGATCGACCCACTGGGTAATTACCCAAAGATACAAAAATACTGATTGAGAGGGATACACGCACCTCTATTTTTACAGCAGCAGCATCAACAATAGCCAAATTACAGAAATTTAGCCAAATTTCCAAATATGGAAATAGCCAAATTTATGGAAAACAATAACCAAATGTCCATCAACTGATGAATCGATAAAGAAGAGAACATCCACTAAAAATAATTAAATCTGGACATTTGCAGCAACGTGGCTGAAGCTAGAGAGTGTAATGAATGCTAAGTGAAATAAGTCAGAGAAAGAGAAACACCATGTGATTTCACTCACATATGGAATTTAAGAAACAAAACAAATAAAGGGGAAAAAAGGAGGGGCAAAACAGGAAACGGACGCCTAACTATAGAGAGAGTTGAAGGTTGCTGGAGGGAAGGTGGGTGGGGGGTGGGGATATAGGAGACAGGGATTAAGGAGGGCACTTGTGAAAAGCACCAGGTGTTGTATGTAAGTGATGAACCACCTAATTCTACACCTGAACAAATATGGAAATTAATTAATTAATTAAAATAAAGTAGCCACCCAATCATGCCCTGTCCCATTAATTTCTTAGCCTTTATTTTTATTTGCGTTTAGGCTTATTATCTCTTTCCTGCCTAATTGGCTAACCCCTTGGATTCTCAGGTCTTTTCTCTCCTCGTTTAACATCATGTACCCAATGTTTAGAACATATGTGCTGACCAAATACGTGCTTAGTGACTTTTTACAACATCAGTGGGAAAAACTCTCCATATCTTCATGTCTTTTCTGAATTGCTAACACTAGAAAGACTTAGGTTTATTCACATAAAGGCAACACACATGTTTACTTTTATTTCTTAAAATTTGTACTGCTTTTGTGAATGTGACCTGTTTCATTTTTAGGGGGAGGAGGATTTACTGTTTAATATTAGGATAGGGTAAATCTGGCCATTTAATCTTGACCTCAATTTCCTCATCTATATAAGCTTAATAATAGTCCAACCTCATATTTTGTGAGTGCATGAGAATTAGATAATATACATAATGTCCTTAGTCTGTTGTTTACTTTCTTTTCTATAAATTTTATCCCTTTAGAGCAGATATTACTCAGTTTGGAGGCAGCAGGAGCTCAGGAGAACAATGAATTTAGCAAGTTTCTAGCAATCAAGTCAAATAACATAAATCTCAATGCCGACTTAACGATGGACACTAATTCTGCAGCATCAGAGAATTTTCCAAGTTCTTTTTTCTCATTTACATTGCCCAGCTTCTACTTATTTATATTTTGCTCACTACACAAATGCCTCTTTAATTTTGCCAGAGGGTTTAGCCTTTCCTCTGGAATGCACATACTGCATGCAAAACCTGCATTAAAAATCCCATTACAGGGCAAACTCTCAAAAAATGTTATCTATTACTACTTGACAGCACTAGAAATAGCAGGGCACTTTTTAATGCAATAAATATAATCCAACATACAGTGCACATAGTTGTATACATTTCTAAAAACACATAAACAATATGAAATTTGATTTAATAGACTAGAAGGCATATTGGTCAGTGGAATTTGACCAACTATTAAGAATATAGGATTTGTTTTTTCTTTTTAATTTTCTAATTTTTTATTTATTTTTGAGAGAGAGACAGACACAGGCAGAGGAGGAGCAGAGAGAGACGGAAACAGAGAATCTGAAGCAGGCTCCAGCCTCTGAGCTGTCACCAGTGAGCCCCATGTGGAGCTCGAACTCACAAGCTGTGAGATCATGACCTGACAAAGTCAGACGCTTAAATGCCTGAGCCACCGAGGCGCCCCAGGAATCTCAGATTTGTTAAAACTGTTCTTCTTAAGAAACAGCCTAATAAAGCAATAATTTATAGAAGAGGGATTAGACACATAAACAGCATGAACAAGATGTTAGCATGTTGTTCTCAAATTTCCAAATTTAACAAATGCTTCTTAGCATGAATTCATTATAAATTTATTCTTATAAGTTTATCAAGAGAATTTTTAATAAGTGAGAAATACCTTTAAGCTGTTTAACTTGTCTATACTAATTAAGAAGACAGGCTGCAAAGCCACACATAAACCTATTTCTCATGTGATGCACAAAACAATTTTACCTATATGGTTTATCATTGAAAAATGACTTTAGACATTTTCTCTACACCCCTGATATTGGCATATTTGAAAATGTTCTGAAAATAGATTCCATGTTTGACCGGTGCATTTCACAATCTCACCGTGCTGTTACTTTGAATTTTGACTTACTGAATTAGGGAAATTGTGTTCCCTAAATATGCTTCTGTCCTTAATTTGACCTCACCGAGTGTGGGTCTTCCCTAGTGAGCGCACTGTTAATGTAGTTAATGTAGAACTGGTCTAAGAGAGATACTAATAGATGATACAACATTTTAATTCAAAAGATTCTCTGACATTATGACATATTGATTTTTTTTCTCTCAAATGTTTTTAAAGGCAACCAGAATTTGAATTATGTTCACTTTAAAACATGTATCTGATAAGCTTGACAGAATTATATCAGTTCACACCATTATTTTCTACATGAAAAAAAAGAAGAAAATAAAAATACTCTAAGATCATTGTTCTCTTTGTCCTGTAACTTGATGTTATGAATGACTTCACTCCAGTGTTACTGCACTTTTCCAGATTTGCTCACTAGCAGTTAGGGATTCTTTGATCTTCAAGGCTGCTATTGTATAATTGATCAAAGGTTTTGAACCTGAAGGTAGAGCATAAGAGATTGGATTCTGAAATGTCAGCTCACCCACTAACTTTGACCAAATATATTTCTGGACAGATTATTAAATTCATAAAAAAAGGAAAAAAACCCATTTGCTCAATTAAATATTTTTTGAACACAAAAAGCATTTTAATTGCCAATTACGAATGACAATTTAGGCATATATGCTAGGATATCTTAAAATACATTACTAAATAGACTTTTTTGGCCATTTTCATATAATTAATTGTTTCTTTTCTTATTAAAATTAATAACAATGCCAAAAATGTCATACTAATTCTAATCTACTAGTCTGAAATTAAATCATGCTTGTTGAATTTTGAAGAGTTCAGGCATTATGAATTATGCATAATATTTCATGCCAGAAGAGTTCTGACACAGGTCATTCTAAAGTCTTGGAAATTCAATGTTAGCCTTCACTCTGTACAAACTGATAGTGTAGCTATTTTAAAAAAAAAGTGAACTTGCTAAGCAAATGTCATTCTAACCTCAAACTACTCTTAGTGTGTTTGAATACCTAGCAGTGAAACTGACCAAAGATAGAAATGATATATTGCTCATGCCATTACGAAGGGAATATTGATTTCATTGCATCAGCCAGGCTTAATTGAGTTGCAGCGGAAGCTGTTTCTGAAGTCACCATAGGGAAGGCTTGAACCCCTCATTGCCTTGAAGTTAGGTCTAATGTCAGAGTGGGGAGGGACAGCAGTAGTATTTCCTTGTGTTTCCCCCACTTCCTTCTGCTTCTCATCCATTTCCTTACATACCACGCATTCAACAGCTTTTTACTCTTTCAGTACAACTTTGAGGATTAAATCAATGTTGTTGAGGTGTGAAAATCTATCACCAAGCTCCAACAGCACTTGATACACTGGTGGAAGACTTTGTGATTTTTCTATTTGTAGAGATAACAAAATAACACGGAGCAAATGCGACCATATTATGGAAAAAATAGAAACTGCCCGAATTCTGTTCTAAAATAAAATTTAATTTTCTCATTGTCTTATATTTTTCTAGTGAATTCTCTCAAGATATATTTTTCTATACATGTTCTAATAAACAAGTTTATTTTCAGAGTCAAAACCATAAAGAAGAGAATAAACACAAAGTATGTTATCGTGAGAATGCAAAATGATAAAACTTAGCCCTGATCTATCAAGGCTTTTAAAGTATAAATAAGTAATAGAATATAAGGTGAGGAGATCTTTGGTTCCATTTACTAGAAAAAATTTTGAATACACATTATTCAGCTGCTATTTTATCTGTGGTTTTCTCTCTCTCTCTCTTAGGCAGTTTATTCCATTATTTTTACTTTTCGATACTTTGTTTCTTTTTTCAGGACAATAGATTTAGCAACTTTATGTAGCATATTTTGTACCATAAAGAATGTACTCATGAAAGGTGGAAAGTATCATCACAGTCCTAATAAAACTTGAGTTATTATTTTGAGCCATTTGATCCATTTGCAGGCATTCAGAACAATTTAGACTTCATCATTCTGGCTTCTCATGCAGAGCTGACACCATGTTATTATCCAACACTGAGATCTTTTACAAATCCAAAAATAAGTCCTGACTTGGTGAATAACTGACTCCCACCACATATTTTCAAAAACTATGCAGTAATTATACTCACATGGTTGATGCATGCTGCCTACTAGCTGTCTGGAAAATGAACACCAGTTTAATGGACATTTTATTTTTATGTTTTCAATTGTATTCTACTATTGCTATTAGGTCAGCATAGCCTACGGTGCAGGAAATACAATGTCTCTGTTTCTATCTCTCTCTTTCTCCTCTCTGAAGTTGGAAGGGAAATTAACCTTTCTGGTAGTCTATTTATAACTTTCTATAACTTCCAAACCTTAACAACATTTACCTAGAAACATATCTTGATGAATATTTATGGGACAATGGTAACATTTTTATCTTCATTTTGTTGTAATTTGCCTTTCGGTAAAATGTGAAGAAAACACAGAAGCCACAAAATCCTAGTGTGATAATAATACACAAAAAGGCACCCTCCTGCCCCCACCTATGCTGGCATGATGTTAAAGGCCATAAATTAAGAAAAATAGTATCTGAAAATGTTAAATATATGGCGTGGTTTTATTTTGCAGGTAGCATCCTTGATTTTTTTTTCAAATCACAGTTAAAAGCCATTCTTTGAGGACAAATTCTAATTATAAATGATAATATGTTTATCATGTGAAAGACAGTGCATTTATTTAAAGTTTTGATTCTTATAAAATCTGTGCATCATTTAGACCGTTGTTGATTTGAAAAATAAGCATATGTTACTTTTGAAATAGAAAAATGTCACAATTGAGTTTTTAAATTTTATTTATTTTTGAGACAGAGAGAGAGAGAGAGAGAGAGAGAGAGAGAGAGAGCACATGGGTACAGGTGGGGGAGGGGCAGAGAGAGAGGGAAATACAGAATCCTAAGCAGGCTCTAGGCTCTGAGACTGATGCAGGGCTTGAACTCATGAACTGTGAGATCTTGACCTGAACTGACGCTTAGCCAAATAAGCCACCCAGGTGCCCCCACAATTAAGTTTTTAAGTAGGACAATAAATACATGTATTCCTTTTTCATAGGTTGTATATCCCAAATGAAAACATTCTTAGAGTGCTATTATTCTTGATATCTGGGCTTGGTACAGACTTGAGGCAAAATGCCACTCCCTCATCCTCTCTCTTCATTGCTCCTGTCCTTATGTTCTCAGGACAAGAAATGGTTTGTTCAGTTTGTCAGTTTCCTTTTTCACTCTCACATAAAGGAAGGATGTTTGTAAATCTAATTTGCCTGCAGAGCACATTCTTATGGTAAATGCCTGGAGCTTCTGCTCCCACAATGTCAGGTGTGTATTCTTTGTTCTGTTTCAGAGGTATGAAGCCCAGGCTAATCTCACTTAGATGCTGGATATTGGAAGACCACACATTGCTCTGTTCAGGTCCCATTCTTCAAATATGCATTTTCATCCTGTTGGCTTATACTTTCTAAGTATCACTTACTCCTCATCCGTTCACACAACAAACATTCTTGAGATACTATGTGCCAGGTGCTGTTCTGACTACTAAGGATACAAAGTCAGACAGAGTATTATACCTACTCTGGGGACTCACAGCCTAGTGTGAAATAAAGAAAATAAACCAGAGGTTGCCTTTCAAGGTAATAGGTGTTCGGTGATTGTGTTGTGGTAATCCAGGCAAGAGGCATCTAGTTTCTTTTCCCTTTTGATACAGTAATTAAAGCACCTTTGTACAAAACCCATCAAGGGGCTTCTAAGAAGGGTAACACATTAAACTTCTGTCAACTCATAAAAATTCTTCTTGGCTGTTTAACAGACCATCTGTGGACACAGCAGAGAGGAGTGTTGAAAGAGGACTGTGAACTCTATCATAGGCCCCAAGTACAGGGGACAGGGGATAAGTGTCCAGGGACAATGTATGTCAAGGATATCTCGAGTGTAAGAGGACTGCATGTTGAAACTATGAAAAAATTACATTAGTCATTTTGGCTTAGATCTCTTGCTCTCATATAAAACTTGCTTGGAAGCATTTACTCTTAAAAGAGGAAGGGGTATAAAATCATGATTGTACCCAGAGTAGAAGAAGTGTCTTCACACTGCAATCAGATTTGTTGCCCGTGACTGTGGGATATGCTAAGGTGATATTAAAGCAGTAGATCGCTGGACATGATCTATCAAAAGAAAGGATCCTGAAGCATCATCCGTGTTTCTCATACATTAAAGCAGTTCTTGCAGCTGGTTCCAAGAGCGACTACAGAACATCTGCAAACCTGGATGCATAAACCAGAGGCTCTAAATATCTAGACCTGAAGATATCAACAGACAAAAGCAAAGACGCAAACACTGCACTGAGAATTCTCTTCAGCTCATAGTTAGAAGCAGAGAAATTACATGGCTATCTAATGTGTTAATGGTAGATTCCGAGTGGATATATTTTCTGATTGATATAACCATACCTTTCAAAGCCATAAATGGCTTCCTGTGAACAAAATCTTGACAATTTTCTAGCATAGAAAAAGGTCACAAATAGTCCAATAAAAGAAAACTCAAGCTCTTTATTTAATAAGTAAAAACAAACAAACAAACAAACAAAAACAACCCAGCCCTCTGGTTATCACCTTTTAAAAATAGACTTAACTTATTAGGCTAAATATGTTTTCTGAATGTTGCTAAAATGGGCCTTGGCAAAACTCCAAAAGGAGTTTATTTTCTATGGAAGTCGTGCTTGAAAGAGAAAGCTCTAGAAACTCGTTAAAGAACCTAAAGGGGAATCCATTTCATGTTCCAGTATACAGATTTTCAGTTCTGGTCCTTCAAACAGTCCAATCTCAGGCCACAACAAAAAAAATGACACAGAACTGGAGGCGTGTACCACGAAGGAAGTAGTGGACTGTGTTTTGGCAAAGAAACTCACCTATTAATATTCCATCTTTTCCCTGAGACTTGAGTCTCTTCAAGAGTTTTTAAATCTAAATTTGAATGGTGTAGAAAATAAACATGGATAAGAAATGCACCAAGGAAAGAAAAAAAGAAAAAATAAATTCCAGCATCTAAATCTGTTGCAAAGTTTTGATTGATTTGATGTTTTGCTCTAAAATTAATGATTGTAGAATTTTAAATGACAGCCAAAATGACAATCAAGTCCACGTTTTATTGCGTTCTGACTATGCACACAACAATGTATAAAACATAAAGTTATAGTTTACTCTTCCCAAGGATACTGCAAGGTATTGTCAGCTTCTTTTTAAAATTAAAGAAAACTGAGGTCATCAGAAATTTTATTTTATTTTACTATTAATTTTCTTTCATGTAGCAAGACTTATCATCAACCTCCACCCACGGGCCAGAGACCCTGGCGGTGTGAGAAAGATTTGGTCTTCATGTAACACACCACCTACACTTGTGAGTTCAGCAGCTAGTAAGCTCACACAACATGCAGAGAAATTTTAAAATCTACTGTAGTTAAATTATTGGCAAAGACAGAATTGCAAATAAAGTCTAACAAATTCTAAAGTCTAGTCTTGTTAAATTGTACCATCAGATCCTTCTTTGTGCCAGTGAATGGACTTAATATTTTTATGTATACAACTCTCTTGAGTACTTTACAAACTCTGTGATGTAGATACTAATATGTTGAATTCAGATGGTGAAACTGAAGTTAGAAGTATTGCAAATGCCAAACGTTTATGCTCAGCTAGGAAACATCCTAAGTTGCACTGGAACTCAAGTTGGTGTTAGTCCAAAGTCCACACTCAGTTTAATACCTATGTAGCCCATTACAAATAAATATTAAACTGAGATAGGTTGTTCTTTCCAGTTTCCCAGGCAAAACAAATTTAAAAAAAAACATAACATAGTATGTTATATCGAGTTAGAAGGTCATAATGTCCAGTTAGCAGCCCTTTTTCCCTTTTATTTCTCTGGAAGACCTACTTACATACCTCACTGAAAAGAAAGCACATGTATTTTATTTTACCTAAATTCAAGTACCACTGATTTGCTTGTACCTTGCAACTGGAAGTTTCTCTGTGTGCCAGCCGTATGATGGTCATGATCATGTTTGCCCAAAGAGAGAAGCACAGGGACGGACAACTCTTTCCCTAGGACTCATACTCAAAGAAACCCAGAGATAAATAGAGAATTTTGGAGCCTACGGTCATGATAGTTCTAAAGGAAGGATGGCAGAAAGAAGCACTGATTCCCTAATTCTAAAATATTAGTAGGAGGAACTGGTTTTTCTGTGGGCTCTGGGCAAAGATTGGCATTGTCGGGTAGAAGACTTCTTGCCCCAGAAGCACAGGCTGTAGGCGTGGATAGGCATCTAGGCCATCACGAGCCATCAGTGTTGTGAGTGGCTTGTCTTACAGAGGCTTTCTCATTGTCCTGCCACCCCCTGTCCCAGCTGCAACCAGGCTCCAGGCATGTATACCTTCCATGTCCTCCTAAACTCTCCACTACGTCCTAGGCACTGGCGCTTTAGGGCAAAGAGCAGCCCACTTGCTTGCCCACTGACCCAACACTCTACTGGTTGTGGCCCTTGTGCTCTCCGATTTTACTGGTCTCAGGCTGGCAGTGTTGGTCATGTCCCCTCCTCCCAACATGCAACTTATACCCACTCTGACTCTGGCCCCCTGTAATAAGCTTGTGTCCACAAGATACCAACTATTCTTTTTTAAAAAATGCATTTTTTTTTCTAATCAAGCCTCTTTCCTTTTATTGAGAAAACACCCTGTCTTATAAAGGTTTCAAGGCGGGAAAACAAGGCAGCTGACCTAGGTCGGTTGCTAGGAAACAGGGTTAAGGGATTAAGTCTGGAGTAAATAGGAACCAGACTAAAGTGTTTTAGCACAGCGCCTGAGGGGCTGATGCTACCCTGCCTGCAGGTGGTTGATCTTTGATCTTCTGGCTTTTTCTCTGACAGGGAGTGGCGCTCCCCTGCCTATTTTGCAACTCCCCTCAGGGAGTGACATATCCAGCTAGCAAATGGCCAAGCGGCTGAAATCTTTGCTGCTTCCCACAAATGAAATCTGGCCATTTGTAGCAAAGTGGATGGACCTCGAGGGTGTCATGCTAAGTGAAATAAGTCAGGCAGAGAAGGACAGATACCATATGTTTGCACTCATAGGTCTAACAGGAGAAACCTAACAGAGGGCCATAGGGAGGGGAAGGGGGAAAGAGAGTTGGAGGGAGAGAGGGACACAAATCATGAGAGACTATTGAATACTGAGAATGAACCGAGGGC
>NC_043700.1:9702884-9705845 GCF_006229205.1 Suricata suricatta | reverse complement strand
CTAACAGGAGAAACCTAACAGAGGGCCATAGGGAGGGGAAGGGGGAAAGAGAGTTGGAGGGAGAGAGGGACACAAATCATGAGAGACTATTGAATACTGAGAATGAACCGAGGGCTAGAGGGGGAGGGGGAGGGGAGAAACGGGTGATGGCCACGGAGGGGGGGACTTGTGGAGAGAAGCACTGGATGTTATATGGAAACCAATTTGACAATAAACTATTATAATAAATAAATAAATAAAAATTAAAAAATTAAAAAAAGAACAATGCGTTGTTGTACCCAAGATTTTTTTATCGTCCCCCAAACCCAGAAACCGCCAGGGAGACCGAGTCACGCATGCAAAAGCAAAGGGCTTTATTACGGGTTTAGGCTCGCCAGGGCCTAAACTCGGGCTCACAGACTTTACCGGCGTGGTGGATCCATGCTGAGAGCCGCATTTGGTTTTTTAAGATGAGCATCTTTGTTTTGACAAATAAGTGCAGTATAAAAAATTTGACACAGATATTTTTTAAAAAGTTAAAAGTTAAATATGTTTAAAAAATTATTACAGAAATAATACAAAAGAGGGTAAAAATTCTCAATCAGGAAAAAGAAAAATGTGAACGATTATATAAAAGCTCTTCCCTTGCAAGAAACAGGGATAAAGCGGAAGGCTTGGTTTGGTTTCATTGCTGACAAGTGTACAAAGTAACAGAAACACTGGTTGAGGTCAAACGTTGTGAACCCACGATTTTCTTTTACCTGCCTACTTTTGATCTGGGGAAAACTGATGACCGCAGTACAAAACGGCAGATGGGAGAACAGCCAAGAGCTCTCCATCAAGGAGTTCATCATCCTACATTAACCTGCAAGCAGAAAAAGAACTAAAACAAGCCCTCTGAGAAGGCTCAGCTCTGCAGCTGGCTGGCAGGATTTCCTCCCTTGAAGTGCTCAGAACGGTTTACATCTTGGCCAGCAAAAGCACGGGACAGTGAAAAAGGCACACACGTTTTTGCTTTGGAGAAAGAGTTCTTGGACAGCTAGACATTGGTAGCATGCTTTTTCTAGTTCTTCAGTGATGGGGGACTGAGGATAGAGAGGGCTGTCAGTGAACGGTACCCTTACAGATTTCACAGGATAAGTATGCCTGCCATGGCCAAGGTCAAGCAGCTAATGTGACTTCACCGAGCAGGGGTTTGAAAGAGATGTGCACAGGTGGCACTTAAGGGCCAAATGGAGCCGTAGGAGCCAGTTCTCACCAGCAGTCCATGTTTCGGTACACGACCTGGGACTTCAGCCTGCTTTCCAACTTCATCTTATTCCCTGACTTTCAACTTCACTTTTGAAACTGCTCTGGTCTTCTTTTAGTAGTTACTTCTTTTTTGTCTCCAGGGCTCCTCCCTAGTGTTCTCTCCCTAGATTGCTCATCTTAAGACATAGGCATCTTTCCACCCTTCAGAGGACATTTCAAGTGTCATTTCCTAAGAGACGTATCTTTTACTTTCTGCTTTAAATAACCTATGTAATGTAGCATCGAATCTTTCTCCTCCCACTCACTTAACTACCCATTGAATCAACCTTCTTGTTTTCCCATTTAATTTTATTTAGGTTTTTTATTGTTGTTGCTTTTCTCAGACAGAACATAAGCTTCAGAAGGTAGGGAATGTTTTGTTTTATTTACTTCTACATTTTTAGTGTGTAATAGAGTTTTCAGCACGTAGTGGGTACTAGTGAATACTTGTCAAATGAATAAGTAAAGAAAGAGATTGTTTACAAAGCCTTCAGTGAATATACTAAACCTGATTTAAAAAAAAATGTTGGGAAGGGTCTTAATCTTTTTAAGGAGTAATCGTCTATGATTTTAGCCTGCTTACCTGTTATAGAATCACCTAAGAAGTAAAAAAAATGTCTATGACAAATGGTTACTGAGTGTAATTTCAGGTTGGAGAATTTACTATCTGTTGGGTTGAATTATGTTATTACTTTTTTAAAAAGTGTATGGATTTCTTTATGGTAAAGCTTTTCACTTAGTTGGAAATACACAATATCTTCTTTCAACTAAAAGTATTAGAAGTAGAAATATCTTATTTCCAGGTAAAAATATCATTGTGAATTGTATTACCAAGACCGCGTTCTCTCCCACCTCCTGAGTGGGGTGCAAGGAGAGGTGAGTCTCTAACCTCTGTCCTGAGAGCGGCCATGTGACTAAATAATCTGCTCTTTCTCTGAAGCTCAGGAGGGCCCTGCCTTCTGTGTTATTCCCACCCCTATTTTATTCTATTTTCCTTTGATTTGAGCTCTGAGATTGTCTTCCCTCCAAATGTATTAGGACTTAAAATTTGCCCAAGGCTCTGTGGGTTCTGGTTATTCTATTTTAGAAATTAATATATTGCTAAATGCATTTGTAGGATGATAAGGCACAATATAGTGTTTAGTGATTGTCCAGGGCCAAATGGTCTCAGATTTAGCCTTGGGTGCTCTCCTCTCCTGTTGCCATGGATTCCTGTTCTCAGAATATTTCAGCCGACTTCATGGGCTGTACCAATCTCCATTCCTCATTTTATATTCCCAATGGCCTATTTCCTCAGCCACTGCTTTCTTTACCATGAATCTCAAAAAAGGAAATTGGTATTTACCATACACCTCTTAATGTCTGATTATTTAATTATCACCATTAGTTATCACATAGTTTAGTGCTTCCTACACAGTGCCAGGCATGGCAGAAGGCAAGGAAGAGAGCTAAGACACACACAGGTGTCTCTTGGAGCTGAGCAAGAGAACCGCATGGAGCTTCAAAAAGGTGCTTCAAGCGGGACCTGGGTGACTTAGGTGGGATGCCTCCAACTCTTGATTTCAGCCCAGGTCATGATCTTAGGGTTATGAGATCAAGCCCCACATGGGACTTTGGGCTGGGTATGGAGACTGCTTAAGATTCGCTCTCCCTCTGCCTCTCTCTCTTTCTCTCTCTCTCTCTCTCTCTCTC
>NC_043700.1:9700498-9702784 GCF_006229205.1 Suricata suricatta | reverse complement strand
TAACTACTGTATTGTAAATGATGGAAAATAATTGCATATGTTAAAAAAATTAAAATAAAAAAATAAAATAAAACAAGAAAAGAAAGAAAAAAAAAAAGAAAAGGAAATGGCCAGGAGAGCCTGGGTGGCTCAGTTGGTTAAGTGTCCTCTTTGGCTCAGGTCATGATCTCGTGGCTCATGGATTCAAGTCCTGAGTCAGGCTCTGTGCTGACAGCTTGGAGCCTGGCGCTTGCTTTGGATTCTCGGTCTCCCTCTCTCTGCCCCTCTGCTGCTCATGCTCACTCTCTTTCTGTCTCAAAAATAAATAAACATTAAAATATTTTTAAAAAAAGAAAAAAGAAATGGCCAGATATGGATATCTACTGACTCATGGGCTGTGGCCAACGGTCTGGCTATTTAGTCAAGGATTTTATAGGAATATGATTAAAAAATATGTGGCAAGGAGGTCTGAGGAAGAGGTATATGGATATATGGATAGATTTCTCTGAATGGGTGGAAAATATGAAGGTATTTGTGGCCGATGTGAATCCTCGCCAATGGTAACCGCAGCAGAGGGGGATAGTAATAACCAAGTGTTTAAAATGACCAGTCAGCCTCTTTCTCAGCCACTTCCGTTATTACATAACGGGCTCATAAACAAAGCAGCTATGAGAAGAGCAAGAGTGTTCATACATGGGTTTAGCAACACAGACTTCCATTTCCCAAAGCTGACCTGACCTTGGCCACTACCGAGGGCCTAATCTGCCGGCAGCAGAGGTCAACAACGAGTCTCTGGCATGGCCCCATTCTCTGGGGTGATCAGTCAGCTCCCTGTGTCAGGGTGATTATGCTGGACAACTTCCATTATGAAAAGGGCAGAGTTTTGTTCTTACTAAAATACACACTTACTCCAGACCTGGAGTTAACTTCCCCATATACAGAATCTCTGCCCAAACTCCTATCCAGGCACTTACAGAATGCCTTAGCCCAGCACCTGTCATGCCGTCCCACACAGCACTGCTCCTGATCAAGAAATTCATGTCACCTCAAAAGGAGTCCAGCAATGGGGTCACACTTGTGGAACTCATCTGTCTTACCATATTCCCTACCATCTTGAAACAACTGGCTTGGCAGAACATTGAAACAGTCTTTTGAAGCCTCAGATAAATTGCCAAGTATGTGGCAATATACCTTGTAGAGTTAGGCAACGTTCTCCAAGAGGCTGCACATGTTCTAAATTACTGCACAGTGTAGGGCACTACTTTTGCCATCGCCAGGATTTGGGGGTTTGAGAGTCAAGAGGTGGAAACGTGAGTGGCACCACTCACTCTCACCCCCTGTTGGCCCACTAGCAAAATTACTGCTTCTTGTTATACAACCTTGTGCTTTGCTGGCATAAAGATCTTGGAACCTAAGAGGTCTTAGTTCTACCAGGTAAAAGGCAGACAAACTCAGAGGTGGGTGGTGGCAGCTCTGCTTGCTAGTGAAGGCAGGAGGTTGAGGGGAGATAGGTTTATTTTCTTTGTCCTTGAAAAACAAGGATTCTCTGCATGGACAAATTAACAAACTGAAGGCCCATATACCTCCTGAAGCATCTCGTTTGCTCTGAATTTTTTATAACAAATAATGAATTTGTATTAGGTTCTCTAGAGAAACAAAATCAACAGGATGTATGCATTTGTACACATGCATGTATATGTGTATATATACACACACAAATATACATCTAATACATCTATATTATCTATTTAATAGATAAAACATTATATTATAGAGTATATATAACATCTATATAACATATTTACAATATATAACATAACCTCTATACAGATCTGTAATATGACATTTATATAATACAACACTAAAATATATTTATATGTACTTGTATTATATATAGATAATGTTGCTATAAATAGATGAATAGATATTTGTAAATTTTCTAATCCTATCTACACAGACATATATATATATATAATTCATGGAATCCTATTTTTGGAATTTGGGGTAATATATACATATATGAGTATACATATACATATATAACATACACATATATTCATAATATATATATATATATATACACATATATACACACACATGTATTTATATAATTCAAGGAGTCCTATTTTGGGGTATACATTCAAAAGAAGTGAAGAACTGAAATTAGTATCTCAAAGAGATGTCTATACTCCCAGGTATATTGTTCATTGTATCACTGTTTAGAATAGTCAGGATGTGGAAACAATCTGAAATCTCTGTTAATGAATTAATGCAGAAAAATGTCATATATATCATTAGTATTATTCT
>NC_043700.1:9698991-9700398 GCF_006229205.1 Suricata suricatta | reverse complement strand
ATGGAGCTTCAAAAAGGTGCTTCAAGCGGGACCTGGGTGACTTAGGTGGGATGCCTCCAACTCTTGATTTCAGCCCAGGTCATGATCTTAGGGTTATGAGATCAAGCCCCACATGGGACTTTGGGCTGGGTATGGAGACTGCTTAAGATTCGCTCTCCCTCTGCCTCTCTCTCTTTCTCTCTCTCTCTCTCTCTCTCTCTCAAAAAAAAAACAGGACACAAAAAACTTGTGAGATAAGTCATATTGTTGTGATTTACAGATGGGGAATGGAGGCTTGGAAACCCTAATTTTCTCAAAGTTTATACTCCAAAAGTTGAACCTAAAACTATTAATCACAAATAATTTGGGTTAGCTATTCCAAAGAATATGTGCCTTGAGCTGATAAGGCTTTCAGGAGTTTGAATGGAGGGGTGTAGTAGCTATTTGACTAACGGTGAATAAGTATGTTCTCGCAAATCTCAGGGAATGAGTGGGTGAGCACGGGTCATGCTGTCATTAGTCACAGAAAGAGCGCTTGAATGGTGTGGGGGTGGCAATAGTTGTGGGGTGGGTGCCAGTAGCAGCAACAGCACAACAACAACAGAAAGCGGGCCATGTGTCAGGCCTGGTGTAAAGTGTCTGCCTGTGCCTTTTTTTAAATCTAATTTGAGCCTAATAATGACCTTTTATTGTTCGACAAGCAGTAAAGGCTAATTTTTGTGTCACTTGGCTTGGCTATGGCACCCAGTTGTTTGATCAAACATCAGTGTAGACTGTATGGAGGTATTTTTCAGCTGTGATGAACATTAGTCTGTAGAATCTGAGTAAAGGAGATGATCCTCTAATGCAGGTGGGCCTCAGACAATCAGCTGAGCACCTGGAGAACAAAGACTGAGGTTTCTCAAAGAGGACGGAATTCTGCCTGCAGGCTGCCTTCAGATTCAACTGCAGCATCGACTCCTGTCAAAACTTCCAGCCTGCCAGTCCTCCCTGCAGATTCCAGCGGCTCGACCATCACGCGAGCTACCTCCTGAAAATGGACCCCTCTCTCTTTCTCTGAATGTGTAATTGGTTCCGTTTCTCTGGACATGCCTAACACAGTTTCATTATCTACTGTTGACGAATCGAGGCAAACAAAGTACATTAGGTAGTGTACTGGTCTTTAGTTTGTTGTTATTGTTCCTTTGTTTATTCAGGAAGAGAGTCCTTATATATTAAGGCTCAACAAATGAAATTACGCAGTATGTGGTAACATCCAGAAGGGACTGCTGCAGCCCTGTGTCTCATTTCTGGACATCCCTGAGAGACAGGGGTGAAAAGAAATCCTCCCCATGACAGAACTTCAAGCAGTGAACCTGGTTGTACGTTTTTCTTAGAAAAGGAAATGGCTACAACAGAGCCTGCTTAATACCTTTCCTTAAATATGGG
>NC_043700.1:9661782-9698891 GCF_006229205.1 Suricata suricatta | reverse complement strand
TATAATTATGTGACATATATTATGGACTATTACTCAATCTTAAAAAAAAAGAAAATCTTGCAAAATTTATGACAACATGGGTGAACCTGGAGGGCATTATGCTAAGTGAAATAAGCTGGATATGGAAAAAAATACTGTCTGATACCACTTTCATGGCCAATCTAAAACAGTTAACTGCACAGAAGTTGGTAGTAAAATGGTGGTTGCCAGAGGCTAGTGGGAGGTGGAAACACAGAGGTTTTTGTCAAAGGATTCCAAGTTTCATTTATAGAAGATAAATAAATACTAAAGATCTTGCCTATGACATAGTGCCTACAATTAATAATACCGTATTATATAATTAAAACTCTACTAAGAAGGATAGACCTTGAGTATTGTATCGCCAAAAGAATAACAATAAAAAGAAAGGACAAGAAAGTTTTGGAGGTGGTGGTTATATATATCACACAGATTGTCGTGAGGTCTCATGGGCTCCAATCTTACCAAGCTGTGTACATTACATAGACACAGCTGTTTGTATATTAATCATACCTCAGTGGTTTATAAAACAAACAAAAATAACTATGGGGTAAGGACTGAAAGTCGATACATGAATGAGTTGTATGGACACAGAACGCTAAAAAAGGATGGAAAATAAAAAAATGGTTTAACTTCTTAAAAAGAAAAAAATACTCATTTTATTCTTTTTAAAATTTCAACCGCACAAGATATTATAAGTGAAAATATTAAGATTTAGATGTTCAGAGAAACGTTTAGTAGAGCTTTAAAACCAGCTTGTGGTTCTTCACAGTGTTACACTTTGGGTATATTTATGACCTAGCTATATTTTTAAAGACAGTTTTTATTTTTCATGTAAATGTAAACTTTGGTTTGTTTTGTTTGTTTTTCTTTATACTTTGATATGCTGTCTGAATTCTATGTGCTCTAAGACCATATATATATTGGATTGCACCCTTGGCTTTACCTTTGGCTTATAAATTATTCACCAAAATTTCTTTTCGAAGTTGGTCTTTGAAGGTAGTATACTGTGAATAACTAAGTTGAAATTTTATGGTAGAAGGGATGATTTTCTTGCTCATGCATTCGATATAGAAAACTTTAAAGGTGTGGTTTTATCCTTTCAGAATGTACTTTGACCCAATGATATGTGGCACAGAATTATGAAGGCACAGATGTTATGCTGACATCTTTCCTTGAAAGTTGCAATACTTTGTTTTGCTCTCTCACATTTTATAGTATAGAAAGCTGGTAATGTTTCAAATAAAATTATAGTTTTATAATCAAAGGAAGAAACAGATAGAAATTCTCAAATATCCTATGTATATATTTGGCCATGTTCTTTTGAATAAACAAATAAATAAATAAATAAATAAATCAGTTGGTGTGTGTGTGTGTGTGTGTGTGTGTGTGTGTGTGTATGCAAGCACAGAAGAAGGATAACTATAAAGTCTAAGAATTAGAAGTACCACACCCAAACTAGATTTTCAAATTGAATCTTTCAATTTTATTAACTTCTTCTTAGGATTATTTCTGGACTACCCATTTTAGCTTCTGGACCCTAGGTTTCATTTTTAAACCAAATATGCTTATATGACCTATTTCTAAAAACGTTTAGTGCCTTCTTGATTGAGTGTGTGGTGTCTTACAAAAATACCTCTATATTAAATACAGACAACATTAAATTATGAATCATTAATGGGAGAAAGACAGCATATAGTTCTTTCCAATTTACATTTCTTTAAAAAAAGTGATTGAGTTTAAATATCTTAGTTGACAAGTATGTATGCTTCAGTGTACTTAATTACATGGTAATAAATCATAATTTAACACACAAATCCTTTCTAAGCCTGTATATATATATATATATATATATATATATATATATATATATATATACATATATAAGTTTCAAAATAGATGAGAGTTAGTTAATGGGATGGAATGTCTTACAGCAATCTTTTCAAGGATATAAATTGAATAATAACTTTTGTTGAAGGGTCAAGGCTAGACATTATTAGGTACAAATTACTGAAAACTAGCAGGAGTGAACAAGTTATCAAATATTTACGTCAGAGGATTGTAGTGGTCAGCCAATGTTAAAGTGAGTAGCATCCTTGAGATCATGAGTCCCCAGCAAAGAGGCATAACAAGCTGTCGCTGTGACTTGATAGAGCACAAAGAGATTCCAGAAAGAGTCTCAAAGGACTTCAGTTTAACTTGAAGAAGTATGGACACCAAGGAGCTATTTCAGGAACCTGCAGGGTGTATGCTAAGTTTGTCTTTTGCCTCAAGTAGTCACAAATTATGTATGCTATAAATGCAAGCTAGTCTCTCTGCTAAAGGATAACGTTAAAGGGCTCTGGGAACATCTCTCTGTGCACTGAGTTTTTCAAAAGGCCAAAAAGGCTAAATGCTATCAAGAAAGAGTAAGAGAAATAATGCAAGAATAAAACTAAAAGAAAAAAAATGCTGAGGAGGGAGACAGTATCAATGAAAACAGTATCTGAAGGAAAGACAGACTTACAGAAGAAAAAAATTAAAAAATAAAAAGAAAGTATGCATCTCGATTTATGAACTATAAATCTTCTTTCTAATAAAGAGGAAATTGAGAATATTATAAGGAGAAACAACATTTCATGATTTATATACAAATAAAAGCCAAATAAAGACAAACAATGCACAATATGCATGCATTCATCCACTCACTCACTCACTTACTGATGTATTTTTTTAAGTCAAGTATCTCCATTTTTTTGTAGTTTGTGGTATCCACTTGCTGAGGAACATGGAGCTTGATTTCTAGATATGACATGACAAATGGCATGCTCTTTTACTGGAAAGTACACATGAAACACGAGAGAGAGACAGCCAAAACTTACTGAACTTCAGTCTTTTAGCACTTTCTGCTAATTTAATCTGTTTCTTTAGCAATTTTTATAATCCTGTGTAGAATAATGCTTGAATTAGGCACAAGAAATGCTTTCTTCTTTTATTTTTAGACTAGATTAGGAGTTTTGGGAAGATTAAGTAGGCTAAAGAAAATGAATATTTGTGAGGTTAAAGGCATTCGGAGAATTAATTTTAGTAGTAAGGAAGTCTGTTCTTGAGAAGAGTAAGAAAACACAGAAAATAATGGGGTGGGTAGAAGAATGGTCAACTGATAAAGCAACATTTTAAGATAAATTGGAAAGGAAAAACAAATACAGGAAAATCAATTTTTGAAATTAGATATTATGGAAGAAATTAGGTATGTCAGGTGGAATTGATTTTGGTCACACAACAATTTTTAGTTGAGGACAATAAAGATAAATGCTAAGAAGCAGTACTTGTGAATTTATATATGAATAGTTTGTACACACACATATACACACATGCACATATTAATTTAAATAGGAAATGTAATGCATTCTAATGAGACAAAATGAAAATAATTTTTACAGATGGGTCTGAAGACTGGGGAAGAGCAATGGAAAGAATTATTCACAGGAATCTTTAGGGAAAAAAATCCAAGAGTAAAATTTTATATGCAGAGACAACTGAACCAACAGGAGATTAGGATCCAGTAACTATCAGTTACTTTAGTTAAAATAAATAAGAAGTAATTTTGTTATGGAAACACAATCTTGGAGGCCATTCATCTAAAAAGAAAAAAAAATAGTTTTCTTTCCCAACTTTAATTATAAAATGTGTACATGATATAATAAATTTGAAACATTTGTCTCTAGGCATGTAAAAATGTAACATCCTGATAAATGAGAACATATGATAAATCATATATTTTCATGTATACTGAGCAAGCAATGCACAGAATTTAATATGAATCAACAAATAAAGTTGGTGATTGAGATATAATGAGTAAAGAGTTTCTCAGAGATCTTGTTAATGTCAGCATTTAAAAGTCCCCATGAATTTTGTAAATAACAGTATATGCTCCACAAAGTATCATATTTGCAGGGAAATGATAGTAGAAAAGACATGAGTAGTTCTGGCATCATAGAGGGCATTGTCATGAAGATCTCTATGAAAAGAAAAGTATAAACTACTATGTGAGCACACACCAACGGCCAGCTATCTGAGCAAATGGGAATCATGGAAGGCAGAGGGAGGTGCAGACTGTTGTCCAGCCAAGGACTGAGCTGGGACTGGCGTTTAGATTATCCTCTCTAGTCACCCTACTCCCCATAGGTCGGGGAAGTAACAGCTTAAAGGAAGGTCTAGCTTTGTCATTTTCCAGCCTAGAGGGTATGTTTTTATTCTGTTTCAAGTCATACAAAAGCACTATAAATGCTAGATATGAATCAGAAATTATTTTACCAGACATTTATTTACATGCTTTAATCTCCTTTTTATACCATAAAACAGATTGGAATGCTTAAAGAAAATTGTTTAAAAGTTGCACAAATATCTAAAATTATGTAAAGAATACTAAACTTTCAAACATGCTACACCTATTGCAAAACACCATGGACAAAGAAAGTACACTCTCAAAAATATAATAAGAGAAGAAAAGAGAAGCAAAAGATTTCTTGGTGTGGGAATGCTATTTATATGTTAATAGATGATAGAAGAAAAGGAGAACTTCTCAATGTCTCAAATCTCTCTTTTTTTTTTTTTTTATAGACACTGTCTTCACCAGTAATAATGCCCATGATTAATACTTAGGATACTAAGAGACCACTGAAACTATAGGTAAGCCAAGTTGGAATAAAATTAACCTAGCTGGATGTGAAATAGCTACTACCTGGTGAATCACATCCCAGATTACAAAGGGATTCTAGAGCTGATATCAAAATATCATCATTAATAAACTTTATGAGATATAGTTGTCATGATATTTTAAAGTGGATAGAAGAGGACATTGAAAACTACAGACTAAACTTGATGTTGATGCCAAGAAAAAACAAAGAAATATATACAGCATGAAGCTAAAGAATGGAACTCCATACTGAGACAGATCTGGGTTTAATCTCTGGTTTTGCAATCTAATAGTCATATGTCTTTGTAAAAATTAACCATGCTTTCTGGTTTTTACCTCACATACAAAGTAGGTATAATAATAGTATCTACCTAATTAGGTTATTCAGAAGATAAAAAGGACTAATATCAGGATATAGCTTACAATATAATTTGCACTGAAAATATGGTTTTATGATGAATAATAATATTAATATATAAAATGCTTTTGAACATACAAGAAGAAAAGTAAAGGAGAACTTCCTAAGAGTTATTATGAGGTCACTAAGAATAAGCCATTCTAAATTGAACTCATTTCTAGTTTTGATAGAATTGCTAAATTGATAAATTAAAATAGGGCCATGTGCATAATGCATCTTAATTTCACAAAGACATTTGACAGTGCATTTTATAGCAGAGCAGTTTAGGGAAAACAAAAGTGTCTTATATGGAAGTTAGGAGTATTTGTAGATGACAAAATAAAGTATACTAACAGTGATGACCAAAGTTAGCACAGAATGAATCTTTTCTAGTAGTATGTTGAAAAGAAAGTACTTTGATCATGTTCCAGGTAGTATTTTAATCAGAAGTGTGAATTTCAAAAGAAATGCCAGGTTAATCAAAACATGAAATGATTAAAGGTTAGAAACTATGGCTGATGTGAAAAGAAAGAACTGAGATTTTACTACATCTCAGAAATGAAAATGAAACAAAACAAAATACAGTTGTAAACAAAACTAAACAAAATATAGATGTAAACAAACATAGCTATAAATAGGGATTTTTATATTTAGGTTAAAAAACGATTATACCATAAAAGGACAGATTCCCTTTACCTATTATTATTATTATTATTATTATTTTAGTTTATTTATTCATTAATTGAGAGAGAGAGAGAGAGTGAGCATCCTAAGCAGGTTCTGCGCTGTCAGTTCTGAGCCTCATATGGGGCTTCAACTCACCTGGGAGATCAAAACCTGAGCTGAAATCAAGAGTTAGATGCTTAACCCACTAAGTCACCCAGGTGCTCTCATATTTCCTTTAAGTTGCGATTTATGGGGGGGGGGGGCGGTATTTGAAATTTTTGTTTAAGTACTAAGTCAGTATGGTTTAACTGTACAAAGTTACTCTAAAGTAATGTGTGCAATCAGAGACAATACAAACAAAATCACAAGTTTTTATAAAATTTTATTACAAAGAAGTCTATCCCAATAAGCTCTATTGGTAATTGACAAAGTGAGTAGAACAGTTAGCTTGGCACAAAGTAGGCACGTGATAAACACTAATTTCCTCTTATTTACTTGTGGAGTCTTTGAAAATTAATATGTATGGCTGTAGCAGTGTAATTCTCAACTAATGAGATAACATAATACCAAAAAGAAAAACACAGTTTGACACAGTAAAATGATTTTTAACTGTGATTCTTAAGGGAAGATGATGTCGTGTTTTCCCAGGCATTTCAAGACTTTGGGTGGGGTATAAGAATTGGATTTCAGATCTGAAATCTTCCAGGTTTGTCTAATTACGAGGAGAGGACATGTATTAAAACTGTTAAGAACTGTCTTTCTAAGCAGCGTTGCTGGGACAGTTTTGCTAGAATTTGGAGGGGACCATATTTTAATAATATGCATGCCTTTTTAATATCCCCCACTATTAATATATAATGTGGTACCATGAATAAGGAGTACTACATATCTGAATGTGTGCAGCCACATGCCTGGCTGGCTAGCTGCTGCAGGTCTTACAAAAAAACAATACACTAAGCATGAAATTGTCATACATGACCTCTAATGCTTTTCCCATTTCAAATATATCTGGGGGAAAAATGCCAGCTAAATAAATAGATACTTGAAAGTCCTCTATGTGTCATTTGTGATTATAATAATAATTTTACCTAACTCCATGCTCTATGAAAACCAATAGGGCTATGGATTGAGGATTATTGAATTCAAATAGGGAATCTAAAGTACCAGAGAATGTGCCCTGCCGTAGTGCACACATGTGAAAGGACCTGAGATAACAGATTATTATGACTCAAAGCTTCTGATATTTCCAGTAACCAATTTCCCCGCCTATGTATCTATCATCATCCTCAGTAAACATGAGCTGTTTATTACGGTAACTGTAAAGAGTCCCAATGGGTGCTAGACAGTACTGCTCATCCTATCCAGTTTCTTAGGGAACTGAGAGTCATAATGCAGTGTCTTTCTGGAGTTTTAGAAAAGTATACTTCATATATTAGGTAAATCACCTGTAGGAGAGAAGTTAATGTTTCTTTCATATTTGAATATGTTAAGCTCTTCACAAGGCAAAATCGTTTCATGATGTAAAGCCATTTAAAAGCTTAATTATAGGGATAGTTATGTTTTATTTTCCTGAATTTTTTCTTTTTAAAACATATATAATGTTTTCCACTAAGTGATAAGTACCAGTTATAAATACTCAAATAGGTCACAACAGGATATTAAAATAGAAAAAATTACATAGTTGGAAAATGAAGCAGACTTGTAGATATATTAGTTTAATACTGTCATAGTCATATATCTCTATATCTATATATAATATATAGATATATATTGTGGAGAGACAATATTCAAAATGTTTTGTTGATAATTTTTCTAGGATAGATAAAATTTTGAGCCCTCCAAATAAACTCAACAGGCTGAAGACTGAAATTACATTTTAAAATGCTTAGAAAAAATAATTGTAGTCCAGAATTTTATACCCTGCTAAAGCATTATTCAACAGGGAGAATGAAAATGTATTTTGAGATTGGGGAACAAAGACTGAGAATGTATATTTCATCAAGTCTTATTTGCATAAAACAAATAATTTAACAAATACTATGTCAATAATTATATACTCTCAGTCATTGCTTTTTTTTCCCTATCATATATCTTCATTATGAAGGACACTGAAAATCTGAATTCTAAAGGTAAGTTTGAGATTTAAGAAGCAATTTTGAACAAACATCAGTATGCATGTTAATTAAGTTGAATACCAGTGATTGAAAATTAATATTGAAAACAATATCTAGGATGGGAAGAGGATAAAATATAGTAAAGTAAAACATAGGGTAATAAAATCAAGATAGTTTCTACAAAAACGTGTAGAGATAATATATAATTTTTTGTGCAATTCTTGATGAGGGTATTTTTAAATTAAACTTAACATTTATTGACAAGTGTATACTTTAAAATTTAAAAGTAATTACTAAAATACCAACGATAAGATATTTAAGTTAGCAAAAGAAGAAAACTAAAAACCAGACACAAAAACAAAGGAGGGATAAAAAGAATGTAGTAAGAAAATTATGAAAACACAAAAATGCATCAGGAGAAAGATATAAATAAATTTAACTTAGTTTGAATGACTAAGATTCTAATAAAGTATTAAAATCAATTCTAGGGATGCATTCTTTGTAAGAAATACACATATATCATGGTAACTCAGAAAAGTTGATAAAAGGATATGAAAATTAGCTCATGAAAACACAATTCTAAAAAAGTAAAAATACTATATTAATATCAGCCAAAAGAAGACTTAATGCAAAATATAGTATTATGAAAAGTCAGTCACTATATACTGATTAAAGGAAGAGTTTAATGGAAGATATAAAAACGTTTAATTTATATACTTTAAAATGTCATGTCTTCAAATTATACAAACATTTGCAGAATATTTTAAGTGCACAAATCCTACAGTTTACTACTTTAACACAATGAAATAAAAATACTTAGAGATAACAAAATAATTTAAATTGATACAACAATTTTTTGAAAACCACAATGAATAAGGTTTATTTGGTAGACATATATAGAATCTCATTTTCAGAAAAGACAATAAGCATTTCTTCTAAGAAATGAAATTGAATTGGCCCCTGTATATGTCACAAAGCCAAATATTAAAAAGTACAAAAGAATCAATAACTTACTGACCACATATTCGGCCCAAATTAAGCATAATTAGAAATCAATAACAAAAACAAGTGTCATTTAAAAATATGAACTGGTAACTTAAAAATGCAGTTGACCTTCATATTCATGGATCCCATATTTGCAAATTAGCTTACTTGCTGAAATAAATTTGCAACCCCCAAATCAATACCTGCAGTGCGCTATCTCCAGATATGCACACTCTCACCTAAGGTCAAACAAAGTGACACTACCTTCTTGTTTTAGCTCTTATATCTTAAACAAATGTCCTTTCCATGGTGTATTTAGAGCCACATTTTTTGCATTTTTGTGTTTTTGTTAGTGATCACATGTTGAAAATGTCCCTCAAGTACAGTTCTAAAGTGCTAATGTTCCTAAGCACATGAAGCCTGTGATGTGTCTTATGGAGAAAATGTGTATTAAATGAGCTTTATTCAGGTATGAGTTAGATACTGTTAGCCACGAGTTCAACATGAATGAGTTTCTATAATGTATATATGTATTATACATATGTATATGTAAATATATAACATTTAGTATTAAGTATAATATATTTAATATATCACATTATATATTGGATTTCTCTACATATTTAATATATATATGATGCATATGTAGTAAGAGATCTTTAAAGTGAAACTCACAAAACAAGATTACGTATTGACGATTAGGTCATGAAAATGTGAACAAAAGGCTCACTGAAATCTAACTACATATTTCTCTTAGGGACAATAATTTAGTATTTGCTAATTCAGTGTTTTCATTGCTATAGCAATGTTATAGAATAGAACTTCTGCAAATAAAGAGAATAAATTGTATATTTTCAATTAGTTATCAGCCCAAAGAAATAATTATATTTGGAACCACAGAATATTTGAGGCTGTTTAGAAAGAATGAAAACATAAATAGCCATGTTTTTATTTCTATACACAGTACTAACCTTGTATTTTTCCTGGATTAAATGATATAACCTAGTCACTTAGTGGTCTTGATTGTTTTTCCCAACAGAAATGTATGTCCCCTATATTACAGAATTCATAAAATCATTAATTTTGTTAATGTCTGCCCAAACACCAGAAATTTGGATGCAAATTTATTCTTTTATTACCTTGTCAACATTCCTCTTGATTTTTCCTGGTAGTTATCAAACAGTTTCAGTTAAAGCACTACAAGTAGATTATAGTAAACCAAACATCCATTGGTAACAGCAAAAATGGAGTAGCAGTCCAATTACCCAGTGATCATCAGTGTCAATCACTCAGTGATCACAGTAACTCCCTTCCTTGCCTATTGATTGAGAAGCATGAGGAATCCAAAGTGGCCAGGTGGGCAGTCTTCACTGTGAGTTCAGTGACACCACTACTGTGATTCCTGGTGTAGGCATCCTCCCTCTGTAACTAAGACCTCTAGACCAGCAAAGCAGAAGGTCATGGAACAGGAAACAATAGCTTTGTCAATAGGGCACTAGAGGTAATAGTGAGTGATGTCACTCCAACTTCCATCCCTTTATTTCTGGACCCATGAATGTTGGCTAAGGCAGAAGCAATACAATCAGTGAGATGATGATTCAAAGCATATACAGCTTTCTGGAAAACCCTGTCACACCCTGCAAAGTATTGTCACCTAACTAGAATGATAACTGAGTCTTCAGAAGGCCTTTTCAAACTTCTCTGAAGCTGGCTGCTTTAGGATGGTGGGGAGCAAGGAAAGACTGGTGAATCCATTAGCATGGGCTCATCTTTGTATTTCTTGGGCTATGAAGTAGTGAGTTCCTTAACCAGAAGAAACGTTATGTGAAATAATATGATGATTAAAAAGGGATTCTGCAAGTCCACAGATAGTTTTGGCAGAAGCACTCAATGAAAAAAGGCAAATTCATATCTCAAACAAATGTCGATTCCAATAATAAAAAGGCAGGCAAAAACTGCTGCCTCTTCCATGATAGAAGTGATCCAGCGTAGCCCACTTGCCACTATTGAGCTCGCCGATTACCCTTGGGAATGGTGGTAGATCAAGGACTCCCAGACCTTCCTGCTTGAATGATCTGTCTTTATCACTACCCTTCAGAGCTGACCTAGAAAGGAGCTGGACCACTGATGTTCAGTTTTGGGGTGGTCCTTGCATATCACTCAGCCTCATGTGTAAATCAGGCTCAAATCTCTCTCTGTCAGCGGAGGGTAGTAAATGCCCCACAAGGCCATAGGTGCAGTCTAAGTGAGAGAGGGAATTGTAGCCAAAGTGAGGTCCATTGCATTTGGGCCACTGTGTCATATATCTTACTTGTGCCTTAAGGACCTGCTTGGCCCTGGCGAAGGGCACACTTCTTCAATTTCATAAGAGAGTACTGTTGTGCATGCCCAACTTTATAGGTTGGTAAATCACATAACACCAAGTCCATGATGGCCATGTCAGGTCACATGCTAACACGGTGGCCCATGGTCAAGTGTTTAGTCTCTATGGAGGCTAAAGTGGCAGGCCAAAAACTGTTTCTCCATAGCAGAGTATACAGAAGATAGAAGAATTTTTCTCAAAGTTCTAAGGGCCCAGACTGGATTCATATGGAGCCCTGACAGCAGCTCCAAACAGGATGCTTTCCTACTTCCCAATGACATTTTGAGCAACACTGGATTGGGTGGACCATGTATCCCAAGTGGCAGGTTTGCACAACTGCCTGCACCTCCTATAGAGCCTGCTTTTGTTCTGAGTCCCACTCAAAACTCGAAGCTTTTTAGCTCACTCAGTTACACACCCAAATGAGGGTTGTGTTGTCTCCAAAAGAAAAAAAACAGGGCCACTAGGCATTGTGTCTCATCTCCTCTTTTGTTGTAGGAGGGGCCAGATTCAACAACTTATCCCTTATATTGGGAAAACGCTCTCTATATCTGGACTTCTAGAAATTTCATTATGGTAAAAGGAGCCTGGATTTTTGTCTGATTAACTTCCTACCCTCAGACAAGCAAATTTCTTATCAATAAGTCTAGGATAGTTGCTACTTATTGCCCACTAGGTCCAATCAACATAATGTCATCTGTGTAATGGAACATTGTGAATTAATACCTGTGGAAAGGACAATCAAGATCCTTGTGAACTAAATTATAATAGTGGAATGGACAGTTGATAACTTGATAACCCCCTAAGGTAGGTCCATGAAAGTATACTGCTGGTTGTGCCTACTGAAAACAAACTGCTTCTGGTGGTCTTCACTATAGATATTGAGGGAAAGCAAAGCAAAACAAATAAACAAGAACATTTGCCAGATTGATAACTTTATACCAGGTACAAAAGGATGTGCTACTTTGCTCGAGTGATAAAATCACATTTGGTACAGCAGCTGCAATTGGAATTATCACCTGGCTAAGGTTATGATAACCTTGTGTCCTCCCCCAAATTCTGTCTGTTTTCTGCATAGTCCAAAATAGGCAAGATGAAGGTAGATGTAATGAAAATCAGCACCCCTGAATTCTTCAGGTCCTTGACAGAGGCACTGATCTCTGCAATCCCTCCAGCAATGCAGTATTGCTTTTGATTTGCTATTTTCCTAAGAGAGGCAGTCCCAAAAACTTTTTCCTGGATTTTCCCATTGTAACCACCCTTACTCAACAAGTCAGGGAATCAGTGTGGGATTCTGCCAACTGCTGGGCATATCTACTCTAATTATGCCTTCCAGAAGAGGGGAAATAACCCCAGGATAGGTTCAGGGACCCACTAGGCCCCTTGTGAGATGGAGCTGAGCCAAAACTCCATTGACCACCCAATCTCCATAAACCCTTACTGTGACTCGTAGATCACAGTGATGTTTTAAGTCAGTTGGAATTAGTAACTGTTCAGGATTCATGTCTAGTAGTCCCCAGAAGATCTGATTACTTCCTCTTCCCCAACATAAAATTACCCTGGTAAAAGATTGTAGCTCCCTTTGGAAAAGGCTGAGAGAAATATTAACAGTACAAATTTCTGGCAGGGTTCAGGAGTTCTTTCTTTTTAAAAAAAATTATGTTTAATTAAAAAAAAATTAATGTTTACTTTTGAGAGACAGCATGAGCTGGGGAAGGGGGGAGGGTTGAGAAAGAGGAAGACAAGAATCAGAAGCAGGCTCCACACTGTCAGCACAAAGCCTGACGTGGGGCTCAAACCCACGAATCTTGAGATCATGACCTGACCCAAAGCTGAATGCTCAGCTGGTGACTGAACCACCCACGGGCTCCCAAGAATTCTTTCCTAAGTAGGCTTCTTAATTCCAGGGGTTCTGGGTCTGAAAACTGGATCAATTCTGGAAATTGATTGAAGGGCTATGAGTCACTGGTTTTATGATTCAGATTAGACTTTTGTTCACTTGACCTAGAAATGTTTCTTTTTTTGAGAGAGATAATAAAAGTCCTGTGTTGGGCTTACTGTAGAGATAGACACAGGGCTCAATTACAAAACCCTGGGATCACAGAATTTTTTTGCTAAATTCTTGTAGGAAATCAGTAGGCTTCCTATTTATTTCATAGCTGAAACACTATGATCAACCAGTCAAGACCATAGGCCTGCATAAGTCAGACAACTGTGATGGCTGCTTTGATTCTGCTGTCTGTTATGTAACCATGTCTGTCTTGTCTTTGGCAGTGGTGTGCCCCCACTTGGCTCCTGTTACTCTGGGATCCAGTGGCACCTACTCCTTTTAGGTTTCCCAGGTCAGTGATGGTAGTTCCCACTGTAAGTTCTGGTTTACACCGAGAGTGATCACAGAGCTCTTCAAAAACCCTGGGGTCCCTATTACAAATTTATTTCTCACAATGTTGGGAAAAGGTATAAGTGAGTATATATTAAGTATAATGAGTATAGGTGAGTATATATTAATCAATAAATACATTTACATCCCAATCCCCGTAAGCTTCTGAATCTTTTCTGCTCTATTAAATCAAAGCCGCTCCAGCATCACCAATTCACTCACTGTGGGCCACCTTTTGGTGGCCTCTGGGTCAGCCAACCAGCCATACAAACAGTGAGAGTCTTTTCTAACTCTTCAAGTTGTAATATTAAAATTTTAGTGAGACCATATCAATACATTGAGCCTGATCCAACTTATGTCTCCTCAACCATTATCCAACACCTCAGTGTCCTGTCCCACATATATTCCCCACATTTCCGTAAGAATAAATTAGAAAGTCAAGTAGTTCTTCTGTACTGCAGTATACATTTTCATGGGTCATACATTGTACTTTATCATGAGGGGCTTACTGGAATTTGAGTCTAATTGTAGGTCTACTTGTGAAGAGAGGTAAACAGGATGGTCCTGGGGAGAATCAGCATGACGCTGGCCTCAGGGAGCCCTTTTATTTCCTCGGCAATGCAGTGTTCATCCTCTGGGAGAGACGGTGGGAGGCTTTGGCTTTGAGGTGTGAAGGTCCTTCTTGCAGGGGTGGGGTGGCTGCTTCCTTTGCCATTTGGGACTCATCTGAACTTAGGGGCTCAGTGTCCCCAGCTTCATCATGGCCTTCACACACATTCACATTCCATCTTAGAGGGTCTGTCCCATTATTGCCCAGTCAAGGACCTCCGTTTAACAGCAGTCACCCCGAGAGGTTGGGAGTTCAAATGGCATTGTAGTCCCCCAATCACAGGATGCGGTTCTCAGTTTGTTTTTTCTCAGCCCTAAATCCACAGAAGAAAAAGGACTGCTGCAGCACAAACAAAGCTTTCAGGCACTTGGTGCCTGAGCAGGGAATCTGAGTCCCAGGCTCATTCTTCCCTTTTACCACTTGGTCCAACGATGTTAGTAACAATCAGCCTAACTCAGTATATTCAAATCATTTTGAAAAATGGTCACAAGCATCATATACAGACACCCAACTCCTTGCTCCTCATAAGTAGTTTCTTACAAGTATCCCACAGAAACGCAGTACATATGTCTAGTGCCAGGTTGTGCCACACATTAACAATCCAGTCTCTTTACCAGTGGAAATTAGCATCTGTAAATCTAATTGTATTAGAGAGCCAATTCTAGAAAGCTCCCAACCAATTCAGAAGACTCATCCTTAAAATTAAGTTTCTCCAACTACCCCTGGGACAAAATCTATCTGTATTAGTGTGGGTTTTCCAGAAAACAAAACCAAAAGGAGATAGGTAGATAGATAATAGACAAATAAAGATCACAGAAAGAAAGAGAGAGAGAAAGAAAGAGAGAAAGATAGACAGAGAGATGGAGAGATAGACGGAGAAATAGATCAATTTGCTCTAAGGAACGGACTCACGCTGTTATGGAGACTGAGCAGTCTCAGATGTGCGGTCAGCAAGCTGGAATACCCCGAGCCCCAATGTGCTCCACTACGTGTCCTAAGGTCTGCAAACTAGGAAAGCATGGGGTATAAGCTCCAGGTAGAGTTGGAGTCTGCAGACACAAGAAGACAAATGAACCAACTGGAATACAGAGAGAGAAAGCATTTTTTTCTCATTTAATCCTTTCTTCTATTCAGGTCTAAAACAGATGGTATTGTTTGAGGCCCACCCACAATGGGGAAGGCAACTTGCTTTGCTTCAACAATTAAAATAAGATAAAATAAGATTAAGATAAAATGCTAATCTTATTCAGAAACCTCTGACTGACACATCCAGAAAGCCTGTTTATCCAAACATCTGGCACCCTATGGTCCAGTCATGGTGACATAAAATTAACCTTCATGATGCCTCATAATCAAACTGTCAAAAGCCAAAGCCAAAGATAAATTGTCAAAAGCAGCAAGAGGGCAATGCTTTATAATTTATATCTTTAGAATCCATGGAGGCCAGAGTCAGAGGAATGACAAAATCAAAGCATGAAAGAAATAAAAAGTCATCCAAAAATTCTATATCCAGAAAAATGGGTATCCTTCAAAAATGAAGGAACACCAAGACATTCTTAGATGAGTTAAAAAAAAAATTGACAGAATTCACCACACACAAGCTGTCTTACAAGAAATTCTAAAAGGAGAAAGTGAAGGACATTAGCTAGAAGCTTACATTTACATGAAGATTAAAAAAGTACAGTAAAAATAAATACATAGGTAAATATAGGACACTATACATAAATTTGTTTTATAAATCATTTTAATTTATATGATTAAAATATTTGTGTAGTAACAGAGATCTATACTGGTGGGTATACAATGTATAATTTTTAAAATGTTTATATTTATTTTTGAGATGGAGAGAGAACAGGAGGAGTGGAGGGGCAGAGAGAGAGGGAGAGAGGAACTGAAGCAGGCTCTGTGCTAACAGGAGATATCCTGATGCGGGGCTTGAACTCATGAGCTGTGAGGTCAAGACCTGAACAGAAGTCAGACGCTAAACCTACTGAGCCACTCAGGCACCCCTATAATGTATAATATTTATGGCAGAAAACACACATACACACACACACACACACACACACACACGAACAATAAAGAGAGAATAGAAACAAAATAATAGAAGAAAATACTTTGTATACCATTGAAATTAACTTGGTGTTATCTGAAGTAGATTGCCAAAAGTTAAAATGTTAATTTTTATCTCCAGGGCATTTACAAATAATGTTTATTTTCCTTCCTTCATATAAGTCACTCCATCAAAAACAAAAAGCTGATGTATCTATTTTTCTATTATCTGTCTACATCTATATAAATACATACAGAGGTAGAGAAAGAAAATATGAAAATATACCAAGTAAGCTTTTTATTATTTGTGATTCTTATATGTGTTAATTCTGAAGACAATGGTGTAGTAACTGAAAAATTTAGAATTCAGGATTGCATTAAGCATTCAGAGACTACTGAAATATTAGTATTTTATGCAAATATGGCTAAATCATATATATTTTAAGTTTTATTTATTTATTTATTTTGAGAGTGAGCGAGAGTGAGGATGAGCAGTGGAGGAGCAGGGAGAGGGAGAGAGAGAATCCCAAGCAGGCCCCATGCTGTCAGCATGGAGTCTGATGTGGGGCTCGAACTCATGAGTTGTGAGACCTGAGCTGAAATCAAGAGTCAGATGCTTAAGTGACAGAGCCACCCAGGCACTCCAAGCTGGATTACACTTTTATGTTCCATTTCTAAAACTAGTTTATCTCACTTTTAAGTAGGTAAGCAATATTTCTCATTCCTGATTGTTTTATTAACTTTGGTAAAAATCCATTATTGTTGAATACAGAAGAGTGGTTATAATTTTAGTAAAACAAATTTTTGGATGAAGTAGGAGTTTCCCAGTCTGAAGATATAGAGAAACTTGTGTTTCCCTCTGATTGTTTAGATTATTGCACGCATAACAGTGTCCTTTGAAATTTTATGTCTTGGGGAATATAATATACAAAATATTCGAACAATCCTAAACCCAATCCTGACTACTGTACGTGGTAGTAGAAAACCAGTATATTTAGTAAGCCTCTTTATACAAATAGGTTTGACCATATAACTGTGATCTCTTTGAGGCACAGAATCCTTCATATTCACTTATTTCCCTTGCTCTTCTTAGCATCTAGCACAGAAGATAACAAAATACGCCAGGCACTCAACAATTATGCATGTAATACACTAAGGTGATGAAAACTTTCACTTAAAGTTTCATAAAGTTAACCAATTTTATTTTTGAACCAGATACTTTCTTAAAATAGTACATAAACATATTTTTAAATGAATACTTAGCCAGAAGTTTTATAGGCCAAATATGGTTGTCTGTCTTATGTTTTTTTTTAATTAAACCTTTTTAATGTTTATTTATTTTTGAGAGACAGAGCAAGACAGAGAGTCAACAGGGGAAAGGAAGAGAGAGAAGAAGATACGGAATCTGACGCAGGCTCTAGGCTGCACAGAGCCCTATGTGTGCCTGAACCCATGAACCGGGGAGATCACAGTGCAACATGAAGTCAGACATCCAACCAACTGAGCCACCCAAATGCCCTGTCTTATGTTTTTGAAGTTGATTTTGTTTCTTCTTTGTTTTTGTTTTCAGAGACCTGAGTGTGGGGAGGAAAAGAGCACATCCTAAATCTTACGGAATATATTTTAAATGTAAAGGAAATAATATATTCTGGAAGGACAATGGTATTTTTGTATTATCATCACATATTCCACCTTTAAATCTTCTCAGTATGTTTTTTAAGAAAGAAAAATGGATAAATGTGAGCCAAAATATAATTAAACATTAAAAATTGTTTGTTTCCCTCGGGCAAGGGAAACAAAAGCAAAAATAAACTTTGCGGGCTACACCAAATAAAAAAAAGCTTTTGCATAGCAAAAGAAACTATCAACAAAACCAAACAAAAAGGCTATCTACTGAATGAGAGAAAATATTTGCAAATGATATATCCAATTAGGGGTTAATACCCCAAATATATAAAGAACTTTTAAAGCCAACACCAAAAACACAAATAATGTGATTAAAAATGGGCAGAGGAGAGGCACGCGGGTGACTCAGTTGGTTGAATGTCCAACTCTTAATTTCGGCTCAGGTCATGATTTCATGGTTTGTGGGTTTGAGCTCTGTGTCAGTCTCTGTGGTGGCAGAGCAAAGCATGCTGGGGATTCTCTCTCTTTCTCTCTCTCTTTCTCTCTCTGCCCCTCCCGGCTTGAGCTCTCTATATCTATCTCTCTCAAAAATAAACATTTTATGAAAATGGGCAGAGAATTTGAATAGACATTTTCCAAAGAAGACATACAGATGGCCAGCTGACACATGAAAAGATGCTCAACATCACTCATCATTAAGGAAATATAAATCAAAACCACAGTGTCACTTTACACCTGTCAGAATGAATAGAGACTACTGAATACCGAAAAGGAACCAAGGACTGAAGGGGGAGGGGGAGGGGGAGGGAGGTGGTGGTAATGGAAGAGGGTGCTTGTGGGGAAGAGCACTGGGTGTTATATGGAAATCAATTTGACAATAAACTATTTAAAAAAAAAAGAATGGATAGAACCACAACTAACCAAGTGTTGGTGAGGATGCAGAAGGAAAGGAACCTCCATGTTCTGTTGGGGGGGATATAAATTGTTACAGCCGCTGGGGAAGACATTTGGAGGTCCCTCAAAATTTAGAAATGGAAATACCATATGATTTGATGATTTGACTACTGGATATTTACCACAAAAAGGTAAAAACACTGGGGCACCTGGCTGGCTTAATCGGTTGGGTATCCAACTTTGGCTCAGGTCGTGATCTTATGGTTCGTGAATTTGAGCCCTGAATCAGGCTCTGCGCTGACAGTGCAGAGCCTGCTTGGGAGCTCTCTCTCTCTCTCTCTCTCTCTCTCTCTCTGCCCCTCCTCAACTTGCTCTCTCTCTCTCAAAATAAATAAATAAACTTAAAGTGAAAATACTAATTCAAAAAGATACATCCACCTTTTTATTTACTGCAGCATCATGTACAAAAGCCAAGATACAGAAGCAATCCAGGTGTCCACTGAAAGATGAGTGGATAAAGTGGTGTGTGTGTGTGTATGTGTGTGAATATTATTCCGTCATAAACAAAGATGAGATCTTGGTGAAAACATAGAAGGAACTAAAGGATATTAGGCTAAATAAAATATCTCAGACAGAGAAAGACAAATACCATATTATTTTACTTATATGTGGAATCTATAAAAACAGTAAACAAAAAGCAGAAACAGACCCATAAATACAAAGAACAGCTCCCAGAGGGGAGGGGATTAGGGTTGGGCTAAATGGGTGGGGGGTTCAGGCTTCTAGTTATGGAATGAAGAAGTCCTGATGAGGAAAGGTACGGCAAAGGGAATATTATCAATGGTACTGTGGCAGCATGGCATGGGAGGGATGGAAACTACACTTTCAGAGAGCACAGCCCAACAGAGAGACTGGCCGAATCACCAGGATGTGCCTCTGAAACTAATATACCACTATGTCAATTATATATCAATAAAAGTTGTTTGCCTTATCTGACATTCAAGTTTAAAGTGTCTAAAAAATTTTAATTATGTATGGTTATAATTGTATTAGTTATGTTAACAAGATACCGTATATGCTGCAATTTCTTCTCTGTTTTTGTGTGTAGTATTAATTATAGTAAAAAATAAATTTTAAGTTTTCATCCTCTTTGTGAAAGACAACCTGTAATGAATGCAAGATCCAGGGTCCCTAGGTGAAATGCAAACTTGACTGGTGTAAATACACTGACTCAACACAGTAAACTTAGAGAGATATTAGGCATCTGGTCCAGATACACATGAGGGAGATTCAATATAATCCTGAAAGGCAAGATCTTTGGCAGTCAGCAATAGCTTCATGGAGATCCAGTCACATTCCCCAAAATTAAGATCCAAAAAGAGAAATATGGGCTCCTGCATGGCTCAGTCAGTTAAGTGTCTGACTTCAACTCAGATCATGATCTCATGGTTCATGATTTCAAGCCCCATGTTGGGCTCTGCGCTGACAGCTCAGAGCCTGGAGTCTGCTTTGGATTCTGTGGCTCCCTCTCTGTCTGTCCCTCCCCAGCTCATGCTTTCTCTCTTTCTCTCTCACTCTCTCTCAAAATAAATAAACATTTTTTTTTCAAAAAGGAAAATAGACGTTATAGGATAAACTCAGGTATTTTTAGTTTTTTGAATAATTTTTGTGGGGGCATGGAGGGAGTTCATTGGAAAAATTCCTCAACTCTATAAGGCACACATGGAATGAAATTTTTTGGAGTACCTCTTTTTAGTTTATTTTCTCTGTGATCATAGCTTATTTAAACAAGTTTTATCTTTGTACAATGCTGATAAGTGATTGTTCGTGTACTTCAATAGAGCATGAAAAAGAATCCACATATGTATTTAGTTAAATAAGATATATTTAAATAAGATAAAGGATAATATTTAGAGAAACATAGTATCATCATAGTGTATATTATAAGACAACTGCAGTGTAAGTCATGTGGTATGCGATGCAACTTGTGGCATTTGTGCTGGACTTTATTAGGTAATATTTGTATTGGTCATTATGTAAACGAACACATTTGTAACCAAGAAACTGCATATACAGAAGTTGGAAGTTTTAAAAGCTGTCTTTTGTGTAAGAACATGCACTGCAATGTATTCTAACCATAACACAGAGGGTAAGTAATTGGAATGAGGAATAGGGAGGTGTCTTTTGGTTTGTTTTCTTTGTTTTTTTGAATAGACAGTTTTGATTGTCTGCCTGAGGAAGGTGGAAACCCACAGGTGATGCAAACTTCTTGAAATAAATGAAATAAATGCTGATAAATGATTGTATAGCTTACGCTATATGAGGACATTTGTAAATTGAATGTTAAACAAACATTCAATATAAGTAGGTTATATACATTTTTAAATAGGTAAGTTTTAGGTGGTGAATGTCCATGTCCTAGAGAAAGAATAGGAAACAAGGCTGATGACAGGCTTTCATGAGGAAGAAGGGGAGAGTTGTTAGGAAAATGGGGTTAACAACACCTCATTAAGGTGAAGAAGTTAAACAGGCATTTCACAGAAGTCTGAGGGCATATCATTGTTTGCACTCACTGAGTCAGGGGCTGTGAAGGAAATAAAGGAAGGAGCCGAGGAAGTAGAGAAGATCCAGTACAAAGAGTCTGAACTAAAAGACGCAGATATCTGGGGAAAATTTCACATCATACTCGGCAAGTTGGTGATGGAGAAAAAGACAAGGGATAAACTGGAAATAGAAGCCAATGATACCAGCAACATAGAGTGCCTTTCATATGTCCAGTGCACCTGTGTGTAAGGTCCTTTGTCCAGAGTGCTCACAATAGCCAAACACGTTTGCTTTTATCAACCAAACAAATGCACAAAACTGAAGCTCACAACGCTTACGTTGTTTTTCCAGTCACCTACATAGTGAATGGAAAGCCAGAGACCCATCCCAGCTGCCTCTGGATCCAGCAATGAGTCTATTTCTTTGGTGACAGAGGAAAGGAATATGTGGGTGACTAGCCAGAGTGACTTCAAAATGTGGAAATGGTATTTTCTATGTTGAGCCAATAATACAAATTTTATAATACATGTTTAAATTGTATCCAACCATTTGGAGTAAATCAATCTAGTTTAACCATGTAGTTACTTTACAAATAGATGCTATATTGTTTTGTCTCTTGTGAAGGAAGGAGAACAAAATATTTCTGAAAATGATGGGTAACCCCCGTTTTTTTCTTTGTTGTTATAACAATATTACAATCATCTCTTTACTTCATTCTTCTTTCCATAATGATATTACTGACCCCGAAAGCCAACATTAATAATACATTAATTACTATTCAGCTTTGAATTTCGATAATTATACAAAAAAGTCCTTCCTATAAAATTGTCAACTACTCAATAATCACGATTAACCCAATTTTCAAAATTTGTTTTCACTATTAAAATGGATATAGCATTCACAATGCTTCATCAAAAACACTGACTCTTAGAAAAGTGGGTTAAAACGCTTTCTTTTGAATCACAATCACCTGGGAGGTATGTTGAAAAGCATATACGTGGGTGTGGGTGTGTTTTCCAGAGTTCCTGAATCAGCAGGACCTGGGTGAGAATTTGCATCTGTAACAAGTTTACAAGGCGACGTGCCTGCCGCTGACCCAAGAACTCCACACCGAGGATCTCTGCTTTAGAAGGACCAGTGTTCCTATATTTGGAGTCAGTACAATCTAAAACCAATTTAAGAACTTACCCTTTTTAACCTGAGGTCCATTTCCAGCTTCTCAATTGGGACTTGGGCTTTAGTCTCAATAAACGTAGTTGGTGCCTACACAAGGTCTTTCAGCTGTTAACAGGACCACTCTAATGTATTTGGATGGCATTTTGACAGCTAACAATTTGATTGAACTGTTTGAATAGACCTTTGGGTTAAGTGGACAGCCTGCTTAACACTTCAAGGGCACAGCCTTGTCTGGGGAGAGCCTCTTTTCCAACAGGATTCAAATACAACCAGCAGCCAAATGTCTCATTTCTGTGTAAAACTTCACTAGCCAGTCTTTATTGCAGGGATAAGCTTTTAGTTCCAAATTGCAATTTTCAAGCTGTCAAAGGAGAAGTAAACTTTACTGGCATTCGGGGATTGTAGTGAAATAGATTGTGCGGCGTGTTTGCTGTATTAGCATCATCCTGGCTTTTGTGTTTGTAAAACGGTGGTATAAATAACTTGCTCGCACTTAATATGTAGGAAGGGTCAGGATATATGAGAGCCAATGGTCTATATGATATGATGGGGATCTTCTCAGAGTTTATCTCTTACGCCAAGAACATAACCTCCTTCATTTATATTCAAGATTAGCATCAATGGTGATAGCACAGCTCTGACATAACAGTTCTCACTCTCTTTTTAGAAATACATATCAAAATTCTACTAACATTGTGGTTTGATGGATTTACACCCTCAAAATCTCAAATCCTGCAAGACTCTGTCATTCTTTCCTTTCACTCATACTGATGCCGTATTAGACGATGAGCAGAAAACCAAAACAAATAAATTTTTTTAATGCTACAACTGTTTTACATTTTGAAGAGCCTTTATTAGGTTTTATCAGGCTTAAAAAATGGAATAGATAGTGCCACTCAAGGTGAGTTTAAAAAATGTATTGGGACACCTGGGTGGCTCAGTTGGTTAAGCATCCGACTTGGGCTCAGGTCATGATCTCACAGTTTGTGGGTTCGAGCCCCATGTCAGGCTCTGTGCTGACAGCTCAGAGCCTGAGGCCTGTTTTGGATTCTGTGTCTCCCTCTCTCTTTGCCCTTCCCTCACTCCTGCTCTCTCATTCTCTCAAAAATAAACAAACATTAAAAAAATTTAAAGAAGGTATTTAGCTTGGTTATAAAAGTTAGGAGTTTAGAGTAACAGGTTTAGATGGAGGTCACCAGTCCCCTGATTAGTAATTAACTTTATGGTCTAGTTGACAGAAGAGGTCAGTGAGGTGGACAAGGTGTCCGGCTCATGGCTGGGGCTCAGGGCCATGCTGGTTTTCCACAGCTAAGCACCTCCACTGGAAAGGCTTCCTCAAGTTTTCTCAAGACCGTTCAAGGACAAAACAGGGGCCAGATTCCTGGATCCGGGTATCCTGGAGAATAAATAGCTGAACATGTTCCTGTCCAGTGTTGGCACAAGCCTAGAACTGGAGGAGCACGAGGCTTCAGAGCGGGCCTGGGAAGTTGCAGCAGCACCACCAGCCCCTCTGCTGCGTAATCAGGAGGGGAAAGGGAGGCATCCTCTTGAACCCTCCCGGTGTAATTTTCTCCTGTTTATCTCAAGCACAGCAAGCAGCACCGAATCTCAGGTCACCCATCATAGCCAAGCAACAGGAGAGAGAGAGACGAGTGTTTTTTTTAATGCTTATTTATTTTGAGAGAGGCTGACAGAGAGCAAGCAGGGGAGGGGCAGAGAGAGACAGACAGAGAATCCCAAGCATGGTGCGCACTGACAGTGCAGAGCCCAATGGGGCTCAAACTCACCAACCATGAGATCATGATCTGAGCTGAAATCAAGAGTCGGACGCTTAACTGGCTGAGCCGCCCAGGTGTCCGAGGAGAGAGACAACTGTGATCAACTAACACAGAAAAGGCAATCAAAGAAATAGGTTTTTGAAAAAGTCAGGAAGGTCACTTTTGGACTGGTTATGAAGGATCTGAGAGCAGATCTCTCTGAAGTAGTTGTGTGTATGTGACTGCAGTGTGGGAGAGAGGCCCCCAATGCAAACATGAATTTGGAAACTGACAAGACACATGTAGTATTTTATGCCATGGGACAGGATGAAGTCACCAAGAGGATGACTGGAGAAGAACAAAGAAGAGCAAGTTTGAGCCCTAGGGCCCTCAATAATAAGAAATCAGGGGGAAGGGAAGACACCTGCTTGAGAATCTGAGAGGGAGGCTGCAGAGAGGTCTCTCTATGATAGCGCTTGACTTTGTTGCGTCCATGGGGAGATAGACTAGATTCCAGTACTTTTGCGTTTCTACTCGAGAGGTTCTCTCACCTCTCAGAGTCAAAGTCTAGTGGACAATGAGGTCTGCGGTACACACGTCTCTTTTCTGCTCTCTCCCTCATCTCCCCAAGGTTCCTACACATATTTGACATTAGTGCCTTACTTCTAGCTTTGTCCTCCTCTGCCTGTTCTCCTCCTCGGTCTTCAATACACTTGGCTGCTTCTGTCTCTTTCCAGTTTGTTCAAGTCAAAAAACTGCTCTAACATCCCTGTTTAATGCTACAAGCTTCACCCAACCCATATCCCATCACCCCAATGTCCCTATTATCTTCTACTACCTTTTACTTACAACCACTGTATTTATCTACCTATTAACGTTCTATTTCTCTTTGTTGTGTTTATTGTTTATTCTCAGTCTCCCCTCATAAAAACCTAAGCACCTTGAGACAGAGGAAAGGAATTTCTCTTTCTGTATATGGATAGCTCTACCTTATATGCCTGGAAGAATTTGTCACTATGTTGTCACTGCATTAGAGGGCTCTAAAACTCATTTTACATAACATTTTTTTCAGAGGTGGTTCTAGCGGAAGTGGCAATATTAAGCAGATGTGTAACAAGATAATGGATGGCAAGCAGATAAAAGATTGTTTGATCCCGAGTTGGCATTCAATACACATTAATTTTCTTCCATGTCCCTGTTTTCTTGGCAGAGAGAAAATACCTATAAGTCTAATGTTATATAACAGAATATAATGTTTTTATAAATAGAATCTTCTGGTCACTTTTATTCTTCAGGAAGGTTTGCTGTGAGTTACCTAGAGGATTGCATGCGTAGACACACCCACACCCACACGCCCCCACACACATACACACCCTACACTATCATACCACTCTCTTTTTAGGAAAGTTAGTAAATACATCTTTATTCATCATTCTACCCAGAACTGTACCTTGCACAAAATAGGCCATGACTAAATTAGTGCTGAAATTTAGCTATAAGTTATATGTTTACCAAGAAATCAAATTCTTTCTTGATATTCTCCTATAATTCAGTAAATTGAAATTATCTCAATGTTTAACTCCTTAGAGTTAAGAGAATAAGAGAAGTATAATCTGAGAGTCTAAAATCTTAAGTATATGATGTATTGGAAGAATTAATGCTCATCTTTAAAGTTGCAAATAGTGCTTACCTGGTTCATGTTTTTACATATTTTTGGGACAACTCTGAGCAACAATGCAATAAAGACTTCTGGCTAAATCCCTAAATATTTTGAAATATATCTATTGTCATAAATGGAAGTTCTTAGATTTTTGAGTCATTGCTACGAGTTGCCACTAACTGAATTAATTTCAACAGACTTGCCCAGGTGTGTATGTTAGAATTTTAGATGCCCACGTTCTATTCCAGCTTCATCCAAAGAGGGTCTCTGAATATTCAGCCCAGAAAACTGCATGGTAAATAAGCTTCTGTGATAATTCAATGGCCACTCAATTGTAAGAGAATAAGGTAAGTATAATCTGAGAGAACGCAACTGAATAAGAGAAATAAAAACATTTCAAAATTCTTGGTTTGAGTGCGTCAAGGGTCAGAATTCAGTTATATTGAGAAACTTTGAATGTATGCTTGTATCCAATCATCTCTTTTAGATGAAAACAACATAAACACAAAGTACTTTTCATGGTTTTTTTTTTTTTTTGGCTGCTTTTCAAAATCACTTGATGCTAATTAATGTGAAGCTGTTTAAAAAATTTTTTAGATATTAATGTGATTCACAGCTTTTCTTCCAATTTCTACATGTAAGCTGTATTTTTTCCTTGATGTTTAATTTTCAGGTACTCTACAAAGAACAAAAAGAATTCTAAAAATATTAGATGTCTGCTTTCTAAACATCACCAGGCATGAAAGAACAAGCCAACCTTAAAATTCTATCTCTAGCACAAATGATTCTAGCCACGTGGAACTCTTCCTTGAATTTTCTTTCTTTTAATAATTTTGTAGAAATACTACACTTTGGAAACACATGTTGACTTCTTCCTCAAAATCAGTGTGGTAGATTCCATGATAGTTCACCGTATTCCTCCTCAGCAGCTCCCTGATATCTAGTCTAACAAATTTCATAAACAAACAAATAAATAAATAACATTTGTGGGTCAGACTTTGCTCAGAGGACACCTGTAGTGTTTTCTCTGGCTCTCTGTTTATTCATTGTATTTAGAAGACACATTCTTTTTTTCCTAATTTATATAAGGTTGCTGTTTCATTTTATTTAACATTCTATAGATTCTGTCTTCTTGCCTTTTAGAAAATCAAATCTCAAAAATCCAAAAAACAACAACAAAACCCAAAACACTCTTGATGTTTTAAAAGCACAATGTAAAACATTGCCGTGCACTTTATCCCTGTGTCATGTTACACGGGTGCACGAAATGACAACACGTCAAGCTGCGTCTTGTGATCAGTGCGTGGTTAGTTGAAATGGTATATGTCAACAATTAGCTACCTGCTCTTCCTATTAATCCAAACGTCCCATCAATAATGAATGTTTTAAATGAATAATTGTTTATTGAAAAGGTGCTAATTTACAGATAATGTTGCAAATATGAAATAGTTTGTCAACCTTAAATCATAGTTGAAGGCCTCTTTTCTGATATTTAAAAATGGGGTTCGGAGCACCTGAATGGGTCAGTGGGTTAATTGTCTGACTTCACCTCAAGGTCACGATCTCACAGTTGGTGAGTTCGAGCCCGGCGTCCAGCTCTGTGCTGACAGTTCAGAGCCTGGAGCCTGCTTCAGATTCTGTGTCTCCCTCTCTCTCTCTGCCCCTCCTTATCTTGCACTCTGTCTGTATGTTTCTCAAAAATAAATAAACATTAAAAAATTTTAAAATAAAAAAAATAAAATAAACACAGGGTTAACTATTAATGCTACTCTTAGAGAGACTTCAGTTTTAAATCATAGTATATATTAGTACTGTCCTCCATTTACAATTTAACATCGAATTTAGAATTATATAAATAACTGTTTTGTTAGGAGATTAAGATTTATGCAGATAATGTATGTATATTTATACACATGGGCATGTATGTAGTACATATATATGCACATGCTAAAAAGAGCAAGTTATGTGTTACTTTCACAACATTGAACATCAGTTAAAAATAGGAGAACGTCAGTTAAAAGTGAAAAAATAAAGAAAAAATAAATAAATGAAATGAAATGAATTGTTCGATGGTCGCCTTCAAATGGATTGCAATGTGCTGAAATTCGACTGAGTTTATTACGTATACGTTCTTGTCTATGCTTTTTTATTTCTAATTTTCTTACTCCTCTTGACCTAGTTGACAAATGCCTTCCTCTCCACTTCAGAATAAGCTATTAGCTGATAAAAAAATAAAGTTTCTGTATTACAGGATTAGGCAAAATTTTATGCAAGATTAATTGTAGTTACTGTCATCAAATACCCCATCTGACAGGTCCCAGAGCTGGCTCTCTGAATTTAATGAGAAGAGTGCTCCAGTCTTTTATTGCGATTCATCATGCATTCTATTTCTTTTTAAAAACACGATACCCTACTTATTGTTATACTGCGTCTGGGTTTGGTTGGATGGGTAATTTATTTCTGAAGTTAAGCAGAAGTTATAACGATAGAAATCAAGAATGTTTCCTATAGAAAACACATATGTCTAAAGGTAAATAAGACATAACCGTACACGTGCAATAGGATGTTCTGTCCACAACAGGAGCAACCTGAAGGCACTACGGGAGGTGTTTTCCCGGGAAGAGCACTGCATGTCAGTGCAAATCAGGGCAGTTCCCAGCTCAGCAGGAATTAACCTGCAGGAAGCACGCAGGCACCAGAATATTTCAGACCAGTTCAGTGCGTGTTATATGTGCTCCGGAGTTCTGCAGATTACCCCAAGTGGAAAGAAAAATATTTCCTCCTCCACACTTCCGTAGTTTCATGAATCAGCTGGGTTCTGGTGGCAGTGATCATTTTTTTCCCCAAACAAATGTAAGACTTTTTTTCTTCTCTTAAAAAATATTTTCTTGAGGTAATTATAAGTAATATCCTGGCAGATTCATTACAGCAGTCTACGTTCCATACCTACTGTTTGGGGTCATTTTTTTTCTTCAGATTTTTTTCCTAGACAACACTGTGATCATATATTACAAACACACAGCAGCACAGTACAAAGACAATAGTTGCAGGCATTTTTACATTTGTGGAGAGAGAGGTTATTATTATAAGATGGATCATGAGAGAAATGAGGATAAAACTAACAGAAAAAGTGAGGGAGGTGGGCTGGGAACAGAGTCTCCTGCTGTTTATTGGGTCATTCATAGCCTTAGCACAAGGACACAGCGTGTACTTAGTGTATCTAAGTCTGCATATTTATTAATGGTCTATTTCTGCCATAACATAGAACTGCAAACTTAGCTACCTGATGTAACACAACTTTATCGTCTCACATCTGGGGAGGTCAATAATACAAAATGAGTATCACTGGACTCAAACCAAGGGGCTGGCGGTACTGCACTTGGGAGTCCTAAGAAAGAATCGATTTCCCTGACTTTTCTCCATTCTAGAGATTCTCCTCATTCCTTGACTTGTGGTTTCTTTTCATCTTCAAAGGAAGCTATTGCTAATGACAACAATACTCTGAATCTAACACTTCTTCCTTTGATTTCCATATTTAAAGGGCCTGGTGGTTACACTGGGTCCACTCAGATAATTCAGAATAATTTCCATTTCTTAAAATTAGGCAACTGGTAAACTTAGTCAATCAGTAAGTTACATCCCTCCTTGCCATGTGAAGTACCATATTCAAAGTTTGCTGTAACTGAGTGTAAGGACACAGGTCTGAATCAAACTGACTCTGATCTTGGAGGCCTAAGTGTCAGCTTCTCAGAATCATTAGACAATAGAAGGGCACACATTGCCCAAGGCAGGAGGGACCACCCTTGTAGCACCCAATCAGGAAAGGCCAGCTAACACCCTTAACATTTCTAAGGGCAGGCCTAGAAGGCTAGTTACACCCTACATGAGGGTCCTGGGTCCTGGGTCCACTCTGTAATTGGTTAACACTCTAAATGTTGTGATTGGGTCCCGCCAAAAGTAACAAATACTCTAGGCAAAGTGAATGGTTAAACCTGCTGTCAATAATAGTGTATAATCATTATTGGATCACTGTGCCTGTGTCACAATTTCCTGTAACTCCCCCTTCCCAAAACTCATCAAAGCCCTACCCCGCCTCTGTTCGGGGCTCAGCATGAATCCACTGCTCTAGGAAAGTCTGTGAGCCCGAGCTGAGGCTGGGCCAGCCTAAGCCTGTAATAAAACCGCCCTTTGCTTTTGCATGCGTGACTAGGTCTCCCTGGTAGTCTCTGGTTTTGGGGGGTGATATTAAAATCTGGGTATAACATAAGGAGGGTGATATTTTTGGGGAACAAGTATCCTACCTATTCTATCATATCAGCCATATTAGTACCCTCTAAATGTAGTCTTATCTACATATTAATTCATGTAGTAGCCAAATTCAATTTAATACCAGCAGGGCTGTGGCTTAAAATTGGCCAGGCTGAGAATGTATGCCTCATCTTCTCATTCTCCAGCACAGACAATTCTCTTTGTGCTCTAGGAAGACAAAATAGCTCTAAATAAACACTGGAGACTCATTATCAGACAACAAATGCTTGGGAGACTCCTAAGCAAATGCTCTAGTTATACTTAGAACTACCAGGAGTCTCACTTCAAGGATCTTAGACCTTAATCTCTTTCTCCAACTCATGTATTCCTCAAACATTCTCACTGAAATTGCCATCATGAAATGTGTTTGATCATATTATCCCTCATCTAAGAATCTATCCTAGGATTTGCAGGGCCAATGCAACTTTCAGGGTTTCTGCCACCCCCCACACCATGTTCCTGTCTTCTATGCTATTTGTATTCTTGTACATGTGATGCTTTTCCAAGTTTTTTGTTGTTGTTGGTCAACTTATCTGCCCTCTCTCCTATAGAGCTTGTTGTTTTCCTATTAAGCACATAGGTGGTGCTTAATAAAAGAAAATAATTTTGAGGAGCCACTTGACTCATTTATTTTTGTAAAGGGGAAGTCAATTCTTTACAATCTTTATAGGTATATTTAAACCCACTTTAAGATTCAGTAAAACTGTCAGGGTAGCAGCATCTTGGGTAATACCAACTATTAATACAGAAGACAAATATATGAAAAAAAATATAATACAAAATGCTTATTCCAGTATCATTATTTACACTAGACTTTTCTACATGATCTGGTGCCAATATACTATAAAGAGAAAGTTAGTCGCTCTCAGACTAAAATTCTTATTAAAGTATATAGATCTAGAAAACAGTTTCCAATGAAAACTACTCCTGACTGTGTTTTCCCCTCCTTACCCTAGAAAGGCTATGTTCAATAACATTCTGAGACAGTACTGGGACTGGTACTTAAGAGAGAACTGAAATACATAATTGTAGATATGATTCAGAAAACAAGCTCACTTAAATCTGTTCCTGAACAGAAGTTTTTTGAATTAGAACTTTTACTTTCTAATGAGTATATATATTTACCTCAAATTATGTTTAAAAAATTAGGCACATCAGACAATTTGGAGAGCTTAAATTATATTAATACTTTATATAATATATACTATATATACAATATATTTCAATGAATCTTCTATGCAATAGTATTTTTATTTTAATAGCTTAATTTTTCTTATTTAATAACAAGTACAATTTTGATCATAGGTTTAATAATTTAAAAAATATGATGTCTTTATTTTATCTTGAGAGAGACAGACAGTGAGTGGCAGAAGGGGAGAGAGAGGGAGACACAGAAGCTGAAGCAGGCTCCAGGCTCCAAGATGTCAGCACAGAGCCCAACGTGGGGCTTGAACCCACGGATTGTGAGACCATGACTTGAGCCAAGGTTGGACGTTTAACTGACTGAGCCACCCAGGTACCCCTAAAAATTTTTAATTAAAAATTTACTGATGAATCAGCTCTTTAAAAGATATCTCATAGAAGTCCACAAAATAATGGATTAATATCCATTAATATTCTAATATACATGTCACAAAAGATACAGAAAAAAATCTAGTTGATCACTTTAATGACCCAATGTACTTTTTTCATATTTTCTGGTTACAGTAGGTGAAAATCCTTCCCTTCATGGGATATGATTTCTCAGATATTGAGTTTTGAAATTATGTGAGAAATCATGACCTATACCTTTGTCAATGATAGCTACACCTAAGACAACTTCCTTTTACAGAAATACAGACTCTTTCAGTCAGATTTTATATCAGCTGATAAGAATTGGTCAAGTTATATGAAAGGATGGAAATTATTTTATAAGGAGAAAAAGGATTCCTTTCATGAATCCATATCTAGACCCTGATGTAATAACTTTATTAAATAGACACATTTCCAATAGTGTTTCATTTGAGAAACCATATTTCACAAATGTAATTGTTTACTATTTATAAACTCCTTTCTAGAATTATTTCTATCTATAAATGTATAATCCAACATAAAATGAATATATTACAATACCTTACTAAGATCAGCAAAAGAAGCCTGACTGCTCTGCATGGTGTTCTAGAACCTACATCAGTGCTTCTCAGTGCGTTTCTTACACTGAACTTTCTGTAAATTTTTAGTTACCGGGATGTGATGAGAGAACCAGGTGTGCCAGAACATAAACTGATTAGGCCTCTAAGTGTACTTCTGGGAGACTGCGATTCTAAATATTGCTGCAACATTATTTCCCATCACAAATGGTACTTCTCAGTGTGACCTTGCCACTTCCCCATTGAGCAGTCATGTCCTTTTCTCCTCCCCTTAGATCTGGGATGGCCCTGGTGATCTATTCTGAGCAACAGAAAGTAGTGGAAGTCATTCTGTATGACAGTGGAGTCCCGGGACTTAAAAACTCTGAAGCTTGGAACAGACTCTTAGAAGGGCCCTTCCCTAAAGCAATTGACCATAAGAAGTGTGAAGACTCTAAGACTATCTCACACTGTGGGGGAACAAAAGGTCACCACAGTGGTGGTAGAGACAGGAAAAGAGAAGAGGTAATGAAGGAGGGGAGGAGGGGCAAAGAGGAGATAGATAAAAAAAGGTAAGAGAGGAGAGGAAAGGAGCATGTGTGGAGAGGAGAAGGGAAATGAAAACAAGTGGAGAAGAGAAGAGCATGGGGGAGGGGAGGAGGGATGGGAGAAAGAGGGTGGGTAGAGGGGAGAAGGGGTGAAGAGAAGGGATTATATGAATTAGATGGGATTATCTGTTTCTCATACCAGGACTGTAAGATCTATAGATCAATGTACCTTGATCAATGCCAGCACAGAGTAGGTGATCAAAATTATCTTGTGAATAAATAAGTGAATGAATGAATGAATGAATGAATCAGTAAGACCAATGTTACATTTAAGAATCACTGTTACATTTATTTAGCTTATTATATGAGCTCATTCAGTCTAATAATCATGATAAAAATAAACATCTATTAATAGTTTTTAAAGTTAAAAATATCATTTGCATTAAGATTATTAGGTAAGCCAGATAATGTGTTTATTACTTCACAAAAGGAGAAAGTGAAAATCAGGTTTTATGGCATGCACAATTTCACTCATCTGGAAAAGATACCGAACTTACAGTTTTCCCAATGATAACAAATTAAAACCAACCACAATCACAACAGAGAGAATCTCCCCATTCCTGAAGAGCACACTCTACATTAGGCACTTAATTTTTATATTCTGTTATTTGTCACAACCCAATAAGGTAGGGATTATCAGCCTCATTATTTTCCCTAATTGAGAGTGGATCATATTGAAGTTCAGGTATTTTAAGTAACACTCAAATTAAACAGTAAGAAGCCAAGACTTAATCATACACGGTCTGATTTATAACCAGTTAATCCCCTCATTCCTACCATGCTGTTCCTAAACCCTCTCTCATTTCCAGTATAGTGACATACCTCTGCTCAACACCATCCCCCAACTCAAACTGAGAATAAGTATAGTCGTAGTTCTACTTGGGTCTAATCTCATAGTATTCTTATCAGGTGAAAGCAACATAGCAGGGATGCTATATGTATCTTCTCCTCTTATTGAATAAATTGTGTGTTGGGGCCATATGGGGGGATTGTGTTTCTTTGCTAGCTGTTGCTTTAAGTTTGCTTTTATGAACAACATAGAAACCTAGCAATTTACTTGCTTTTTCCATAACAGTAATATAAACAAAACAAAATAGCAACTGAATTCATCCAATTATATCTTTTTAGTTTTGATTTATTTTTGAGGGAGCAAGAGATTGTAAATTGGGGACAGGCAGAGAGAGAGAGGGAGACACAAAATCCAAAGCAGGCTCCAGGCTCTGAGCTGTCAACACAGAGCATGACTCAGGGTTCAAACTCATGGACTGTGAGATCGTGATCTGAGCAAAAGCTGGATGTTTAACCAATTGAGCCACCCCAGAGCCCCTGAACTTATAGAGATATTGACTGAATCCATTTTCTCGTCTTCTGAGTCACTAATGAAATGGTGAAGGCATCATGATTTATTTATTCAGTTAAATTTTTGGCTTCATTTAATATGTTCAATATTGACAAGATGATATAAATATCAATTGAAGACTATATAATCTAAGTTTTGAATTTCTTATTGAGGGATCTCCTAGAAACTGAATATCCATTTCAAAAAATTTTTAACTGAGTAACAGAAGGATGCTAAGGCATGGTTAGTGATATATACTTTATTTGGAGATTTTCTTGGATCACTTCTTCTTTAGCCATTTGTTTGTTTGATTGTGTGCCCAACAGTTGAGTTACACAATTGACACCTTGGGGAGCCTGGGTGGCTCATTTGGTTAAGCATCTCACTTTTGAGTTTGTCTTAGGTCATAATCTCATGAGCTCTAGTTCTGTGTCAGGCTCCAAGCTGACAGCATGGAGCCTGGCTCAGATTCTCTTTCACTCCCTCTCTCTCTGCCCCTCCTCCGCTTGCATATGTGTTCTCTCTGTCTCTCAAAATAAGTAAATAAATATTTAAAAAACCCTTTAGAATTAGCATTTTGAAAACAAAGGTCTTTATTAGGTAACATACTGTCAATATTGCCGGATGTGAGGTAGCCGCATTGATCTCTGTCCACAGCTGGTACTATACTGAGTTTATTTATTTCCTTTCTTCCTCTATGAGTGAGAGCTGAGGTTAGAGAAAAAGTACACACTCATGATCACCATGTAAAAAGAAATTTTCCCCCTAGAAGCTATTAAGAACCTTTTTTTTTTCATTTATATTTGTCATCAGAACAATTATAATGTAAACTCTTTCCTTTCTGGGCTGCAGGCCTCAAGGGACAGATGTGCTAGAAATCAATATGCTATAACAAAGAGTTATTGTCATCAATAATCCCCATGGAGACTCATCTTTATGAGCCACAGCAAGCTGGCTGCCTCACTCTCATAAGGTCCCCTGTGTGCCTGTGATTTTCCTTCTAGGATTTCATTACTGCTTTTGTCTTTCTAACAAGTCATGAGGAATTATTATTTCTCTAACCTAACGCTATTCTACTCTATACAATTTACATCACTAGAGTGATGTTTCATAATCAGATTTAAAACAATTTGTGTCATTAAGTTCATTATGAGATACAAAGATAGCTAAATTAGTAACGAACTCCTTGATTTTAGTAACTTTATTCAGCAAAAGTAAAAACTTATTGGAAAATTCTCAGTTATTTTATGTGACTTGAAGTAAATGACTAGTTGGCATTAATTTTAAAAAGAGAGGGATAGGTTCAAACATTCAAACAACTTATTTCATGGTGATACATTCAAACTAACCTGAAGTAGTAGCAGAAGTAATTTGATATCATAAAAATATGAGACAAACTGATAACATAGACTGTGAATAGATAGGTGGGGTGGAGAGATGGATGGAATACTACATCATACGTCTTCAATATGTCCTTTTTTATTTGAAAGTTAAAACTTTATTTGGAAAGGCTGAAATACTTGTATGCTAATTTGAAGAGCAGGGTTGTATAAGAAATGACTTAAAATTTCCTTTTTGATATCCTCTGAGAGTTGGAAGCCATTATAATTGTCTTTCTTCAGATGGGAAAAAAAAGTGTAACTTCTTTCCCATATCTAGAAGTGCTCTGCTCCCTCAGACAGTTCCTTTTGTAACAAACTTTCCTCCTCTCCCCAGCCAATCCCAGTGAGTTCATCTCTACAGGATCTGGGATTAGGACAGGAGGAATATCCTTGAACATTTCTTCACTGGGACTTAAACGTGTTCTTAATATTTAGACAAAAGCTAGTATATATTACTATATAAATGAATATATATGTATACATACACACATGCATATAGACATTAGTCTTTTTTTTGAAGTTTTTTCTTAGAGGTGGCACATGTTTAATTTTTTTAACTTTTATTTATTTTTCAGAGACAGAAATACACAGAGCAAGACCAGGGGATGGGCAGGGAGAGGGAGGGAGCACAAAATCTTAAGCAGGCTCCAGCTTCTGAGCTGTCAGCGCAGCCCGACCCAGGCTTGAACAAAGGAACCATGGAATCATGACCTGGGCACAAATCGGCCACTTAATGATGGAGCCCCTAGACATTAGTCATCTTAATAAGAAATTTTTAGTAAAAAAAATAAGTAATTATTACCATATTTCATATTTGTTGCTGACTCTGATGATGCAATCAACATGGCATCTTTGTCAACATCTAAATGGGCAGAATAAATACCTGGTTCCAGCTACTGGGATTTCAACCCCAGGCTTGGAAGAAACTAATTCCATCATAATCTGGGCTATGGCAACTCTGGCAAATATACCAATAAGCTATAATAATCCCAAAATGACTTACCCGATTTCAAACATAAAGCCTCTACAAATATAATGGGTACAGAATATGATTTCATATTCTTGTCTTCACATTAAATATATTCACAAAACCTTAAACTATATTGAGTTGTATTTAGGTTAATGTATTTACTGTTGTTTTTCTCCTGATAAACAATATGTACTTTAAACAATATGTATTTTAATTAGTTAATTTAATTAATTCTCTCAATATTCCTTGTTTTCAAAAATCTACATATACACACGCATTAATCCCTACACATATATATACTCACAATTCAAAATATTGTGGTTAAAATATGATATGTATTAATGTTTTAAATCTTCTATATTTATTCCCACCTGTTAATTCATTATTATACACTTAATCATAATTTCAATGAATACTTATTAATGAAAGTTAATGTTCATGTAAGATTATTAAAATATGTATCACATTTATTCACT